>NC_088889.1:2792622-3160835 GCF_037157495.1 Lathamus discolor
AACGAGTTCGACCCCCACAAAGAGAGAGTGTGTCCTTCCGGATAACTCCCAGTTACCTCCCTGGGCATGACGTACTGTGCTATGGAATACCTCTTTGGCTAGCTTGGGTCAGGTGTCCTGTCTCTGCTTCCTCCCGTCTTCCCCTCGTCCCTGGCAGAGCATGAGGCTCACAAAGTCCTTGGCCAGACCAAACATTACTTAACAACAATTAAAACCAATCGGTGTTATCAGCTCTCTGCCCAGGCTGGAAGTCAAAACACACAGCTTGCACCAGTTGCTAAGAAGGAGCAAAACCGCTCCTGGTAAACCCAGGACGTGAAGTCTCTTTAATCAGTCGCCACAAGGTAGCTAATTTATGAACCTCCTTGGATCCCTTACTAATTTCTTCCCATAAAGCGGATCAAGTCTGGTCCCAGGTGTGTAGCTCAAAAGCTGCCCCCCCTCCCAAAATTAGCTCCCCGGTCCTTTGCCCATTTTAAAAGGGCTTCTAAGGTTCCGTCATCATATGTTAGTCCTCTCTTAGAAAGGATATGTTGGAGGAGCTTTACTACTGCCGCCTCTTCTTTCGACAGTGAGACTCCCATCTCCTCCCCGACCGCCCACCTGATCAGGGTGCGATTCCCTCTCTCGTCACGCTTCCCTTTCCGCGTGGATACCTCAGAGTGCACTCTGCTTTTTCAGTTGCTGGGACAGCAACCCCTTCGGTCGGCTTTTCCGCTCCCCTCCTATTCCAGCTGTCTTCTTCGCTCAGTCAAGCAACAGCAAGAGGGTCCCTGTTTGGGCACCCTTTGAAGAAGATCCACGGACAGCATGCTGATTAATGTAATCAGAAACGGACCTTTATTCACTTCAGAGCACTGCCCTTTATAGCTTCCAAGCTTGGTCACGCACTTAAGATTTACAATGACTGGTTTCTACACATAATGCAAAGACGGCTGATTGGTCCCTTCTGCAGCATCCGGGAGTTGTTTCCCTCCTGCAGAACTTCCACATACGTGGCCACAACTTTGCCCTGAAGTAACCTGAACTAGGCCATTAATCCTTACTACAAACTCGAACCAATGGCAACAGTCCTGGATCGCTCACATGCCCATTGCTTGTTAAAGAACCCTCAACAGCTGCCTCTTCATCCTCACTCCTTCCTCATCCCCTCCCCCCCCACAGTACAGTGAAGGAGGTGGTTGCGTATAGTTAAAGTTGAAGTAATGTATCTGCCTTCTTACATGCGTTTCTCCTCTTGATCTTTCGAGGGTGGACTAAAATGAGGACTAATGTCCCTCACTAAGGTGAAATTGGGGTCCAATCTGTTGACCTGATCGATGAGGTGCCAGGTATCTGCTGCCTGTGCTTCTGCTCTGCAGGTGCGTGCTGTGAAGACAGAGAAGGGCAGGAGGTTGGAGTCGATGGATGGTGATTTCTCTAGGGGCTGGGGAAGGAAAGCTCTTTCAGAGGATGTAGTAACATGTATTCCTCTGACAAGAAAATAAACCCAAACCCAAGGCTAATAAGCAAATGTCAGGCCAGGTACACTGCTGCTGTGCTGCTGTCAGGGGTCAGGGGCTGCTCTGCCAAATGCTGGCAGGTGTGAGCATTGCATTTCTGTCCCAGCCAGCCCTCGAGCCATGGGGCCCAGCCCAGCTGAGCAAAGCTGCTGTTGCCTGGGCAGGGGCTGCAGGGGCTGAGAGCTTGGATCTCACAGGGGAAGGAATAGAACTGAAAGCTCCTAGAAGCATCAGACAAGTGATGAAGGAAGCTGCATCTTTCTGGCCCAGGGAAGTTTCTTCTCGCAGTGGGAGGAAGCTGTTGAGGTGGGGAAGGGGAGGCTTAATTTGGTGCTGAAGCTTGAGCCCTGGGTTGGTGCCGTGGCTTCCTGGTGCCCTGCAGCACGGGCTGGCCACAGGCAGAGTGACCATGAGGAGGAACTGCTGCCTTGAGGCCTGCCACAGTGACCAGGGAGCAGTGACCCAGTGTCACCCGTGGGGCTGCCTGGGGGGGTCACACGTGCAAGTCTGGCTGTGAAAACCTCCCCGTGCCAGGGGGTTCTGACTTGTGTTGGTGCAGGTGCCTGAGCACATTCTGATCTGACAGGGGCTGATGTCTGCTGGTGGAAATGAGCCACTTCTCCACGTTGTCAACTTGGGGCATGTGTGAGCGCCCCAGGCTGAGGCTGGGGCAGGAAGCGGGGAGGACACAATGTACATACCTGAAGGAACTCACTTGGTGTGAGAACAGCTTAGAAAAACGGAAGGATAAAACTTCACCATTGCTCTAATGACACTAATCTCTTACAGAGTTTGGGTTTGTGCTTAATGTCTGCGATCTGTAGCAATGGCCCCGTCCTGAAGTTGGACAGCCCTCCAGGCGCTGGGCATATGGGATTTCTATTTTAAATGCCCATGAATTCAAGCAGAATGAGGCCCTGCTCACCTCTTTGCCACTTCTTTTATGCCTCTCGTCTGTCTAGAAATATGTAACGGGGTCGGTATTGCTGTAGACATGAGTTCCTTGCTTCTTCACAGCAGCAGTGTTACAGCCTGATGTACTTCAGCTGGGAGTCAACCTTAAATTAGTTACACACTGCACTCTTCCAGAGAGATTTTGTTCTTTATCTAGCATTAAATAGACCTTCAGTAGCCATTAAATAGCAGAAACTGTCTCGACTCAGGAGCCTGCAGGGAAATGCTGGTGTGCTCTTTATGGGGGCTGTAGTCCAAAGGTAAGACAACCCAATAGGAAGATCAAACGTTTGAGACCTGTTGCTCTGTCTTTGCTCTGTACAGGGGGAAGGTAAATAAGTAGGTTCTCTATGAGCCAGGTTCCAGCTTTACCATCAGACGGGGTTCTGGAAAAGAACCTTCTCCACGAAGGAAAAGCTTGAACAGGGCACTGCTGTAAACCTGTAAACCTGCAAAGCTGTGCTGACTGTAGAAACCTGGGTTGAGCGACAAACGGGAGAAGGTCACTAACAAACAGCTGCCTGAAGGAGGAAGAGCCCAGAAACCTGCTGAGCACAGGCAGTGCTTGTTTGAGGCTTCACATCTAGTGATGCCAACATCTGCCGGCCTTCAGCAAACTGCTGCAGCCCCACATGTGCCAGAGGAACAGACAAGGTAGCACCAATTGCAGGCAGTGCAGGGATATTAAGTGACATTTATCCTGCTCTGCTGTTAACACTGTTGTAGGATTTTCCTGTGACTGAGTCCAGGAGAAATATTTGCCCTGCAAATATGACTGAACACCTGAAAAATAACCAGGTTCTGTCGGGTATTACTGCAAAGTAAGACACTGATTTCAAGCTAATATTCAGATGGGAGGATTTAAATAAATACATTTCAATTGAAGGCTACAGTGGCTCGTGAAAAATCAACAAGCACTTCCTGTGTATTAGCCTGATACCAAATCAAACTCATTTCCCCCAATCATAAAAGTTTATGCTACACCTGCACCAAAAAGAGCTGCAAAACCCCAGCTTTTTGCAATTTAGCACACAGAGAAACACAGCAGGTGCCTCAGGGTGATGGGAAGACCACATGCTTTGCTCCAGTGTACAAAGCAGTCGTGCAGGTATGTGTTAACATGTCTTTGAGGCCTTCTTCTTTAAACGTATTTAATATGTTCTAACTAAAGAGCTGCTGCTTTAGACCATCTACAAACTGCAGGTATCCAGAGGAAGAAAAAAGCCACAGCAACCTTATTTCACCAGTAGCAAAGTTAAGAAGCACCCAAGGAGGTCACCTGGGAAGACTATTACGAGAACAGTAAAGAGTTTCTTGGGCCTTTGGAAGAGTATTCCCCATTCCCACCCAGTAAGTATGTGCCATGATGTTCATTTCGTATAGAAAGAAGTTTGATCCTGTGCCTTTTCACTTTGCTGGATAATAAGCTTGGTTTAAATAACACACTTCTTTAAACAGATGGAACACTAAAATACTGAGTGGTTTGGTCACTGCTGACGTGGTAAAAAGGGGCATCTCGCCCAGAAGCTGCTGAATCCCAGACAGGCACTTCCAAAAGACATTCACAGAAGGGCACTGCACTCCTGGGACATCAGTTTCCCAGTTAAGTACTACCTTTTCTTTAAGGGCTCCCCAACCACAACCCTACATCTGCAGGTAGTCAGTAGCTGTGACCCAGCTCTAGCTCCAAGCATCCCAGGTCATGCTTGAAGATTCTAGATGAACATAATTTTTTAATCAAGGGCCCTGTAGATGCGAGAGCAGCAGGCAAGAAGGAAACCCAAAGGCGAGCCCTGACATGGGGAGGTGATCAATACTAAAGATGAAAAGCAGCAGCCTCCATTCCATGCCAATCCATTCCCTCCCATCCCATGCCATTCCATTCCCTACACCCACCCCGACATGAATAACAATGGCACTGCTATTCCCCTGCAATGCCAGGGCTTTTCAGCTCCAAAACCACTTTCAAGGACACGAAACAAAAAGCTTACAGTGCAAAAAAGATTTTATTTTAGGATTCCGTTTGATTTTAGTTTCATTTCTTATCTTTTGCCTTACGTTATCTTCTTTTTACTGAATTTTCCATGATGTCATGGGGTTTTGTTTTGGGTTGGTTTCTGAGCGGATGCTCACGAGCATCAAGCCCTTCAAGCACAGGCTGCTGTGCAGAAGCCAGAGCCCCCGGGGACATGGAGCCGATGGAAGAGCAGAAGTGGCTCCCTCTGCGAGCTTGAGCAGCAGGCAAAAAGCGAGCCCAAAGGGGAGCCCTGTCAAGGGGCTGTGCTCAGTGCTACAGAGGACAAGCAGCAACGTCCAGGGGCTACCCCGGGAGTCGTGAGAGCTTCCTCCCCCCGCATGGGGGCATGAGGGGCCACCTGCGTGGAGCATGTGAAATAGGAGCACTGGTATTTTTTCCTAAAGAAGGCAAACTGTTGTTTGGAAAGATGAAGTCACGTTAATATTTTTATGGGTATTATTCTTTTTATATGCATGAACATTATAATGCTAGCTGCTTTATTAAGGCTCTCATTGGTTCAATAGGTGTACCCAGCCTTTTTGCATTTTATGCCAGTCTTTCTTTTCAGAAGCCGCAACTTCAGAAAAAGAGTTGTGGCAATTAATACTACCGAGAAAACATGGCTGTCCAGGTTCCCAGACTATAAATAAACAAGCCATTGAGTAGGAAGAGAGGTCCCTTGTCAGTATGATATGTTTGTGTCCAGGTTCATAAATATTTGCTGAACAGCATAAGGAATTCAATCTGAAGCAGCTTGCTCACGTGTGTTCCTTCTGGCATTGTGATTATCATGTTTATTTACAACTGCTTGGTTTTGGTTTGTTTTTTTCATTGTAACTATAATCACAGAATCACAGAATCCCAAGGGTTGGAAGGGATCTCAAAAGATCATCTAGTCCAAGCCCCCTGCAAAAGCAGGGTAACCTACAGTACATCACACAGGAACTTGTCCAGGCGGGCCTTGAATATCTCCAATGTAGGAGACTCCACAACCCCCCTGGGCAACCTGTTCCAGTGCTCTGTCACTCTTACAGTAAAGAAGTTCTTCCTGATGTTAACGTGGAACTTCCTATGCTCCAGTTTACACCCATTGCCCCTTGTCCTATCACTGGATATCACTGAAAAAAGCCTAGCTCCATCATCCTGACACCCGCCCTTTATATATTTGTAAACACTGATGAGGTCACCCCTCAGTCTCCTCTTCTCCAAACTAAAGAGACCCAGTTCCCTCAGCCTCTCCTCATAAGGGAGGTGTTCCACTCCCTTAATCATCTTTGTGGCTCTGCGCTGGACTCTTTCAAGCAATTCCCTGTCCTTCTTGAACAGAGGGGCCCAGAACTGGATGCAATATTCCAGATGCAGCCTCACCAAGGCTGAGTAGAGGGGGAGGAGAACCTCTCTTGACCTACTAACCACACCCTTTCTAATGCACCCTAAGATGCCATTTGCCTTCTTGGCCACCAGAGCACATTGCTGGCTCATGGTCATCCTCCTATCCACCAGGACCCCCAGGTCCCTTTCCCCTTCGCTACTTTCCAGCAGGTCAACCCCCAACCTGTGCTGGTCCATGGGGTTGTTCTTCCCCAGATGCAAGACTCTACACTTGCCCCCGTTGAATTTCATCAAGTTTCTCCCCGCCCAACTCTCCAGCCTGTCCAGGTCTCGCTGAATGGCAGCACAGTCCTCTGGTGTGTCAGCCACTCCTCCCAGTTTTGTGTCATCAGCGAACTTGCTGAGGGTGCACTCAGTTCCCTCATCCAGGTCATTGATGAAAATATTAAACAGCACCGGTCCCAGCACCGACCCCTGAGGAACTCCACTAGTCACAGACCTCCAGCTAGATTCTGCGCCATTGACCACAACTCTCTGCCTTCTTCCTTTCAACCATTTCTTGATCCACCTCACTACTTGATTGTCAAGCCCATACTTCCTTAGCTTATCTATGAGGATGCTGTGGGAGACAGTATCAAATGCCTTACTGAAATCAAGAAAAACTACATCTACCGCTCTACCATCATCCCTCCACATAGTCACTTCCTCATAGAAGGCTATAAGGTTGGTCAAACATGACTTCCCCCTCATAAAACCATGTTGGCTGTTCTTAATGACCCCCTCATCCTTGATATGCCTAGAGATGGAGTCAAGAATAAGTTGTTCCATCACCCTTCCAGGGATGGAGGTAAGGCTGACCGGTCTATAATTACCCGGGTCCTCCTTCTTGCCCTTCTTATAGACTGGTGTGACATTTGCCATCCGCCAATCCTCAGGCACCTCGCCCGTTTCCCACGACTTACCAAAGATGATGGAGAGTGGCCTAGCAATGACCTCCGCCAGCTCCCTCAGCACCCGTGGGTGCATTCCATCCGGACCCATCAATTTACAGATGTCCAGATTGCATAGCTGATCCCTAACCCAATCCTCATCTACCAAAGCAAACTCCTCCTTTGTCCTGACTCCTTCTGGGGCTATAGGAATCCGGGGCCCCCGGGGAGAGTCTGCCGGAGTAAAGACAGAGGCAAAGAAGGCATTCAGCACCTCTGCCTTCTTTATATCCTCTGTCTCCAAGGCACCCACCTCGTTCATAGAATCATAGAATCATAGAATCATAGAATAGTTAGGGTTGAAAAGGACCTCAAGATCATCTAGTTCGAACCCCCCTGCCATGGACAGGGACACCTCACACTAAACCATCCCACACAAGGCTTCATCCAACCTGGCCTTGAACACTGCCAGGGATGGAGCACTCACAACCTCCCTGGGCAACTGATTCCAGTGTCTCATCACCCTAACAGGAAAGAATTTCCTCCTTATATCCAATTTAAACTTCCCCTGTTTCAGTTTTAACCCGTTACCCCTTGTCCTGTCACTACAGTCCCTGACGAAGAGTCCCTCCCCAGCATCCCTATAGGCCCCCTTCAGGTACTGGAAGACTGCTATGAGGTCTCCACGCAGCCTTCTCTTCTCCAGGCTGAAAAGCCCCAACTTCCTCAGCCTGTCTTCATATGGGAGGTGCTTCAGTCCACTGATCATCCTCGTGGCCCTCCTCTGGAGTTGTTCCAGCAGTTCCATGTCCTTTTTATGTTGAGGACACCAGAACTGCACACAATGCTCCAGGTGAGGTCTCACAAGAGCAGAGTAGAGGGGCAGGATCACCTCCTTCGACCTGTTGGTCACGCTCCTTTGGATGCGGCCCAGGATACGGTTGGCTTTCTGGGCTGCGAGGGCACACTGCTGGCTGATGTTCATTTTTTCATCAACCAGCACCCCCAAGTCCTTCTCTGCAGGGCCGCTCTGAATCTCTTCTTTGCCCAGTCTGTACAGCAGTGGGACTATATTGCCTCTTGTGTTAGTTTTATTTGCTATGTATTTGAAGATGCCCTTTTTATTGTCCTTAACCCGACTAGCAAGATTAAGTTCCAAGGAGGCCTCAGCTGTCCTAATTGCCTCCCTACATCCTCTAACAACTGTCCTATATTCCTCCCAAGCGGCCAGCCCCTCCTTCCATAATCCATAGATTCTCCTTTTCCACTTGAGTTTGACCAGCAGCTGCTTGTTTAACCACGCTGGTCTCCTGGATCCCTTACTTGATTTCCTACTCATTGGGACGCTCTGATCCTGAGCTGGAAGAAGCGGTCCTTGAATGCTGACCAACCATCTTGAGCCCCTTTACCGCCTAGTACACTTTCCCATGAGACTTCCCTTAGCAGTTGACTGAAGAGGCCAAAGTTGGCCCTTCGGAAATCCAGAACTGTGGCTTTGCTAGGTATTCTATTCCTCCCACACAGGATCCTAAACTCCACCATCTCATGGTCACTGCAGCCAAGGCTGCCATTGACCATCACCACTTCGACCAAACCCTCCTTGTTGGCGAGTACTAAATCTAGCAGCGCTGCTCTCCTAGTTGGTACGTCCACCATTTGCATTAAGAAGTTATCATCAATGCACTGGAGGAACCTCCTAGACTGTGAATGACTGGCTGTGTGAGTCTTCCAGCAAATATCGGGGTAGTTAAAATCCCCCACGACAACTACAGAATTGATGGATAAAGGTAAAGCAGTTGATGTCATCTACCTGGACTTGTGCAAAGCGTTTGACACTGTCCCACACCACATCCTTCTCTCTAAATTGGAGAGATATCAATTTGATGGATGGACCACTCGGTGGATAAAGAACTGGCTGGACGGCCGCACACAAAGAGTTATGGTCAATGGCTCGATGTCCGGCTGGAGACCGGTAACGAGTGGTGTTCCTCAGGGATCGGTGTTGGGACCAGTCTTGTTTAACATCTTCGTCGCTGACATGGACAGTGGCCTTGAGTGCACCCTCAGCAAGTTTGCCGATGACACCAAGCTGTGTGGTCCGGTTGATACGCTGGAGGGAAGGGATGCCATGCAGAGGGACCTTGACACGCTTGTGAGGTGGGCTGATGCCAACCTTATGAAGTTCAACCATGACAAGTGCAAGGTCCTACACCTGGGTTGGAGCAATCCCAGGCACAGCTACAGACTGGGCAAAGAAGAGATTCAGAGCGGCCCTGCAGAGAAGGACTTGGGGGTGCTGGTCGATGAGAAAATGAACATGAGCTGGCAGTGTGCGCTCGCAGCCCAGAAACCAACCGTATCCTGGGCCGCATCCAAAGGAGCGTGACCAGCAGGTCGAAGGAGGTGATCCTGCCCCTCTACCCTGCTCTTGTGAGACCTCACCTGGAGCATTGTGTGCAGTTCTGGTGTCCTCAACATAAAAAAGGACATGGAACTGTTGGAACAAGTCCAGAGGGGGCCACGAGGATGATCAGGGGACTGGAGCACCTCCTGTATGAAGACAGGCTGAGGAAGTTGGGGCTGTTCAGCCTGGAGAAGAGAAGGCTGCGTGGGGACCTAATAGCAGCCTTCCAGTACCTGAAGGGGGCCTATAGGGATGCTGGGAAGGGACTCTTCGTCAGGGACTGTAGTGACAGGACAAGGGGTAACGGGTTAAAACTGAAACTCATAAGCTGTGAGGGAAGTTGAAGTCCAGTACGTCCATCCTCCTTTTTTGACTGGCTTTCATAAGTGTGGTTTTCCTACCATTATGAATTTGGGATTGGAGAATAAGCATGGCAATGGGGTCACCTGACTCAACATCTAGAATTCATTGTTTAGTTATGAGATAGTCAGGTCCCTTCTAGAATGGATGGGAATAGGAGGATGTTTTATCACACCCTAGGACAGTTGGTGAGGATGGATGTGGTCCAGAGGAAGTCTGAACATCAGAAGGACTTGTACCATGCACCCTCTGTCCATGGTATATGCATCTCAGAATAGCTTTCTCTGGATTAAACTAATTCCAGTCAGGATCTGAAGGCCTCCTGGAGGTCAAACTGGATCAGCTGCCCCCCTCAAACCTATTTGCAGTTTGTGATAGTCCAAAAGAAAGGCAAGAGGAAGCGGCCTCAAGCTGCACCAGGGCAGGTTTAGATGGAGCTGAGGAACAATTCCTGCCCCAGAGGGTGCTCAGGCATTGGAACAGGCTGCCCAGGGCAGGGCTGCAGGCACCGGCCCTGCAAGTGTTCACACACCGTGGAGAAGAGGCCTCAGTGCCATGGGTTAGGGGTGGCCTTGGCAGTGCTGGGAATGGTCGGAGTGGATGGGCTTAAAATGCTTTCCAGCCTGGTTGGTTCAATGAGTCTTAAAGGAGCCCAGTTCATGCAGCCTGAGCCCAGCCTCTGATGGGGATGGAAACACAGGGAGGGGAGGAAGCTCTCTTGCTCTGTGTGTGTGTGTGTGTGTGTTCAAACCTGAACTCTTGAAACTGCTCTCTTTATCTGAACAAATCCTAGAGATATGGAAACACACCTTCACTGAGCACAGATGGAGACACTAAACTGATTTAATGACTCAACTTTTATATATTCAAAATTAAAGAAGATGAAACTACTTCAGATCTCCTAATCCCTCCTCCCAACAGTCTTCAAAGCTTTATTTTAGTTTTCCTTTCAGTTGGACTAAAACTTCATAAAGGGAAAAAAAAAAAAAAAAGGAAGATAATTTAAGAGCTAAGAAACCCCCTTTTTTTTTTTTTTTTTTTTTTTTTGTATGTTTCAGTGTATGTCGTGGTGGAAACTAGCACTTAAGTAGCAGGGGAGGAGACAAATGCAGAGAAATGCCCCAGGTCAGGTTTGGTCTCCCTCATATAGAAATGTGGTGCCATTTGCTCTGCCCTGAAAGGCCAAGGACATTGCCATGCACTTGACATGTACATCATGCAACCTTCAGAAGGGCTGAGTCGTTCTGGAGCAACATCTGAAAGCTCAGAGGGAGACCCAGGGCATCTCCAGGGTGTTAATAGTCAATGTTCAGGCAACTGAACTCAATCCCAGATGCCTGTGTGCTTCTTGACATGGGTTTATCCAATATGACCTGCTCTACCTGTGCTCATGTCTGTGTTTTATTGGGATAATGGTCTAGGAGTATGGAATTATGTATGTGTGGTTCAATATAGCATCGTGAAGAAATAGCTGGGACAGCACAGGAACAAACACACGTTACTGCGTGACTTCAGGTTGCCCAAATAAGTGGTAAATGCTCCATCCCTGGCAGCGTCCAAGGCCAGGTTGGACAAAGAAACTAGGAGCAAACTGCTCCAGTGGAAGGTGTCCCTGCCTGTGGCAGGGGTTGGAGCTGGATGATCTTAAGGTACTTTTCAATCCCAACCACTCTATGAATCTACAATAATCTACATTTCATACAACCTGAAGCCTCAGTCAAGAATTGCATTAGGAAAAGTGGGGTTTAAAGCATCATTTCTAAATGTGAGGGGACTTTGAAGCTGTTAAACCATCTGACATTGCTTTAACAGGGTCAGAAAATAAACTGTCTACAGAGGATCAGCCTAGTGTAGAGGCAACATGATGGCCTTAGTTTATTTATCGATTATTTCTCAGCTTCCTGGGCAAGAACAAGCCACTTGGCTACAGAAAGCTTCCCAGCAAGTAAGAAAAAGGTGGTTTTATCTTAAATAAAAAGGAGTGGCTATTCCCAGCAATGTCCAGTAGGTGGTGGTGATGTATAGGAAATCCTGATCCATGATTTTCTAGCCACTTCAAATCTTCTGCTTTTTGATACCTAGAGGGACTCCTATGACCATTTTGCACCTCTTGGAGGTGACCACAGAGAGCAATGGTACGAAGAAGGAACAAAAATCACATAGGAAAAGGAATGGATTTTGTTCAGAAGTAGGTGAAATGAAGCTTTGAAGGGGAAATGGGCATCTAAAGAGCAGGCATATGTGGATACTGACATGTCCTGCTGGCAACAGTAAGAGTCAGCTTCAGGATGGTAACTTTAGTAAAGAGTAAGAATAAAACTAAAGTATAAATAAAGAATAAAAGATAAAGGATAAAGAATAAAGTATGAATAAAGAAGAAAGTAAAAATAAAGAATAAAGACTTAGTGCTGGCCAGGGTCACATCCCTGTTTGGGTTATTTTCCCCTGTATTAAAGAGTGTTTTTCCCACTGGTGATGCCACAGCTCAAGTGACCACAGGTGGAAAATCCCCATCCAGGACCTAGCCAAGCCTTCTCCTTCCTGTCAGCCCATCGTCTCCAAATCCCCTCCCGGAGGACCGTAACACAATTGGATCAGGGACATCTCTCACCTTTGAGTGATGAGCTGCTAAAGAAATAGGGAAGTTTTGGGGGCGTGGGGAAACCCTGTGGTACTGTTCCCCCTGGTGGCATCGCGATTTTATAGCAACCAGGATATGGGGGAACAGCAATTTGTGCCAGGAATTACTTCTTACATAGGAAAGAAAGACTTTTGGTTGGGTTTTTTTCATTCCCTTCAATGTGCCTGTTGTTTCAGGGTGTTTGTGCGTTTCCATGTTTGCTTTGGGTTTCTTTAATCCCCATTGCCTCAACCCAAAGTGCAACTCTCCTGCGGCCAACTCCACTGATAACATTCTTGCCTTTGTTTGTAACAAACCACTGCAGGTATAAATTAGAAAACTCCTTAGAGCTTCCCTTAAAGGATTTGAGAAAGGCAGAACTTGAGGAGGAAAAATGAAAGGCTGAAGTTCTACAGCTGCCTGAAAAGAGGTGGCAAAGCCCATTTTGACTGTGATTTAACTCAGCAGCCTGGTTCCAAACACAGACCTGTTGAAGAGTTTCCATTTCACTCACCTGGCTCACACACAATATCCCACTGCTCCATAACTGCATTAAAACATCAGTTCATCCGTTTAGATCGTGGGATTCCATCCTTTCTGGGAAAAGCTTTTCATAGGAGCTGCCTCCCCCACCCAGCCCATAAATCACTGAGACCCCAACTAAACTGAGGCAAGGAAAGTCAGTATCGTGTGTGTTGGTGTTCACATTTAACACAAGAATATATTGTGTTATATATATAAATCTGTAGTTTAGGATGCATTTAACATTGTGTTTTTATATATATACACACATATCTATGTGTTTATGTGTATAATTTACGAGTCATAGGAACAGAGACCTCCTAGATGTCCTTTCTGAACAACAACTATGTCCTGCTGACTTCATGGTCACATCAGGTTGCTCATGGCCTCATTCAGGCAACTTCTGAACATGTCCATGGGTGGAGGCTCCACAGCCTCTGGGACAAATCCTCATGTTACCCACATCCCTGGATCAGGGTTTTCAAAGCCTGACTGTGATTCTTTCTGCTGTTCTCCTCAGAGCATCCTTCATCTCTTTGTTCCTCAAGCTGGAGATGGGGGCATTGAGCATGGGGATCACCGCCGTGTAGAAGACGGAGACCACTTTGTCAGTGTTCAGGGAGTAACTAGAGCTAGGGCGTAAATACATGAAAATGGTTGTTCCGTGCAACGTGGTCACCATGATCAGGTGGGACAGGCAGGTGGAGCAAGCTTTTTGCCTGCCCTCAGCAGAGCGGATCCTCAGGATGGCAAAGAAGATGAAGACGTAGGAGACCAGAATGGCAGAGATGGTGCTGAGCTCAATGACACCAGCCAAGGAGAAGAGGATCATCGCCTTGATGTACGTGCTGGCACAGGACAGAGCCAGGAGAGGAGGAACATCACAGAAGAAGTGGTTGATGATATTGGAGCTGCCGAAGGACAGCCTGATGATGAAGGTCATCTGAATGATGGAGTTCAGGACACCCCCAATGTAGCACCCTGCCACCAGCCCCACACATAACCTCCGAGTCATGACAGACGAGTAGAGCAGGGGGTTGCAGACAGCCACGTACCAGTCATAGGCCATGACAGCCAGCAGGAAACACTCAGTTGTCACAAACACAATGTAAAAGAAAGCTTGACTCATACGGACAGCAAAGGAAATGGTCTTCTTCTCCAATACAAAGTTCACCAAAGTCCTGTGGGCTACCACAGAGGAGAAGCAGATGTCAACAATGGAGAGGCTGCCCAGGAAGAAGTACATGGATGTGTGGAGCTGCGGGTGACCTCAGATGGAGACCATTGAGCTGTACTAAACCAAACTCACTCAACTCTGTGTAAGTTAGGCACTAAGTTAAGATGCCCACCCTCATGAAAGTGTGAATTACAGGTTTCTGTCCCTGATAACATGGAGGTTCAGAATAAAACAACTAAATCTTTACGGGATTAAAGATGAGAATAAAAATCTTACCCCACTAGATGAGTGTCAGGACCAGAAGCCTCAGTGAAGTTCCGTTCTCCATCAGCAGAATATTTCTTTGTAGAAATATTCACATTTTAAAGTGAGTATCACTATTTCAGGGTCAGTGGCTGGGTCAATCTTTCCTTGGGAGTTTTCTCCTCTCTTCTTCTCCAAGGCTCCTTAAATATACCAAAAGCACCATGATATCTGACCAGTGTCTAAAAGGGCTACAAGAAAGATGGAGAGGGGCTTTGGACAAGGGCCTGCAGGGACAGGCCAAGGGGAATGGCTTGAACCTGCCAGAGGGGAGACTGAGATGAGCTCTTAGGCAGAAGCTCTTCCCTGTGAGGGTGCTGAGGCGCTGGCATAGGGTGCCCAGAGAAGCTGTGGCTGCCCCATCCCTGGCAGTGCTCAAGGCCAGGCTGGACACAGGGGCTTGGAGCAAGCTGCTCCAGTGGAAGGGGTCCCTGTCATTGGCAGGGTGCTAAAACTGAATGAGCTTTAAAGGTCCCTTCATCCCAAACCATTCTGGAGACATGGATCACAGTGGCTGTTTCATAGCTGCAGTGTGGGGTCTTGATCATGGGCTAAGAGAAAGGCTTCCATGGTGCTGCCATTGTTCTCTGTACCGAAACACAGCTGCACACACAAAAGAGAAAAGCAGAGTTAATTTTGAATTGAGAAGAGCTGCTGTGCTGATTTCGGTTGTGCTATTTTATCATAGAAGCATGTAACGGTTTGGAAAGGACCCTAAAGCTCATCCAGTTCCAACCCCATGTCCAAGGCAGGGACACCTTCTATTAGAGTAGGTTGCTCCAAGCCCCATCCAACTTGGCCTTGAATACTTCCTTGCGTTCCCTGACTTCTATGAATGGGAAATCTCAATCTTGGTGTCACATTAAATTGCTCATACATTAAGACTCCTCAATTTGAATTTCACATGGAGAAACTGGAGATAGAGGCTGAAGACAAATGCATTTTGGAGTCACCATCTGCTACAGCCCAACACAGTTTGATTAGATTCATTGTCATCGGTCCTACCAGTAAAAGCATTGAGTTCTGTCCGGGGTCGGATGAGGAGCAAGTGGAATGTCTGTGGGTACGAATCAAGGGGCTGACTGGCACGGGTGATACAGTTGTGGGGGTCTATTACAGACCTCCTGATCAGGACGAAGGAGTTGATGAGGCTTTCTACAGGCAACTGGAAGTAGCCTCGCGACTACATGCCTTAGTCGTCATGGGGGACTTTAATTACCCCGATATTTGCTGGAAGACTCACACAGCCAGTCATTCACAGTCTAGGAGGTTCCTCCAGTGCATTGATGATAACTTCTTAATGCAAATGGTGGACGTACCAACTAGGAGAGCAGCGCTGCTAGATTTAGTACTCGCCAACAAGGAGGGTTTGGTCGAAGTGGTGACGGTCAATGGCAGCCTTGGCTGCAGTGACCATGAGATGGTGGAGTTTAGGATCCTGTGTGGGAGGAATAGAATACCTAGCAAAGCCACAGTTCTGGATTTCCGAAGGGCCAACTTTGGCCTCTTCAGTCAACTGCTAAGGGAAGTCTCATGGGAAAGTGTACTAGGCGGTAAAGGGGCTCAAGATAGTTGGTTAGCATTCAAGGACCGCTTCTTCCAAGCTCAGGATCGGAGCGTCCCAATGAGTAGGAAGTCAAGTAAGGGATCTAGGAGACCGGCGTGGTTAAACAAGGAGCTGCGGGCAAACTCAAGTGGAAAAGGAGAATCTATGGATTATGGAAGGAGGGGCTGGCCGCTTGGGAGGAATATAGGACAGTTGTTAGAGGATGTAGGGAGGCAATTAGGACAGCTAAGGCCTCCTTGGAACTCAATCTTGCTAGTCGGGTTAAAGACAATAGAAAGGGCTTCTTCAAATACATAGCAAATAAAACTAAAACAAGAGGCAATATAGGCCCACTGCTGAACGAAGTGGGTACCCTGGAGACAGAGGATATAAAGAAGGCAGAGGTGCTGAATGCCTTCTTTGCCTCTGTCTTTACTCCGGCAGACTCTCCCCGAGGGCCCCGGATTTCTATAGCCCCAGAAGGAGTCAGGACAAAGGAGGAGTTTGCTTTGGTAGATGAGGATTGGGTTAGGGATCAGCTATGCAAACTGGACATCTGTAAATCGATGGGTCCGGATGGAATGCACCCACGGGTGCTGAGGGAGCTGGCGGAGGTCATTGCTAGGCCACTTTCCATCATCTTTGGTAAGTCGTGGGAAACGGGCGAGGTGCCTGAGGATTGGCGGATGGCAAAGGTCACACCAATCTATAAGAAGGGCAAGAAGGAGGACCTGGGTAATTATAGACCAGTCAGCCTTACCTCCATCCCTGGAAAGATGATGGAACAACTTATTCTTGACTCCATCTCTAGGCATATCAAGGATGAGGGGGTCATTAAGAACAGCCAACATGGTTTTATGAGGGGGAAGTCATGTATGACCAACCTTATAGCCTTCTATGAGGAAGTGACTAGGTGGAGGGATGATGGTAGAGCGGTAGATGTAGTTTTTCTTGATTTCAGTAAGGCATTTGATACTGTCTCCCACAGCATCCTCATAGATAAGCTAAGGAAGTGTGGGCTTGACGATCAAGTAGTGAGGTGGATCGAGAACTGGTTGAAAGGAAGAAGGCAAAGAGTTGTGGTCAATGGCGCAGAATCTAGCTGGAGGTCTGTGACTAGTGGAGTTCCTCAGGGGTCGGTGCTGGGACCGGTGCTGTTTAATATTTTCATCAATGACCTGGATGAGGGAACTGAGTGCACCCTCAGCAAGTTCGCTGATGACACAAAACTGGGAGGAGTGGCTGACACACCAGAGGACTGTGCTGCCATTCAGCGAGACCTGGACAGGCTGGAGAGTTGGGCGGGGAGAAACTTGATGAAATTTAACAAGGGCAAGTGTAGAGTCTTGCATCTGGGGAAGAACAACCCCATGTACCAGTACAGGTTGGGGGTTGACCTGCTGGAAAGTAGTGAACGGGAAAGGGACCTGGGGGTCCTGGTGGGTAGGAGGATGACCATGAGCCAGCAATGTGCTCTTGTGGCCAAGAAGGCAAATGGCATCTTAGGGTGCATTAGAAAGGGAGTGGTTAGTAGGTCAAGAGAGGTTCTCCTCCCCCTCTACTCAGCCTTGGTGAGGCCGCATCTGGAATATTGCGTCCAGTTCTGGGCCCCTCTGTTCAAGAAGGACAGGGAATTGCTTGAAGGAGTCCAGCGCAGAGCCACAAAGATGATTAAGGGAGTGGAACATCTCCCTTATGAGGAGAGGCTGAGGGAGCTGGGTCTCTTTAGCTTGGAGAAGAGGAGACTGAGGGGTGACCTCATCAATGTTTACAAATATGTAAAGGGTAGGTGTCAGGATGATGGAGCTAGGCTTTTTTCAGTGATATCCAGTGATAGGACAAGGGGCAATGGGTGTAAACTGGAACATAGGAAGTTCCACGTTAACATCAGGAAGAACTTCTTTACTGTAAGAGTGACAGAGCACTGGAACAGGTTGCCCAGGGGGGTTGTGAAGTCTCCTACACTGGAGATATTCAAGGCCCGCCTGGACAAGTTCCTGTGTGATGTACTGTAGGTTACCCTGCTCTTGCAGGGGGGTTGGACTAGATGATCTTTTGAGGTCCCTTCCAACCCTTGGGATTCTGTGATTCTGTGATTCTGTGAGTGGGTGGTTGGCAAATGCCCACAGAGGGATGAAGGATGAGCTCTGCACTGTGAAAGCACCACGTTTCTCTGTGTTCCAGCTTGAGCCAGATGAACTCCAAGCCCCAGACTGAGCATTAATGCAGTCAATGAAGTGCAGCACTAAGGTAAAGCTACTCGAGTGTGCAACCTCCCCATTGCTTTCCACAGAGGTCATTGCTCAACATCTCAAGGAGAGCCAGAGGAGCCGGCACCACGTTGTGCCATGGTGTTTAACTGCTTGAGCACCCCTTTGTTCTGCCTGTGCTGGGACAGGACTTTCACCAAGCTCTTCCTCATTGATCTGTGCCTGAACTCTCCCTTTACATCCTGCAGGACTGTCTCTGAGCAGCTCCCACCACACAGAGGCTTTTCCACCTGGGACATCCCTGCCTGTTGGAGAAGAAACCTGCAGGCAGGAGCTCACACAGAAAGCACCATCCAGCCCATGGCACAAAGCAATTGCACCCAAGTGACCGAGTTCAGCCTGGCGGGCTTCACAGAGGACCCGGTGACTCAGGTCTACTTGTTCCTGCACTTCCTGCTCACCTACCTTGTCACCATCGTGGGCAACCTGGGCATCATCATCTTAATCAGGGCCAGCCCCCACCTCCACTCCCCCATGTATTATTTCCTGGCCAACCTGGCCTTTGTAGACCTCTGTTTCTCCACCATCATCACCCCGAAGATGTTGGTTGACTTGATGTCAGAGAAGAAGAGCATTGCTTATGTTGGGTGCGTGGCTCAGGTCTTCCTCTTTGATGTCTTTGGAATAAGTGAAAGCTTCCTGCTGGCTGCAATGGCCTATGACCGTTACGTGGCCATTTGCCATCCCCTGCTCTACCCCCTTGTCATGTCCCCAAAGTACTGTTTCCAGCTGGTGACTGGCTCGTACCTCGTGGGGCTGACCAATGGCGTGGGACAGACCATCAGCATGTCCACCCTGTCCTTCTGCAGCTCCAGCACCATCGACCTCTTCTTCTGTGACATTTCCCCTCTCATCTCTCTCTCTACCTCCAACACCACCCTCAGCCGCATCATCCTGACCACTGCAGCATCTCTCTTCGGTGTGCCCAGCATCCTGGTTGTTCCGCTCTCCTACATGGCCATCATCGCCACCATCCTCAGCATCAATTCAGCTGAGGGCAAGCGCAAAGCCTTCTCCACCTGCACCTCCCACCTCACCACTGTCAGCATCTCCTATGGGGCATGCTTTTTCACATACTTAAATCCCAGCTCAAGAGGAGCAGATAAATGAGCTGTGGTGCTCTACACCGTGGTGACTCCCATGCTGAACCCCTTGATCTACAGCCTGAGGAATAAGGAAGTGAAAGAGGCCTTTAGGAGACTCTTAAAAATTAAGAGATCTTGAATGTTTTAAGTTTAGCCTCAGGTAGAATACAGATGTGGGGGAGATGCTCAGCTGTTTCTGAATAATCTCAAATAGACAACATTTTGAAAAGGTTACACCTTAACTTACATGATGCACTGGCTGCTTTGATTTCACCAGCTGAGAATACAAATTGCAAAAGCTTTTACAATTCCCTGCACCCAAGGTATGCTCTATGTTGTGTGTTGCTCTCCTTTTGCTTGGCAAATCACAATAAACAGAGTGAATTCTACTCCTGCACTAAATCAAACTCTGTTTCTAGACAGTTATTAGGGGCCATAAGAAAAGGACACAGACACCCTTAAAGAAGAACAAATTACTGGCACAATGTGCAGGCAGTTTTTTTAGGTTTTGATTCTCAAACCTCATTGAATGATTTCCAGCACCATTCACCTCATTTCATTCCAGACAGCAAAGATGTTAAGTTTAATGTGGTACTTGGGTAGCTTCTGTTATGAATGAAGGTGCTTTGAAAGTATTTTAAGATGTTTTAGTGAAGAATCCCCACGACAAGGCAGTTACAATCAAGAAACCCCTGTCCCCTGTTCCACACCTCTGCTTTCCATTCCGCTGCTGACAGCAATAAAAGCCATGACCTCCATGACAGCCTGACCAGAACAGATCAAAGCAGCTGTGGTGTTTTTCAACAGCCTTCAGACCTGATTCATGGCAGTCCTTAGCAATGGCATTGCCCGCCCCAATGTCTCTCCTGTTGCTTTCCTGCACTGAGAGCTGATGGGTGATGGGCAAACACTGCATACATAAAACACCCCAAAATACACCAATGTGTGCATTACCTCAGCCCATAGAGCTGCAGCCTCTGCCAGGACCATGGTCACCCAAGTCTCTGTCAGCCTGGCCTTGGACACTGCCAGGGATAGGGCATTCACAGCTTCCCTGGGCAACTGATTCCAGTGCCTCACCACCCTAACAGGAAAGAATTTCCTCCTTAGATCCAATCTAAACTTCCCCTGTTTAACCCATAACCCTTTACCACTTGTCCTGTCACTACAGTCCCCGATGAAGAGTCCCTCCCCAGCATCCCTATAGGCCCCCTTCAGATACTGGAAGGCTGCTCTGAGGTCTCCACGCAGCCTTCTCTTCTCCAGGCTGAACAGCCCCAACTTCCTCAGCCTATCTTCATACGGGAGGTGCTCCAGTCCCCTGATCATCCTCATGGCCTCCTCTGGACTTGTTCCAACAGTTCCATGGCTTTTTTGTCCTGAGAACACCAGAACTGCACACAATGCTCCAGGTGAGGTCTCACGAGAGCAGAGTACAGGGGCAGGATCACCTCCTTCGCCCTGCTTGTCACGCTCCTTTTGATTATGATGGACAGGAGATGTCACTGTGCAGACAGACCTCCTCTCCTTCAAACCTCTCCCCATAAACAATTTTTATCTGCAATAAAATGAGATGTTAGCAGCAGCCGGGCTTGGTGCACATCACCTTCACACTGTGCTTTATCTGAATTAAACATTCATTACTTATGTCCAAACCAGTAGTTCAGGTGGTGGCTCTATGTCTTATAGAATCATAGAGTGGTTTGGGTTGGAAAATACCTTAAGATCATCCAGTCCCAACCCCCTATCACGGGCAGGGACCCCTTCCACTAGAGAATGTTGCTCCAAGCCCCTTTGTCCAACCTGGCCTTGAACACTGCCAGGGATGGAGAATTTACCACTTATTTGGGCAACCAGCAGTCATGAAGTAACGTGTGCCTGTTCCTGAACTGTCGCAGTCATTCCTTCATGATGATGTGCTGCACCACACAGACATAATTCCATAGTCCAAGACCATTATCCCAATGAAACATCCACATGAGCATGGGTAGGACAGGTCAGATTGGATGAATCAGTGTCAAGAAGCATAAAGGCATCTGGGACTGAGTTCAGTTGCCTGAACATTGACTATTAACACCCTGGAGGGGCCCCTGGGTCTCCCTCTGAGCTTTCAGATGTTGCTCCAGAATGACCCAACCCTTCTGAAGGTTGCATGATGTACATGTCAAGCACATGCAATGTCCTTGGCCCTTCAGGACAGAGCAAATGGCACCACATTTCTATGAGTGTGACCAAATCTGACCTGGGGCATTTCACTGCGTCTGTCTCCGTCCCTGCAACTAAAGTGCTAGTTTCCACCAACACCTATAAGAAAACATGAAAAAAAAAAGGGGGGGGGGGGGGGTTCTTGGTTCTTAAATTATCTCTTTTTTTTTTTTCCCTTTATGAAGTTTTAGTCCAGCTGAAAAGAAAAGTAAATTAAAGCTTTTAAGACTGTTGGGAGGAGGGATTAGGAGATCTGAAGTAGTTTCATCCCCTTCAAATTCAGATATATGAAAGTTGAGTCATTAAATCAGTTTACTGTCTCCGTCTGTGCTCAGTGAAGGTGTGGTTCTGTATCTCTAGGATTTGTTCAGATAAAGAGAGCAGTTTCAAGAGTTCAAGGTTGAACACACACACACAGACACACACACAAAGAGCTTTCTCCTATCCCTGTCTTCCCATCCCCATCATAGGCTGGGCTCAGGCTGCATGAACTGGGCTCCTTTAAGACTCATTGAACCAACCAGGTTGGTAAAGCCCTTTAAGCTCATCCAGTCCAACCATTCCCAGCACTGCCAAGGCCACCCCTAACCCATGGCACTGAGGCCTCTTCTCCACGGTGTGTGAGCACTTGCAGGGCCGGTGCCTACAGCCCTGCCCTGGGCAGCCTGTTCCAATGCCTGAGCACCCTCTGGGGTAGGAATTGTTCCTCAGCTCCATCTAAACCTGCCCTGGTGCAGCTTGAGGCTGGTTCCTCTTGTCCTGTCTTTTGGATTAACACAAAATGAAAATGGATTTGAGGGGGGCAGCTAATCCAGTTTGACCTCCAGGAGGCCTTCAGATACTGGCTGGAATTAGTTTAATCCAGAGAAAGCTATTCTGAGATGCATATACCATGGACAGAGGGTGCATGGTACAAGTCCTTCTGATGTTCAGACCTCCTCTGGACCACATCCATCCTCAACACGTGCCTGAGGATGTGATAAAACATCCTCCTATTCCCATTCATTCTAGAAGGGACCTGACTATCTCATAACTAAACAATGAGTTCTAGATGTTGAGTCAGGTGACCCCATTCCCATGCTTATTCTAAAATCCCAAATTCATAATGGTAGGAAAACCACACTTATGAAATGCAGTCAGGCATGGAGGATGGACGTAGTGGACTTCAACTTGCCTCACAGCTTAAGAGGCACAAGCAAACCCATTTCAAGGCAAATCACAGAATCACAGAATCACAGAATCCCAAGGGTTGGAAGGGACCTAAAAAGATCATCTAGTCCAACCCCCCTGCAAGAGCAGGGTAACCTACAGTACATCACACAGGAACTTGTCCAGGCGGGCCTTGAATATCTCCAGTGTAGGAGACTCCACAACCCCCCTGGGCAACCTGTTCCAGTGCTCTGTCACTCTTACAGTAAAGAAGTTCTTCCTGATGTTAACGTGGAACTTCCTATGCTCCAGTTTACACCCATTGCCCCTTGTCCTATCACTGGATATCACTGAAAAAAGCCTAGCTCCATCATCCTGACACCTACCCTTTACATATTTGTAAACACTGATGAGGTCACCCCTCAGTCTCCTCTTCTCCAAGCTAAAGAGACCCAGCTCCCTCAGCCTCTCCTCATAAGGGAGATGTTCCACTCCCTTAATCATCTTTGTGGCTCTGCGCTGGACTCCTTCAAGCAATTCCCTGTCCTTCTTGAACAGAGGGGCCCAGAACTGGATGCAATATTCCAGATGTGGCCTCACCAAGGCTGAGTAGAGGGGGAGGAGAACCTCTCTTGACCTACTAACCACTCCCTTTCTAATGCACCCTAAGATGCCATTTGCCTTCTTGGCCACAAGAGCACATTGCTGGCTCATGGTCATCCTCCTACCCACCAGGACCCCCAGGTCCCTTTCCCGTTCACTACTTTCCAGCAGGTCAACCCCCAACCTGTACTGGTACATGGGGTTGTTCTTCCCCAGATGCAAGACTCTACACTTGCCCTTGTTAAATTTCATCAAGTTTCTCCCCGCCCAACTCTCCAGCCTGTCCAGGTCTCGCTGAATGGCAGCACAGTCCTCTGGTGTGTCAGCCACTCCTCCCAGTTTTGTGTCATCAGCAAACTTGCTGAGGGTGCACTCAGTTCCCTCATCCAGGTCTATAATGACAAGAAATTTAAAGTATGAGGTGTCCTTGAGCAGGTCCAAAGGTGAGGGGAAATGCAATGAGCTTCTTCAGTTCCATTACTAGAGGGTCAAAAGCAGGAAGGGACAAAGCACCCCATTAGCAAGAACCACACTATCTGCTCATGTCATGAAGACAAGGATGTGTCTTTAAAGAGAGAGTATGACCAAGCTTGTATGGGCACAGCAAGCCCTCCAGCAGGCCCGAGATCCAGCCCTTCACAATACAAGCAGTCACAGCTATTTCCAACACAAGTGATGCTGCTCACTTTGCCAAAGCAAGAAGTGGTCCTTGGGGACCAACCACCCTTCCAGGAGTCATCAGCTTTAACAAGACCTTCTGGGGTTTACCAAGGAAGTTTCCTCATCACCACAAAAGCTTCTCAGAAGACTTGGATGTGACTTACCTCATTGTTCATAACAAGCCATCAGAGATTCATTAGCTGGGGATAACAAGAAAGAAACTTTCTTCCTCGTGAGCAAAGTTCACTCCTACAGCTGCCTTGCTTGACAGAGATGGCTCCTGCCCAAAGCCAGTGAGTTGGAGGGTCAGTGTGTTGGCATGTTTGTGTATTAAGGACAATTTCATGGGCCTGGATCATAGAACCCCAGCCTGGTTTGGGTTTTAGGTGAGCTTAAACCTCCTCCAGTTCCAAACCCTGCCATGGGCAGGGACCCCTTCCACTGGAGCAGCTTGCTCCAAGCCCCTGTGTCCAACCTGGCCTTGAGCACTGCCAGGGATGGGGCAGCCACAGCTTCTCTGGGCACCCTGTGCCAGCGCCTCAGCACTCTCACAAGGAACAGCTTCTGCCTAAGAGCTCATCTCAGTCTCCCCTCGGGCAGGTCCAAGCCATTCCCCTTGGCCTGTCCCTACAGGCCCTTCTCCAAAGCCCCTCTCCTGCTTCCTTTTAACCCCTTTAGGCATAGACAGGTTTATGGAGAAAAGTTTCTCTCCTATTGCTCTTAAAAGAAAACCAACACTAGTATTTTCCAAGGAATAATTTCCTATCCATCTATGGAGAATATAAACCCCTCGTCATGAAGTTAATATCTGCTATTAGCAGCCTTTATGGAAGCAAACACACAGACAGGACACTGCCTACATCCATTTTGCTTTCCTATTCTGTCCAGGAAGTGCTTTATGCATACTGAGCATTGAGGTTCTGTTGCATCAGAAATTACTCATCAATAGAACTGATTGAGGTCAGGTTGGATGGGGCTTGGAGCAAGCTGCTCCAGTGGAAGGTGTCCCTGCCCGTGGCAGGGGGCTGGAACTGGGTGAGCTTTAAGCTCTCTTTCAACCCAAACCATTCCATGGTTCTATGAAAAGCTGCTTTCACCTTCTCACTTTGGAGTGGGGTTTCTGAAGGACCCCAAACCATCAGCACAGTGAGCTGTTGTTTCCCCTTAGGCTTAAACTGACTCTTCAGGCTATGGCCTGTGTCTGCTCTGAACACAACCCACACTGTAGCTGTGTCTGCCCATCACCCTTCACTGCAAGTGCAGAGAACCATCCACTTGTTCCAGAAGAAACCACTGATATGGATGTTTAAAAAAGATCCAAGCTGAATCAAAGCCCACAAATACATTTTTGTCTCCATAAGAGGAATTTTCAGTGACTGATTCAGATGTGGAAACCTACATTTAGATAGGATGATTCCTTGGACTGATGCGACTCAACCATCAAAACCTGGAATGAGAAATCATGAGTAAGCTGCAGCTGGGATGGAAAATAAGCTTTGCCTCTATGGACAGACATAAGGAGAAGAGGAGGTGATGGGGGAGTTCTGGACAACACTGAGAGCCTTTGAGCCATAAAACAATTTGGGCACGTCTGGATACAACACATGGCCAGAAACATGGATCATCTGTGTCGTCAGCACCAGATGACATCCAAGGAAAAGCCAACACTGCTCACACAGGGTCTGGAAAGGCTGTTCCTGAACCAAGTTGGGTGACTGCTTATCACAGGGGATGAAATTCCACCCTGTTCCTAGGTCAGTGTGGTGGTAGCTTTCCATGGGGCAGGCTCACCCAGGAAAGCAAGATGCCCAGATACATCCTATGGAGGAAATAAGTACATTTCCTATGAGGAAATAAGCAGATGGGCACATGAAGCTGAGAGCTGGTCTTGATAAGGTTCCCCACCACCATGGTGATGGAGATGAGCAAAACATTCACAAAGAGCAGCTTCTACAGGCTAGTGAAGCCCAAGAGGACAAATGTGGTCACACTCCAGTGGTTTCCTCCAGCCACTCTCTTGGCAGCAGGAGACAAAGAAACATGGCAAGAGGTTAAATCACTTCTCCCAGCTCACAGGAACACACAGTGCATGAGGGTAATGCAGGATTTGGGGTTTCCTCTATGAATGCACCCAATTACTTGGAGCTAAAACCATGATGGTTGAAGGTCCTAAATAATAAGCTGAAAAACAATGCCTTGATCAAATAATAGTCAATAGTTCCTATATGGAAAAAATAATCTTAATGCTTAAATCCTAAAGCTCTGGCTGGCCTGTTAGGGAAAGAACTGGTCCTGCAAAAGATAAGCATCTTCCCATGAGCATCCATAGTGTTTTTAAGAAGTAGCCTTGTCTGGGATGATTTCTTTCCTGTTTGTGGGGGTTGTTCTTATTTAAGGACAAGTAAATACAATTATATCATGCCTTAATTTACCACATGAAATAGTGTTGCATTAAATAGTTAAGAGATCACATTGAAGTGATTTTCTGATTCTGTAGTGATGCTAGGGTCAATTAAAGAGAGATCAGAAACCCTGATTGCAATTCCATGTACTTGTAGCTTCAAGGGAAAAACCAGCCCCTTCTCATCTGAATCATACTTGTATATATTTCTTCCTGTTCTTACTTATATTTAAAGAACATGTGTATCTATAAAACTATATAACATCTTGACTGCTGCTCATGTTAAACTTAAATATGCATCGACCTTAAAATGATGATGAGATGACGTTAAAATATGTACGTTGCCTGTTGAGAAATGGGCATTACTCCTCCTTCCCCTCCCACTTCCCTCTTTCCATCAGCCCCTTTTCAAGCAAGATAACCATTTCTTCAGCACAATTCACCTTCTCCCTCCACCCTTCCCAAAGCAGCTTTTACTTCCCTTTTCCCTACCCTGTGGTCAGATGTTCACTGCACAAAGTCCTCTGACCCACTGCCAATGCTCTTCTCAGGGTGCTGGTGGATGCCTTTGCTGCAAAGACACTTTGATGGCTCATTTCAACTCAGTGGACACCACCACCACCATGTCCTTTTCTGCTAAGCTGCCCCCAGCCTGACTTGATGCTTACAGCAACTCTTCCCCAAGGACAGGACTCGGCATTTCCCCTTTTTGAAGTCTGTGTGATTCCATCTGCCCATTTTGGAACCAAATTTTGCCTTTGAAAAGCCATTTTGCATCATATGCCTCCAAATTTAAATAGCCTCAGGATGGATCTTTCCTGCTTGCAAAAGCAAGAAACAAAACCTATAGTGGGATTTGTTCCTTGTAGAGAAAAGCAGCTGACAGCAGACAGGGCTTTGCTAAGGCTTTAACACCTTTAAATGGGTTCAGAAGATCCAGCTGAAGTTGTCTACACCCACCTCAGGCAGGGGGTTGAAGGCAACTGCTGTTGCCTATTGCTAATGGCTTACACACTCAATGGCCATCTCCTCATCCTCATTCATCTCCTTCACCTTGGGTGATATAGTTATATATATATCTCTAAGTTATAGATATATGAAGAGTAGATACCTCAAACACACACCTTGCATCTAACACCACTGAAACCAGCCATTCTCAATACCTTGTTTGTCTAAACAGTGCAAAACATCACACATCCCACACCAAATACCCACATCTTATTACACACAGGAGCATGCCTTTCTCCATGATCTCTGCTTTACACACACATGCTGACACTGCAGGTGTCAAAAGCCAGCTGAATCCAGTTCTGCCCAATAGGTCTGTCTGTCCTTGCTCAACCCAACCTTCCCTTTCTCACTTTCATCCTTTCTCAAGATACAGGAAATGCAAATTGCTCTTTCTTGGGTTCAAAAATCATAAATCAGAATCACAGCCTGGTTTGTGTTGAAAGTGACCTTAAAGATCATCCAATGCTAACCCCCTGCCATGGGCGGGGACCCCTTCCACTGGAGCAGCCTGCTCCAAGCTCCTGTGTCCAACCTGGCCTTGAGCACTGCCAGGGATGGGGCAGCCACAGCTTCTCCGGGCACCCTGTGCCAGCGCCTCAGCACCCTCCCAGGGAAGAGCTTCTGCCTAAGAGCTTATCTCAGTCTCCCCTCGGGCAGGTTCAAGCCGTTCCCCTTGGCCTGTCCCTACAGGCCCTTGTCCAAAGCCCCTCTCCATCTTCCTTGTAGCCCATTTAGACACTGGTCAGATATCATGGTGCTTTTGGTATATTTAAGGAGCCTTGGAGAAGAAGAGAGGAGAAAATTCCCAAGGAAAGATTGACCCAGCCACTGACCCTGAAATAGTGATATTCACTTTAAAATGTGAAGAATATTTCTACAAAGAAATATTCTGCTGATGGAGAACGGAACTTCACTGAGGCTTCTGGTCCTGACACTCATCTGGTGGGGTAAGATTTTTATTCTCATCTTTAATCCTGTAAAGATTTAGTTGTTTTATTCTGAACCTTCCTGTTATCAGGAACAGAAACCTGTAATTCACACTTTCATGAGGGTGAGCATCTTAACTTAGTGTCTAACTTACACAACCAGAGTTGGGTGAGTTTGGTTTAGTACAGCTCAATGGTCTCATCATGGTGTTGACTCCTCTTAATGGTATATTCTCATAATTGTATCAAGGGAATAACATCTTCAGACCCAAATTTTGCTCGTGGTCTCCTGGCTTTACCTCCCCAAGGTTTCCAAGACTGCAATATTAAACTCTTTATGTACTGAATGAGTGTTAGGGTCATGCAGCACCCCTTCCCTTCTCCTTCCTTAATTCCCAGCAAATTAAAGGCTCTTTTTCCTTCGTCTCAATGACTTTTCCAAAACCACCAAAGGAAAGCTACAGTACCTTTAGGCTTATATGAGTTATAGCCAGAAGCTACTGCCAAAATCAGAGCTGTCTTCAGAGAAAATCACAGGAGATCAAGGGCAGAGCTGATGGCTTGGTCTGTGTCACATCAGTCCTTCTCTGCTGCTGTAGCCATCGGTCTCATCGAACTGTAGGTACCAAAACGGGATCCAGTGGTACAAATGAACCTGCTCAAAGGTGTCTGGGGAAGCTGGGATGCTCTCACTTCAGAAGGGGCCTTCTCTTTCCTTGGGCTGTGTAGGAGGGCACGCTTGGAGCAGACGGCCACAGAGCAGTCCATTCCACTGTAGCTCCCTGGAAATGAATAGTGGGGATGCCCTTGATGCACAGGCTGTTAATTGCCAAGTTATCTCATTCCAGTTCAAATAAAGGCATGGTTTCCACTGTCCTGTATTTTCCAGACTTTTTCCTTCCTTGGCAGATACAAAAGCCCTGAATGGCAGAGCAGAATCACACCTCAGCAGCAGAGTTCATCCTCAAGGGTCTCAGTGACCAAGCGGAGATGAAGGCAGCCCTTTTTGTGCTGTTGCTGCTCATCTACACAACCACCCTTCTGGGCAACGCAGGGATAATTGTAGCCATCCGAGCTCACCCGCAGCTCCACACATCCATGTACTTCTTCCTGGGCAGCCTCTCCATTGTTGACATCTGCTTCTCCTCTGTGGTAGCCCCCAGGACTTTGGTGAACTTTGTATTGGAGAACAAGGCCATTTCCTTTGCTGGCTGTATGAGTCAAGCTTTCTTCTACGTTGTGTTTGCGACAACTGAGTGTTTCCTGCTGGCTGTCATGGCCTATGACCAGTACGTGGCCATCTGCAACCCCCTGCTCTACTTGTCTGTCATGACTCGGAGGTTATGTGTGGGGCTGGTGGCAGGTTGCTACATTGGGGGTGTCCTGAACTCCATCCTTCAGATGACCTTCATCATCAGGCTGTCCTTCTGCAGCTCCAATATCATCAACCACTTCTTCTGTGATGTTCCTCCTCTCCTAGCTCTGTCCTGTGCCAGCACGTACATCAAGGAGATGATCCTCTTCTCCTTGGCTGGTGTCATTGAGCTCAGCACCATCTCTGCCATTCTGGTCTCCTACGTCTTCATCTTCTTTGCCATCCTGAGGATCCGTTCTGCTGAGGGCAGGCAAAAAGCTTGCTCCACCTGCCTGTCCCACCTGATCGTGGTGACCACGTTGCACGGAACAACCATCTTCATGTATTTACGCCCTAGCTCTAGTTAGTCCCTGAACACTGACAAAGTGGTCTCCGTCTTCTACGCGGTGATGATCCCCATGCTCAACCCCCCCGTCTGCAGCTTGAGGAACAAAGAGATGAAGGATGCTCTGAGGAGAACAGCAGAAAGAATCACAGTCAGGCTTTGAAAACCCTGATCCAGGGATGTGGGTAACATGAGGATTTGTCCCAGAGGCTGTGGAGCCTCCACCCATGGACATGTTCAGAAGTTGCCTGAATGAGGCCATGAGCAACCTGATGTGACCATGAAGTCAGCAGGACATAGTTGTTGTTCAGAAAGGACATCTAGGAGGTCTCTGTTCCTATGACTCTCAAATTATACACATAAACGCATATATATGTGTGTATATATATAAAAACACAATATTAAATGCATCTGAAACTACAGATTTATTTATAACATAATATATTCTTGTGTTAAGTGTGAACACCAACACACACGATACTGATTTTCCTTGCCTCAGTTTAGTTGGGGTCTCAGTGATTTATGGGCTGGGTGGGGGAGGCAGCTCCTATGAAAAGCTTTTCCCAGAAAGGATGGAATCCCATGATCTAAACGGATGAACTGATGTTTTAATGCAGATACGGAGCAGTGGGATATTGTGTGTGAGTCAGGTCAGTGAAATGCAAATTCTTCAACAAGCCTGTGTTTGGAACCAGGCTGCTGAGTTAAATCACAGTCAAAATGGGCTTTGCCACCTCTTTTCAGGCAGCTGTAGAACTTCAGCCTTTCATTTTTCCTCCTCAAGTTCTGCCTTTCTCAAATCCTTTAAGGGAAGCTCTAAGGAGTTTTCTAATTTATACCCGCAGTGGTCTGCAAAAAACAAAGGCAAGAATGTTATCAGTGGAGTTGGCCGCAGGAGAGTTGCACTTTGGGTTGAGGCAATGGGGATTAAAGAAACCCAAAGCAAACATGGAAACACACAAACACCCGGAAACAACAGGAACATTGAAGGGAACGAAAAAACCCAACCAAAAGTCTTTCTTTCCTATGCAAGAAGTAATTTCTGGCACAAATTGCAGCTCCCCCATATCCTGGTTGCTATAAAATCGCGATGCCACCAGGGGGAACAGTACCACAGGGTTTCCCCACGCCCCCAAAACTTCCCTATTTCTTTAGCAGCTCATCACTCAAAGGTGAGAGATGTCCCTGATCCAGTTGTGTTAACAAGCTCCTCCGGGAGGGGATTTGGAGACGATGGGCTGACAGGAAGGAGAAGGCTTGGCTAGATCCTGGATGGGGATTTTCCACCTGTGGTCAATTGAGGTATGGCATCACCAGTGGGAAAAGCACTCTTTAATACAGGGGAAAATAAGCCAAACAGGGATGTGACCCTGGCCAGCACTAAGTCTTTATTCTTTATTTTTACTTTATTCTTTATTTATACTTTATTCTTTATCCTTTAATTTTTATTCTTTATTTACACTTTATTCTTATTCTTTATTCTTATTCTTTACTAAAGTTACCATCCTGAAGCTGACTCTTACTGTTGCCAGCAGGACATGACAGTATCCACATATGCCTGCTCTTTAGATGCCCATTTCCCCTTCAAAGCTGCATTTCATCTACTTCTGAACAAAATCCATTCCTTTTCCTATGTGACTTTTGTTCCTTCTTCGTACCATTGCTCTCTGTGGTCACCTCCAAGAGGTGCAAAATGGTTCATAGAAGTCCCTCTAGGTATCAAAAGGCATAAGATTTGAAGTAAGTGACTACAAAATCATGGGTCAGGATTTCTTATACATCACCACCACCTACTGGACATTGCTGGGAATAGCCACTCCTTTTTATTTAAGATAAAATCGCCTTTTTCTTACTCGCTGGGAAGCTTTGTGTAGCCAAGTGGCTTGTTCTTGCCCAGGAAGCTGAGAAATAATCGATAAATAAACTAAGGCCATCATGTTGCCTCTACACTAGGCTGATCCTGTGTAGACAGTTCATTTTCTGACCCTGTTAAAGCAATGTCAGATGGTTTAACAGCTTCAAAGTCCCCTCACATTTAGAAATGATGCTTTAAACCCCACTTTTCCTAATGCAATTCTTGGCTGAGGCTTCAGGTTGTATGAAATGTAGATTATTGTAGATTCATAGAGTGGTTTTGGTTGGAAAGGACCTTGGTTCCAACCCCCTGCCATGGTCAGGGACACTACACACTAGACCAGGTCACCCAAGACTCTGTCCAACCTGGCCTTGAACACTGCCAGGGATGGGGCAGCCACAGCTTCTCTGGGCACCCTGTGCCAGCGCCTCAGGACCCTCACAGGGAAGAGCTTCTGCTTTACATCCAACCTGAACTGCCCCTGTTTCAGTATGAACCCATCACTCCTTGTCCTATCACTCCAGTCCCTGATGAAGAGTCCCTCTCCGGCATCCTTGTAGCCCCCTTTAGACACTCGGAGCTGCTCTGAGGTCTCCACGCAGCTTCTCTTCTCCAGGCTGAACAGCCCCATGCTCTCAGCCTGGCTCCATACAGGGGGTGCTGCAGCCCCTGATCATCCTCGTGGCCTCCTCTGGACTTGATCCGTGTCCTTCTGATGTTGAGGATATCAAATTCACTCTGTCTTTTAAATGGTTTTTCTCTTAAATAGTTTGGGCTATCCATACACACTTTGAAGTGCTAATTCATGGTGTTTTAAATGATTCCCTTCTCCATCAGTTGTTTCCTATAGATCCACAGATCCCTCTCAGAAAGTATCCCCATTGCACATCTTTACTCCTGACAAAGCCATCCCAGATTTTATAATGAAAGCAGACGAAAACACATCAGCTCTCAAAACAGGTAAGGTCTCAACCTTTATCCCATGTAGGTGAAGGATTTAATTCCTTGTTGTTGATGTATGTAAATGACACCCATCACCACCTAAATAATCCCAGGTGAGCAGCTGGGATTATTTAGGTGCTCTCTGATGCTGAATTAAATGGGTGAGGATGCCTATACAGTAACCAATTTCCTGGGTTACTGGTGGATCTATCCTGGTAACCGGCATGGGGTAGGAAACCCACCTTTTGTTACGGAACATTGAGTGCTAGGCAGGAAAAAACAGGGTCATTCTCTACCAGGGCTTTTGGGGAGTGACGAGGTGACTTCTGTCCTTTCCTGGAAGGCCCTGCAGCCCCCTCTCATCTTTGGGAGCACAGTAACGGAAGCATTTCTGATTGAAAAGTCAATGCAGCTGCACCAAGAAGAAAAGGAAGTTGTGCTTTTGTATTTTCATTCTACGTAGCAGCATAAACTGAGATAAAGGAGAGCTGGGTTTCTCCTCAACTGAGGGAGGGATGCTTCTAAGAGTCCTTCCCAAGAGGTAATCTTGTTTTTGAATACAGATATGACACACTACATACCAATATGTACTAAACCACCTTTGGGGATTTTTGAAGGCTGTATAAAACTCTTAAAGGCAACAATTTTGAGCTGGTATTATTCAAATAACACCTTCTGGTGCCATTAATTTTAAAACCTGTTGGGTGTTTCCTGGCCTGGCTCTTGGGAGCCCTTTGGGCTGACCCTTGCCTGGTCTGACAGCTCCCTGGCGGTTAATGTGTAATCCCCTGACTTGTTTTACCCCTGGCTCTGTGAATACCACAAAGGACAACGCTCTGGAAGGATGGGTAGAAGCTGCGTGGGAGAAGACAGAGCAGCATTACCCTTCTAGCTGGAGCCTGGAGAAGCTGTGAGTATTAAAACCCATTTCAAGTGGATCTGAGAGCAAAGAGGAGGAAATCCCTGAAATGAAACCCCTGCTTTGTCCTGTGGCATCCACAGGATCCACAGGCCTTGTGGCAAACCTTACCTCCTCTGCTTTATTTCAGGGCAGCAGAAACCATCACCTTGAGGAATCAGAGGGATGCTGGTGGTGTGAGCATGGGGCTTTTTTGCTTCATATTTTAAACAATCCTTTTCTTCACTCATTTGATAGTTTGTGCTGTAAGACTCTCAGAAGAGCAGCTAGCCAAACAGTATGTTATATATCTATAGTGCTGGCACATTCCACTTGTTGCTATACTGAGATCTTGAGGATAACATCCACTGTGATGGCTTTGGACTGCCAGAGTGGAGATTGAGATGAGCTCTTAGGCAGAAGCTCTTCCCTGTGAGGGTGCTGAGGCACTGGCACAGGGTGCACAGAGAAGCTGTGGCTGCCCCATCCCTGGCAGTGCTCAAGGCCAGGTTGGACACAGGGGCTTGGAGCAAGCTGCTCCAGTGGAAGGGGTCCCTGAATGATGGACATTGGAACTGGATGAGCTTTAAGGTCTCTTCCAACACAAATCACTCTGGGATTCTATGCTTCCGTGAGAGCAAGCTAACTGCTACCTAACCGGGAGCTTGTGCTGCAAGGTTTTGCTCGGCTGTAGAGTCTCAACAGCAACTGGATGTTCTCCTATCCATAATGTCAAGAGTTACATCTTGGATAACACTAGCAACAGTCTGCTTGGTGAGTCCTAGGGCAGCTTGTTGAAAGCTTGGCCAAAAAGCAAGATCTTACCAAATCGGAGTAGGAAAGCCACAAATGGAGGTCCTTTCCCCAAGAAGACAGGGACAAATATTCAGTTAACTCTTCAGCAGAGTGTGGACCCACAGCCTGCATGGGTAATATCTATACGAGGGCGGCAAGGTATGGGTTTTTAGTTTATCTCCATTCCAGTGAGCGTGCTCAAGCTGCAGGGAGATTTGATTGCTGGGGGAAGCTCTCATGTATAGCACAAGCTGCAGCCTTAGAAACATCCCAGGCTTCATATCTGCACCTTGGATCACTTCATACCAAGCAGTTGGTTTGTCAAGCAAGAAAAAGGGAGGGTGAGCCTTTGTTAATTGTGAGCTTCAGGTCAATTCTCCACTGGCAGGAGATGTGTGTGTCTGGGCAGGTGGATGCTGCCTCAGGGGGAGGATTGAGCCCCAGACCCAAAGAGTTTGATTTTCATTACTTGGGTCACATCTTCCAGCTCTGTGGTGATGTCTCAGGAGCTGCTTTGCCTCCGGCATCTCTATGTGAGCAGTGAAAAGCAGCTCTAAAGCCCCATTAATAACACTGGGAGACTACACGCTTTGCTCACAGGACATCTGAAATGAGGAGTCTGGCTCTGGAGGTGGACCTCATCCCTTCAGCAAAGGGTCATCAAATAATGATGACTCTTAAGTATGGCTCTGCTTGTCAGATACCAGGCAGCGCGCACTCCTGCTTTGCTCTCTGGTGTAACTCTGTCAAACGATGATTAATGCTAGGCAGGAAAAATCAATGAGGATTTATTCTACCTGTCGTAAGCTGTGATTTTAGGAGCTGCTGATTTCTGCCAGGGATAATTTATCTTTGATGAAGCCTGAATGTATCTTTTGTCTCCAAGTTAGGCATCGTGTCTAAAGCAAAGTGAGGAGAGAAATCCTGGCTCTGCACCATCCTACCCTAAGGAAAGCCACATTTGCCCTCAAAGAGCTCCTCCTGGGACACAGAGAACAGCCATTTATTTCTCATGTACTCACACTGGACTGGCAGCACCCAAAAGATAAGAAATAATTCCCTTTTCCCAGCAGTTACTCGGGAATTCAAGGACTTCCATATGTCAATGGCTTGAGAGGAACTATGAGGAACCCTGCAGTTTATTCATTCTGGTGTTGCCCTCCCTCCTTGCCTTAAAATATCTACTTGCTTCCAAGTGTGTTGGTGGTGGTTGTGGTGTTCAGCCAAGACTGGCCTTGGGAACTTGGTGTTTTCCTCTCTCAAAGAGAATTTACCTTATATTGACATATATATACCTATGTGTGTGTGTATATGTATATATACACACTTTCTATTGACTTAAAGTGGTGTAACTGATTGATAGACAAAACCTGACACTCTTAACATTATTGAGGGATTTGGGCCTATTCAGCATTTCAATTTAAAGACATAAAGCAGGCAAACTGCCTATAGGGTCACTATGGTTGAAGATAATTATACGTCCCCCTCTGAGTTTATTCTCCCGGGCTTCACAAACAGGGAAGACCTGCGGGTGATGTGCTTTGTCTTATTCCTTGCCATCTATGTGGTTACCTTCATAGGAAACCTGGGAGTAATTGCATTAATCAGAGTGGATTCCTGCCTACACACCCCCATGTACTTCTTCCTCAGCCACTTGTCTCTCCTGGGTGTCTGCTACTCCTCCACCATCATCCCTCAAGCCTTGCTGAATGTTCTAGTGGAGAAGAAGGTGATTTCCTTCATTAGGTGTGCCACTCAGCTCTTCTCCTTTGCAACCTGTGCCACCACCGAGTGCTATGTGCTGGCTTACGATCGCTACATGGCCATTTGTAACCCCCTTCTCTATTCCACGGTCATGTCCCAAAGGCTTTGCACTGGGATGTTGGCTGGTGCCTACTTAGGTGGCGTGATCAGCTCTACCATACACACAGTTTCCATATTTCGTCTCCCGTTCTGTCGGTCCAAGACAATCAATCACTTCTTCTGCGATGGACCACCACTGCTAGCCCTCTCCTGCTCTGACACCCATGCCATCGAGGCGATGGTTTCTGCCGTGGTGGGGTTCAATGTACTGAGCACCACGGTCTTCATCCTCATCTCCTACTTGTCGGTCCTTTCCACTGTCATGCAGATGCGGTCTGCGGCTGGTTGACGCAAAGCTTTCTCCACCTGTGCCTCTCACTTCATCTCCATTGCTTTGTACTATGGCAGCTCCCTCTTCATGTACCTGCGCCCCAGCTCCAGACAGTCCTCGAAGCATGACGAGGTGGTCTCCATGCTGTACTCTGTGGCTGTCCCCATACTGAACCCACTCATCTACAGCCTAAGAAACACGGATATGAAGAACGCCATGAGGAAAGCAAAAAGTAGAGTCCTCTCCTCTTTGTCCATTCATGGTTCCCTGCCCCGGTGAGGAGAAGAAGCAGGCTGGATATTGTACCTTCAAGGATGGCTGGATATTGCACCTTCAAGAAGGATGGTTAGATATTGCACCTTGAAGAGGATGGTTGGATATGGCACCTTCAAGGATGGGTGGATATAACACCTTCAAAAAGCAGGGACTAAATATACCTGGAAGCATGACACCTGGAACACATGCTTCTCCTTAAACCAAGGCTACATGCTGTGCTGGGATGGACAGGACTTTCTCTGGCTGCAGCCCGAGACCTGACAGTGACTGTGTATTGGAAAGAAAGTTCTTGTCCAAAGAGATTGTTACTTAGATATTACTTGAAATTAGTATCTTTTCTTATTTAAATGCTATTAAACATAACAATAAACTGTATTTCAGGCTTCAGAGAGCAAAAGGGAGAAGACAGGTGGTGGCTTTGCCCTGCGGGCATCAAACCAACTGGTATCCGAGCTCATGTTTTATATTAGCAAATGTTTTCTAGTGTTATTTCTGGTTTTAAGGAAATATTAACTGATATTTGCAGGTATTTCAAGTCCAGACCACAAGTTGGGTCACGTGAAATGACAAAGGGGAGACTGAGATGAGCTCCTAGGCAGAAGTTCACAAACTTTGGGTTTCACCCATTACCCAACGAGGAAGAAAAACATTCAAAACCACTCAGAAATCCTTGTCTACTTTCATCCAGTGCATCTCCTGAACAGTCAGTCTGGTGCCTTCCAGCAGAAAACAAGGTTTACATTGAAAACATCCCGACACTTTCATAGTTCGCTTTTCTCCCCTGTTTGCCTTATCTTTTAGTTTTTGTAAATGTCTGGAACAAGGTTATAATTTAATATTTCTCCCAAGGGTTTTATAATGTCTCCTCATCTAGGAGAAGCATTCAGGACACGCCAGCACTCACGATTCCTCAGAGGAAGACTGGGAAATCTGACTTCATCCTGTTATATCCTCAAAGGAGCCATGCTTTGAGCCAATGCTTTTGACCAGACTGTTGTACAATCACTAGTAAAGTGTATGGAAATAAATGCATCTGATGGAAAGGACTCCCTAAGACCACCTCAAACCACCCACACAGAGGATGCTTTCCTGTTGTGTTTCCAGCTCCCTTCAATGCAATATTGGATGATCTCTGTGGATGTAAAGGGCTTCCTCAGGGAAACACTGAAAGGAAGAGGTATGTGATAGATGGGGAAATACAGAGCAAACTGTCCTGGGCCTCTCTTCCTGGGTAGGTCTCTGCAGGAGAACTGGTCTTGGAGGTGTTGATGCAGCCAGAAAGACTTTGGGGAGAAAGGAATTGAGAGGTTGTTCTGCTGATCAAGTCAAACTAATTATCCGATGGAGGAGGGTCCTTTGGGAGAACAGTTTGCACAACACAAGCCTCTGAGGTAATGCCTCCTGTGAGATAAAACCCCTCCACCGGCCAGCCTAGAGCATCCTGCTCCCAAGCATCTCTCCTTCAACCCATCGCATGGGCTCCAGAAGGAGCTGCAGACACTGCATCCACCACCACCTTCCTCTTTAACCAAGCAGGTACAAAAGGGTTTGATGGGAGATGGGTCCAGTTTGACCCTGGTCGTGCTGCCTCTCACATGCTTGATGGCACGTTGAATTTCACTCTTCTTCAAGGACTGGGGCAATAGGGTAAGGGGTAATGGGTTTAGACTGGAACGGGATGTTCAGGTTTGAGATAGGGAAGGAGTTCTTTCCCGTGAGGGTGCTGAGGCGCTGGCACAGGGTGCCCAGAGAAGCTGTGGCTGCCCCATCCCTGGCAGTGCTCAAGGCCAGGTTGGACACAGGGGCTTGGAGCAAGCTGCTCCAGTGGAAGGGGTCCCTGCCTGTGGCAGGAGGTTGAGCCTGGATGAGCTTTAGGGTCCCTTCGGTCCAAACTGGATCTTGATGATCCAAACCATGAAGCCAAGTGCCCTGTCATTTGGTTAGGAGTTTTGTTTCAAAAAAAACATTCTTCTGACCTCATCTACAACTGTCTTACTTACGGATATTTCAGCAGATATGTAGCCATCTGTAGATAGATATTCCATCAGATAACTCATCTGCAGTGGGGCTGAATGGGGGACATGAGAAAATCCAAGCTAAAGCCTGAAAATTTTGGTTTATATATGGAATATTTTGTATTTTAACATCTTTAGGTGGATATTTGGGTTGGTCATAGGAAACTCACTACAATCACAGCAAAGTTCTGCTGGAGCCAAGACCACTGCTTTCCCTTCACCTTATGCAGGGTGGGGGTTCTTCAAAAGCAAATAAGCTTAGAATTTAAAGCAAATTTCAAGTACATGGCTTTGTGTTCTGATGAAAAGGACGCACCACAACTAAAGAAGCTACAGAAGAGCATTGATTCAGTCTGAAAAATACAAATAAGATAATAAAATCCTTAAAATACCCAGAAATCAGTGAAGAAAATGCAAAATCTTTTCAGTTTTCTAGATTTGGGGATGCATTTATTTGATTTTATTATCTTACTCTTGGGTAGACATGATGTTTCTCTGTGTATCATTTGTGCAGGGGATATCAATCATGGTAGAATTATTCTGTTTTAATTTCAGGCTGTGTAATGATTTCCTAGACCTCTTTGACTTCAGATCTGGGGCTACAGACAGAAATGTACCACTAAAAAGACAACATTTTCTACGGCATTTACTTTATGGATTAAACAACTAAACTTCCAAGTTATTTCTCTCTTAGGGATTTATTCATTTCATTTCAGTCCAAATCCATCAACTTGTTGAAATGACGGATGCAGGAAACCTCACTGCTCTCTCCAGCTTCATCCTCTTGGGTTTCTCTGATGCCCCAGAGCTACAAACCACCATCTTTACTATCTTCTTATCCCTGTATGTTTTAATGGTGCTGGGGAACCTGACGATGATCCTGCTGATCAACACTGACCCCCACCTCCGCATCCCCATGTACTTCTTCCTGAGCCACTTATCTTGCGTGGATTTTTGCCTTTCCTCTGCTATCATCCCAAAAGCTCTGGAGACTTTCCTGCTGGGGAGAAGCCACATCTCCTTTTGGGGTTGCTTTGCCCAGATGTATATTTTCGTGTCTCTGGCTGTCTGTGAGAGCTTCCTGCTTGGGGTAATGGCTTACGACCGATACACAGCTGTGTGCAAGCCCCTGCTCTACACCACTACCATGACCAGGGCGCGCTGCTATGGCATGATGGTGCTGGTGTACACCATCGGGTTCCTCACCTCCCTGGTGCACATCACGCTGGCGGGGAGGTTGTCCTTCTGTCGGGCCAGAAGCATCAACCACTTCTTCTGCGAGCTGCCCACCCTCCTGCAGCTCTCCTGCTCAGACACAAGCACAAACGAGGTTGTGTTGGTGTCCAGTGCTACATTTAACTCCACCGTCACTCTCCTGATGATCCTGGTGTCCTACACCTGCATCCTCCACACCGTCCTGCAGATCCCTTTGGCCACGAGGAGGCTGAAGGTCTTCTCTACCTGCGCCTCCCACTTGGCTGCCATCATCATCTTCTACGCACCAGGGATCCCCACCTATGTCCAGCCTCATGAGGCATCCTCATGCGATCAGGCAAAGGTGGTGTCGGTGTGTTACTCCATCCTCATCCCAACCCTCAACCCCCTCATCTACAGCCTGAGGAACAAGGAGGTGAAGGGGGCTCTGAGGAGGCTGTGGGAGAGAAAGCTGCTGCCACATCTATCCAGGTTTTGAGAGCACATTTGGAACTCTTCATACTATGGATGCAAGGAAGGAATAAGTGGAATATGTGATTATGGAATTGATCATTACTGGCCATTACTGGTCATTATTGCTCACTATTGGTCATTCTTACAGATGAGGAGATCACACAGGAAGTGCAGATTATGGAGAGCCAGCACAACGAATGGTTCTCTTCAAACAGCTTCAGGTGTTTTTAAGCATGGCCAGAGCCTTCAATGACTCATCCAAAAAAGAATCAGCTCTATAATAGCAGGACTGGGACAGCACCATGGCGTTTTGTGTCTAAATTGTGCTAAATGAAAGTAGTGCCCACAAAAAGGAGGCTCAGACTTGAGGTAAGGCACTGACTACTGTCTCCTGTGCCTGCTTGATGAGTGTTCTCTCAATGAAGAACTGAGGGAAGGACCAAAGGGTCTGATACAGCTCTGGTGTCCCCTACACAAGGAGGACATGGAGCTGCTGGAGCAAGTCCAGAGGAGGCAATGAGGATGGTCAGGGGCTGGACCACCTCCCGTATGGAGCCAGGCTGAGAACATTGGGGTGTTCAGCCTGGAGAAGAGAAGCTGCATGGAGACCTCAGAGCAGCTCCAGTGCCTAAAGGGGCTACAGGAAACCTGGAGAGGGGCTTTGGACAAGGGCCTGTAGGGACAGGCCAAGGGGAATGGCTTTAACGTGCCTGAGGGGAGACTGAGATAGGCTTAAGGGATATTGTTTTATTATAATTGAGCAAGCCCCCTCCCCCCTTTTTTTGTTTGCACTTTAACAGGCAAAGCATTTTTCGCCTTACCTGGAACTTCAGATGCCCATACTCCCAGATATACCTAATTGAGGTTTTCTTCTATTTCAGGGAGGTCCTCCTGTTTGCTTTTCTGCTGAATTAAACTCAAAACTGCAATTAATTGATTGTTTTTAACTCTAAATTCCATTTTGCCTTCTTTAAGTGTTGCTTCTCACCCTAATAAAGATTTTAGAGAATTTGGCAAGCATAAAAATCTATGCGCATTGCTATTTGTTTTCCCATTTTGTACTTTAAAGGTTTCAGAAAGAATGCCTCTCTTCTTTTTTTTCTTCTTTTTCTTGGTGGCCACTAGCTCCCACATCTGTAACGAATCTTTTCTCTCTGATTTAACACCAAAAAAGTTGCTCCTGCATCCGCTAAAATTCCACTTTATTTCCTGTAATCCCTAGTTTTAATGTAACCAGTGGATCTGATAGGGTAGATTCCCCAGGTCCCCGTCAGCCCAGTTCCAATTCAGCCACCGGAGCCACCCCATGGCACTGCCCCCCCCCCCCCCCCCACCCAGGGCAGTCTCACTTCCAACGTCCCAACTCCCCATAGCGCGCACCCCGATCCGCTTCCACAGGAGAGCCCACTCCCCCACCTCCGCCCGACATCCCTCCTCCCAGGCTCAGACACAGGAGCTGCTCGAGCTCCCCTCCTTTCCCCCTTGGTTTTCCCTTTTCTTTTTCTCGCAGTTGCTCACCCTGCTCTGCAGGGGCTGCAGGTGCCCGCCTCTGCAACAGCGCTTCTGCTTTAACCCTTTCTTAACTCTGAATGGGAATCTGCCGCTTTTTGCCAGTGACAGCAATCTCTTCCTCCTTATCAACATCAGATAGGACAGGTGCAGAGGGTGCTCCTCTCAGAGGTACCTGTGACACATAATTTTCCTATCTTCCTGATTACTGTTTTTTTAACATCTTTCCCCATATCACAGGCTGAACAGCATCTCTCCATCTTAACTTTAGGTTTTTCCCTGTCCTTTTCCAAAGCCAAAATTAAGGGATCTGGCGGAGCTATATTAATTTTGCATTCAGGCTGTCGCTCCACGTGCTTTCTTAAAGTGAAAAACGTATCTGCATACATTACTTCATCCCATTTTCCCTGCCACCTCAAAACAACAGTAATTGTAACAATGTATTATAGTTCAGAGTTCCATTTTTAGGCCATTTTTCCTGATCTTCCAAAATACACAAAGGCCACCATCGGTTACAATATTTTACCAATGTTTTCTTATTTACCGAGCCCCCAGGAGACCCTCCAAGTTCTTTCCAGTGTGCCAAAACGCACCCTAAAAGACTCTTTTTCAAGATCTCTTCACTCTGCTGATTTTCCATTATCAATCTCACATTCACACACACACACACGGGATCCCCAGACACACTCCACACAGTTACAACACTTGAGACAGAGATTAAAATTCAGTCAAACAAACAACAGTTAATAACACAGCTACAACATCCTGTCACCAATACCAAATCACACGACCAAAATCCTTAATGTAACAAGTCACAAAGTAAGACGAATACCAGCAGAATCGAAAGCAATACTTCCTAACCCGTATGGCTCAGACCATATTGTAACATTAATAAGGGGGTTTCCTTGAACCCTTTATATTTCACCAGCCTGTCAGCGTCCCAAGAAGGACGAGACCCTTATGTCCGACCAGCCCGTCTGCGTCCCACTGTGGTAACTGTACTGGACAGCCCACTGTATCAGAGGGTGATTCAACTAACCTATTCAGGGACCCACGCTGACAGCATCACGAATCAAATCCCTTATGGGCTGTTGATAGCACACTGGACTCAAAACCATTTCCACAAGACACCCCGTGCGTCTTGTATGACCCAAACCACAAGGTGCCCCCTGCTTAGTTATAACAGTCTGTCACTGATACCAAAATCGCAAGACCAAAATCCTTAATGTAACAAGCCACAAAATAAATCAAATACCAACAAGATCCAAAACCATTTCCACAAGACACCCCCCCTGCGTCTTGTAGGACCCAAACCACAAGAAGCCCCCTGCTTCTTGTGGGTGTATACCGAACGGACACTAGCAGCCGGGTAGATGCCTTTACCTATGAGATTTCCTATCCCGATTTACGGAAGGCTTCCAAACCTTGCGTATGCTTACCAAACCAACCCAATTGCCAATTCAGTCTTTATGCAAGATGCCCCCTGCACCTTACAGACCATACAAAAGAAAAGAATACCTTTTATGAGACGGTCCTTGTCTGCTCCTGCAGTGATCCGAATGAGTCGAGGGGTCCCTCCGGGAAAAATTCCCGAGGGCCCTAGGGAGCCCTGTCCTCAGCGGGTCCTGCAGCCGAGCAGAGAGGGTCCCACCTGGGTCGCCAGATTGATTCGGAGAAAACTCCAGGAACAAACTTGCCAACAAAGTTTTCAAGCTGGCCAGCAGGTATTCTTTATTGCGGCGCCGGGAGACACGGGGCATAGCTCCTCCTAACGTGTGTCCCTCTGTTGCTACACAAGCCATCCTTATATAGTCCCTGGGCATACATACATTACATTGTTTTCCAGAAAGTTCCCCGCATGCGTACAGAATTGTGGTGGTGGTCTCTGAGGGTCGTTTACTTCTTCCAACAATCGTCATCACTTCTGGCAGCCTTTGGAGCACGCACAGTAGATGCTCATACCAGTTTTATTGGTTTGTTAGCACCAGAGACATAATAATCCTCCTATCCTCCTACTTATCAGTTAGTTTAACTGTAGCCCATCCTGGACACCTGCTATTCCCAGATACTCCTTATCCCTGTGTCCTGTTCTGCTAGACTGTTTTTCTTAAAACTGTGTCAATTAAAACAATTTATCTTGTACAAGAATGCTCAGTGTGTTCTCTCGCTGCATTCTGAGTTTTTTCTATATGTCATGCACTTTAGTAATTTTCCATTGCTACTGTTACAAAGCCATCAAACTTAACATTACTTAAAACTGATTCTAAAGGTTTATATATTCCATTTTGTGATTTTCTGTCCCCCTTGTCTCAATAGATGGGTAGGAAAATATTCCTTGGAAAATACTAGTGTTGATTTCCTCTTTTAAGAGCAGTAACAGAGAAACTTGTCTCCATAAACCTGGCTGTGCCTAAAGGGGCTGAAAGGAAGCAGGAGTGGGGGGGGCCTGTAGGGACAGGCCAAGGGGAATGGCTTGAACCTGCCCGAGGGGAGACTGAGATGAGCTCTTAGGCAGAAGCTCTTCCCTGTGAGGGTGCTGAGGCGCTGGCACAGGGTGCCCAGAGAAGCTGTGGCTGCCCCATTCCTGGCAGTGCTCAAGGCCAGGTTGGACACAGGGGCTTGGAGCAAGCTGCTCCAGTGGAAGGGGTCCCTGCCCATGGCAGGGTTTGGAACTGGAGGAGCTTTAAGATTCTTTCCAACCCAAACCAGTCTGGGATTCTATGATCCAGGCCCATGAAGTTGTCCTTAATACACAAACATGCCAACACACTGACCCTCCAACTCACTGGCTTTGGGCAGGAGCCATCTCTGTCAAGCAAGGCAGCTGCAGGAGTGAACTTTGTTCACAAAGAAGAAAGTTTCTTTCTTGTTATCCCCAGCTAATGAATCTCTGATGGCTTGTTATGAACAATGAGGTAAGTCACATCCAAGTCTTCTGAGAAGCTTTCGTGGTGATGAGGAAACTTCCTTGGTAAACCCCAGAAGGTCTTGTTAAAGCTGATGACTCCTGGAAGGGTGGTTGGTCCCCAAGGACCACTTCTTGCTTTGGCAAAGTGAGCAGCATCACTTGTGATGGAAATAGCTGTGAAGGGCTTGTATTGTGAATAGCTTGTATTGTGAAGGGCTGGATCTCGGGCCTGCTGGAGGGCTTGCTGTGCCCATACAAGCTTGGTCATACTCTCTCTTTAAAGACACATCCTTGTCTTCATGACATGTGCAGATAATGTGGTTCTTGCTAATGGGGTGCTTTGTCCTTTCCTGCTTTTGACCCTCTAGTAAATGGAACTGGGGAAGCTCATTGCATTTCCCCTCACCTTTGGATCTCCTCAAGGACACCTCATACTTTAAACCTCTTGTCATTATTTGCCTTGGGATGGATTTGCTTGTGTCTCTTAAGCTGTGAAGCAAGTTGAAGTCCAGTACGTCCATCCTCCTTGTCTGACTGGCTTTCATAAGTGTGGTTTTCCTACCATTATGAATTTGGGATTTTAGAATAAGCATGGGAATGGGGTCACCTGTCTCAACATCTAAAATTCTTTGTCTAGTTACCAGATAGTCAGGTCCCTTCTAGAATGGATGGTAATAAGAGGATGTTTTATCACACCCTAGGACAGTTGGTGAGGATGGATGTGGTCCAGAGGAAGTCTGAACATCAGAAGGACTTGTACCATGCACCCTCTGTCCATGGTATATGCATCTCAGAATAGCTTTCTCTGGATTAAACTAATTCCAGTCAGGATCTGAAGGCCTCCTGGAGGTCAAACTGGATCAGCTGCCCCCCTCAAACCTATTTGCAGTTTGTGATAGTCCAAAAGACAGGACAAGAGGAACCGGTCTCAAGCTGCACCAGGGCAGGTTTAGATGGAGCTGAGGAACAATTCCTACCCCAGAGGGTGCTCAGGCATTGGAACAGGCTGCCCAGGGCAGGGCTGTAGGCACCGGCCCTGCAAGTGCTCACACACCGTGGAGAAGAGGCCTCAGTGCCATGGGTTAGGGGTGGCCTTGGCAGTGCTGGGAATGGTTGGACTGGATGAGCTTAAAGGGCTTTACCAACCTGGTTGGTTCAATGAGTCTTAAAGGAGCCCAGTTCATGCAGCCTGAGCCCAGCCTCTGATGGGGATGGGAACACAGGGATGGGAGAAAGCTCTTTGTGTGTGTGTGTTCAACCTTGAACTCTTGAAACTGCTCTCTTTATCTGAACAAACACTAGAGATACAGAACCACACCTTCACTGAGCACAGATGAAGACACTAAACTTATTTAATGACTCAACTTTTATATATCTGAATTTGAAGAGGATGAAACTACTTCAGATCTCCTAATCCCTCCTCCCAACAGTCTTAAAAGCTTTATTTTAGTTTTCAGCTGGACTAAAACTTCATAAAGGAAAAAAAAAAAAGATAATTTAAGAACCAAGAACCCCCTTTTTTTTTCATGTTTTCTTATAGGTGGTGGTGGAAACTAGCACTTTAGTTGCAAGGAAGGAGACAGATGCAGTGAAATGCCCCAGGTCAGGTTTGGTCACACTCATATGGAAATGTGGTGCCATTTGCTCTGTCCTGAAGGGCCCATGACATTGCCATGCACTTGACATGTACATCATGCAACCTTCAGAAGGGTTGGATCATTCTGAAGCAACATCTGAAAGCTCAGAGGGAGACACAGGGGCCCCTCCAGGGTGTTAATAGTCAATGTTCAGGCAACTGAACTCAGTCCCAGATGCCTGTGTGCTTCTTGACATGGGTTCATCCAATCTGACCCACTCTACCAGTACTGATGTGAATCTTTCACTGGGATAATGGTCTAGGACTATGGAATTATGTCTGTGTGGTGCAGCACATCATTGTGAAGAAATGACTGGGACGGCTCAGGATCAGGCACACGTTACTTCATGACATCTGCTTTCCCAAATAAGTGGTAAAAGCTCCATCCCTGGCAGAGCTCAAGGCCAGGTTGGACACAGGTGCTTGGAGCAAGCTGCTCCAGTGGAACGGGTCCCTGCCCGTGGCAGGGCTTGGAGCTGGAGGAGCATTACGCTCCCTTCCAACCCAAACCGTTCTGTGATTCTATGACTGAAGAGACACATAATAAATGAAAGAATTAATGGTGTCCCATTCTTTTTGACTTGCAGAATCTCCATGAGCTTTATCTTGCAGATGAGGGTAAATCTGAGGTTTCCAATTGTGAATTTGCAGTATGGGAAATTCCAGTTAGAAACAGAAGGAGGGAGAAAACCCCACTGTAAGAGCAGTCAAACACTGAAATAGGGGCCAGGGAGGGTGTGAAACCTCTGACCCTGGTTGTCCCCAAGGCTCAGCAGGAAAACAGCCATTGGCTGGGTTAAATAATAACCATGGTATTACAACTTAGCTTTGGGAACAAAGCAGGGTTCAGCTGATTGACCCTGGGTGCCTGTTAGTTGTGTGTTGTTAAGACATCAGCAAACATTTGGATCCTGGCTTGATTCAATTCAATCATGGAGGTTCTCCTTCCAGCCTAGGTTATTTCATGTCTCTAGGAGAGCCCTCAGGCTCAGCCATGGCTCCAGGTTTCGCCATGGTCCTGGCAGAGGCTGCAGCTCTCTGGGCTCAGGTAATGCACACATTGAAGTATTTTGGGGTGTTTTATGTATGAAATGTTTGCCTATCACCCATCATCTCTCTGTGCAGGAAGGCAGCAGGAGTGTCATCAGGGCAGGCAAAGTCATCACTCCGGGCTGCCATACAGCATGTCTGAAGGCTGCTGAACAACACCACAGTTCCTGTGCTTTGTTCTGGTCAGGCTGCCGTGGATATCATGGCTTTTATTGCTGTCAGCAGGGAAATGGAAAGCAAAGGTGTGGATCAGGGGACAGTGCTTCCTTGATAGTATCTGCCCTTTGCTGAGGATTCATGACTCCCACTTCTTAAAACTCTTTCAAAGCACCTTCGTTCATAATAGAGGTCACCTAAGTACCATATTTAACTTAAATTCTTTGCTCTCTGAAATGAAATGAATAGAGGTGGATATCACTGAATGAGGTTTGAGAATTAAAACTTATAAATACTTCCTTCACAGTGTGCCTGTTATTTGCTGTCTTCTCCATTTCTCTTGCTATAAATGTTGGCGTATTTTTTTTATGGCCCCAAACAACTTCACTTTAAGTTTAAAAATGGAGCTTGACTTAGTGGAACAGTAGAATTCACTCTCTGTTTATTCTCATTTGCCAAGTAAAAGGAAAGCAACACACACCAAAGGCCATACCTTGAGTCAGGGCAATCATAAAAGCCTTTGCAATGTTCATATTTGTATATTCAGCTGGTGATATCAAATAAGCCATCATGTAAGTTCAGGTGCTGAAGACGCCTAAAACGTTGTCCACCTAAGGCACTTCACAAACAGCTGAGCAGCTCCCCCAGATCTCCATTCAATCTGACCCTATATTTGGAGAATTAAAGATCATTTTATTCTCAAGAGTCTCCTCAATGCCTCCTTCACCTCCTTATTCCTCAGGCTGTAGATCAAGGGGTTCAGCATGGGAGTCACCACGGTGTAGAGCACCACAGCCCATTTATCTCCTCTTGAGCTGTCTGAGCTGCTGTTTAAGTATGTGAAGAAGGATACCCCATAGGAGATGCTGACAGTGGTGATGTGGGAAGTACAGGTGGAGAAGGCTTTGCGCTTGCCCCCGGCAGAATTGATGCCAGGATGGTGGTGATGATGGCCACGTAGGAGAGCAGGACAACCAGGATGCTGGACACACCAAAGAGAGATGCTGCAGTGGTCAGGATGATGTGGCTGAGGGAGGTGTTGGAGGTGGAGAGCGAGATGAGAGGGGAAATGTCACAGAAGAAGAGGTCGATGGTGCTGGAGCTGCAGAAGGACAGGGTGGACATGCTGATGGTCTGTCCCACACCATTGGTGAGACCCATGAGGTACAAGCCAGACACCAGCTGGAAACAGCACTTTGGGGACATGACAAGGGGGTAGAGCAGGGGATGGCAAATGGCAATGTAACGGTCATAGGCCATCGCAGCCAGCAGGAAGTATTCAGTTACCCCAAAGATATCAAAGAGGAAGACCTGAGCCACGCACCCAGCATAAGCAATGCTCTTCTTCTCTGACATCAAGTCAACCAACATCCTGGGGGTGATGATGGTGGAGAAACAGAGGTCTACAAAGGCCAGGTTGGCCAGGAAATAATACATGGGGGAGTGGAGGTGGGGGCTGGCCCTGATTAAGATGATGATGCCCAGGTTGCCCACGATGGTGACAAGGTAGGTGAGCAGGAAGAGCAGGAACAAGTTGCCCTGAGTCACCGGGTCCTCTGTGAAGCCCGCCAGGCTGAACTCGGTCACTTGGGTGCAATTGCTTTGTGCCATGGGCTGGATGGTGCTTTCTGTGTGAGCTCCTGCCTGCAGGTTTCTTCTCCAACAGGCAGGGATGTCCCAGGTGGAAAAGCCTCTGTGTGGTGGGAGCTGCTCAGAGACAGTCCTGCAGGATGTAAAGGGAGTGTTCAGACACAGACCAATGAGGAAGAGCTTGGTGAAAGTCCTGTCCCAGCACAGGCAGAACAAAGGGGTGCTCAAGCAGTTAAACACCATGGCATAACGTGGTGCCTGCTCCTCTGGCTCTCTCCTGGATTTTGAACAATTACCTCTGTGGAAAGAAAAGGGAGGTTGCACACTCAAGTAGCTTTACCCTAGTGCTGCACTTCATCGCCTGCGTTAGTGCTCAGCCTGGGGACTGGACTTCATCCGGCTCAACCTGGAACACAAACGTGGTTCTTTCACAGTGCAGAGTTCATCCTTCATCCTCTCATGGCCATTTGCAAACCACCCGCTTCTTCCCTCTCTGCTTGGGTTTCTTCCTAACTGGAATGAATTCCTGACCTATGGGAAGTGCAGGTTGGACAGGGCAACCTGCTCTAGCAGAATTTGTCCCTGCCGATCGCAGGTGGTTGGAACTAAGTGAGATTTAAGGTCTCTTCCAACACAAGCCATACTATGATCCTATGCACAATGGTTAATATTGGTTTCCCCTCCCTCCTGACACACTCTTTCAGATCTAAAACCTTTTCATGGTTTTTCAAACAGTTCCTTGAGTCTCCAATAGAAATGGGCAAACACCTGAGCTCCCCAGTCTTTTCCTGAACACATGTTTTGGGGGAAAAAAGTCATCTTTTGGACCTGCCTCGCCTCAGCAATGGGGAGCACCCTGCGTGTCCTGTATAGGTTTGTACAGGAGGGTGTTCTCCACGAGGATGTTCTCCACGAGGGTGATCTCCAAAGCTGCCTTCTCAGCAGCAGCGTGGGGAGGACACAGCACAAGCAGCTCTCTGGGAAGCCCAGAGCATCATCAAGAAGCCCAGGACCCTGCAGTAGGGCAGGAGATGGAGACAGGAGCTGCTGCTTGTTGGCAAGAGAGAACCACAGCAAAATGATGGGCTGAAAGATGCTGCCCCTCACTTACATCTCAGCTCTGTCGCTGCTGCCCTCCTGATGCTCTCGGAGATGGATGTGAAGATGAACGTGCCTGGAGCTGTGCAGGGAGCCTGGGAATGAACCAGCATCAGCAACTCCCTTCCTATTTCATGTGGTGTGGGGATGTGGGACTGTGAATGTCTTTGGGCCCCAGGAGGTGACAAAGCCCACAGCACGTCATTATCTCTTCTCTGTGCTGCTTGGTTTGAAGAAGAAGTGTACCCAGAGGAGATGACCTCAGCTTGAGCGAGCAACAGGGCTTTGGGCTCCCTTAGAGCAAACCACAGAACAGCCCCACCTTTCACATCCCCTTTTGGAGCATTTCTGAGGCAGTCACAGCTGCACAGGGGCCATGGTTGACATTATCATGACAGGGAGCTGAGGGGAACCTTGCCAGTGGGATCCGGTACCATGGTCCATCAACGATGCCAGGCACCATGTGCAATGAACCAGCTTTTCCCCCTCTTCAATTCCTTGTACTCAAAGCATAGCTCACAAGTTTGGCTGCAAAGAGCCAACAGAAGATCGTGGTGACCTTGCTATTGGTGAGGTAAATGCTGGCCACTACTTCTTGTCCAAGCAAACATCAATGCTCACATCACCCAAGGCACTCAGGTTGGCCAGGCTTAACTTACCCTTGGTACATCTGTACTGGTTACTCATGGTCACCCTCCTGTCATTCTTCTGCCTGGAGACAGCTTCTAGGGCTATTTGATTCTTAATCCCATGGGGACTGAGGCAGCCCCAGTCCTTGAGCTCTCCTTGATGATGACATTCACCTTCTTCCACCCGTCGTGCTGGAAGCACAAGAGACAAAGGAGAGCCTGAGGGAGAGGTGCCCAAAAGTAGAAGGAAGGAGATGGGAAGGAACAGATGAGGAGTGTGTTAAAGGAGTGAACTGGGCAGCAACAGGGGAAAAAGGCCCTTCTGAAGGGATGCTTTAGGGTTGCCCCTGTCGCGGGTGTCTCTGATGGATGCTCCCAAGCCAATCACAGAATCCCAGAGAGGTTTGTGTTAGAAGGGACCTTAAAGCTCACCCAGCTCCAACCCCTGCCACGGGCAGGGACCCCTTCCACTGGAGCAGCTTGCTCCAAGCCCCTGTGTCCAACCTGGCCTTGAGCACTGCCAGGAATGGGGCAGCCACAGCTTCTCTGGGCACCCTGTGCCAGCACCTCAGCACCCTCCCAGGGAAGAGCTTCTGCCTAAGAGCTCATCTCAGTCTCCCCTCAGGCAGGTTCAAGCCTTCATGGGGGTTATGGGGAACCTCCTTCTACAGCCAAATATGAAAGGAAAGTGCATGTCACACGGATTCCCACCAGAGATCAGCCAGATCCCCTGGCAGTGCACACTGGGAGCAAACCCCCACAATCTGAGCATCATTTGGGATTCCAACCTCTCCCAGAGACACATCTACCCCTTTCCCTCTCTCTCCAGCAGTAAAACCATTCACAGAAATCACAGTGCAGGGCCTAACAAAAATCAGAGAAATGCATCTTTCCTATTAAAATAATGTATTTCAGTAATTAATATCATAACAATTCCTGTACTTGACAAGAAAAGGAAGAAGCCCCTTAAAATTGGAAGAGGTCACAGTGCAGGTTTTAAGCTATCACCTGGGGATGCTGACAGCTGTGGAACAGCTTGTGGATAGGGCTAGCAATGAGACAGGTGCTAATGTCAAGTGTAAATCTGAAAAGACCAAGATGGAAGGGAAAAAAAACCCTACAGGCAATAGAAGAGTGTAGATAAATCAGATTGTCTGCGGTCTTGTTGCACAAACCTGTCTTAGGAAGAAAGGAAGACTTAGAAAAGGTTCCAAACCAAGCCTGGAAGCCTAAGGAAGGGATTGGGGAAACCAAAGCCCTTGGTGTCAGTGAAGCTCTGGTGTCTTCTGTCACAAAACCAGCAGATAAACATTGTGCCAAAGCTACTTCCAAAACAAAGTGTTGCCGATGTGCTAAAAAAACTAAAAGTTTAGTGCTGTACTTGGTAAAGGAGAAGGCACTAAAGGAAAGATACTAACAACTGAGTATAAGTTTCATTTTATTACTCTACTCACCTCATTGAAAATACTATCTCCTAATTTGCCCATGTAGGGGCATGGTCTGGAAGGAGAAGGACTGCCAAAGCAGTGAGCAGTGGCTGGGCTGTTGGGTGCAGAGGGTGATGGGTTCTGCTCTGCAGGAACCTGAGGACTACCACAGAGGTTAGACTTTTGAATATAAAGAAAGCCAAAGCAGAAAGCAGTGGTTTGGCAGGGCCCTTCCCTCTGTACCTGAGCAAGAGAAGCAGGGCAGGAACAGACCTGGTGTAAGTACAGCAAGATCACAGGGCATCAGGCAAGTAAGTGAAGATGTGGCAGATGAAGAACCAAGCCTAGTGAGGTCAAGTCAATCTCTTGTTCAGGAACAGGCCCAGAAATTGCTAAGAAGATGAGAAAGCCAAAACCACCATAACAGAATTGCAAAGGTGTGCAGAATTCCTGCTAAACCAGAAAATAAAACTCCTCTAAAAAACCCCAACCTCCTTGAGGATGGGGGAGGTAGAGATGGGGGACAAACAGGCAAAGGCTGGGGATGGTACACCAGCTGTGGCTGGTCAGGGGGATTAAGGGTCTCTTAGTTAAAGCTGGGACAATTCATCACTGAGTGAAAATGCCCATTTCTCACCCTTGAATACAGGGGAAGCCCATAGTTACCAGCTCAGCTGTTGGACATGCAGGCACTACAAGTGGATGACACCACTGGGACTGGAAAACTGGGCTCTCAAGCGTCCAAGAAGGAACATCAGCAGGTCCAGAGATGGAGTCACTTGTGCTTCATGTTCCATTTGCAGACCATCTGCAAGATTAGAAATGTCTCTAAACCCATTTTTATTCTGTTGCCAAGGTCAGACCAAAACCTGCGAATGGTCCATAAGTATGTCAGAAGCATCCTATGAGTTGCCCATACCTGCTGCTGTGTAGCTGTGCTCAGGCATGGCTCAGCCACTCCATGTCTTTCAGATGCCCAAGCACCACAGTGCCTTTCAAAGGTGATTTCACACCCTTTGCTTTTCCTTCTCTTTGTTTTCCTCTGGTAAAGCATGAGCAGCCCTGGAGGCTTCCTCCCAGGAGAGCACATGCAGCTGTATTTACAGCCCCAGCACCACAAGCTGGGCTCCTGGAGTCTGGCAGGAGCTCACCTCTCTTCACACCAGGTACTTAACAGAGGTGATGCCTGTGCATGGATGTTCTCTGCTGTGTCAGGGATAAACCTTTGGTTCCCATCACTCGGTGGCAGAAGGAAGGCACAGGAGGTAACACCAACACAAAGCAGAGCCTCACCTGCACTGTGGCAGTGGACTTGCTTCTGCATGTCCTCTTTGTGAAAGCTGTGTCAGAAAACAGCCTTACCAAGGTGGGTTTTCTTTGTAACAAGAGGGAGCAGTGTCTGATGCAGGTTGTGTTTCTTTTACATAGGCAGCTAAAGCAAGATGCAGATTTACTCAAGAGTTCAATGAGGATGATTCTTATTTTGTTGTCAAGAAATATAACATTTCAAACTGTCAGCAGAATATGGTCACTAACAAATCAGGCTTTGGAATCAGCCTGTTATAATGTCAACTCTTTTTTAAGGCAAACAGCACAATGCCTGTGGGTTTAGGATGCTTCAGCATGCTGGAACTCAGGAAAGTATAAATCATGAATTTAACAATGTCAATATTATTTGTTGTAAATGATCTCAAATAGTTTGGTAAATGTGATTTGGTGACTGGAATAGTAATCAAAAACCAAGGCAAAATGTCTGTAGGTAATGCATGTGTAAGCTGGGCTTTCACTGGGACTGAGAAATTCTCTTGCTCCAAGTTTATGTGCAATCCTATGAGGATCCTCTGAGGTGTCTTCTGACACAAATTTCCTTCAAATTGAAAGTGATTACAAATCTGATTTTTTCCTCAAACCTGAAAACATGCGTGTTTGAGTAAATCCAGAATTTTAATTGTTCCAGCACAGAAAAACAAAAATGCCATTTTTTGCTTCAACAAACTACCTGTTCTTTTCTAAATACTTCATCTGAAATATATATATATAATTTTGCTTAGAAAATATATTGGAATATTCAAAAATGTGCCACTTACATTGATCACTGATTGGAGATAAATATGGTCGAAATCTGAATCTTCATTTTTGATTAGTTTGAAGTTTCTCTTCCTTTTGACTCAGCAGGTAACACCTGGTCATGGGAGGAAATCACACCCAGATTAAATTCATCCTGTTGGGAATTACAGGCAGCCCAGGTGCGCAGACTCCTGTTTTTTTCTTGTTTCTGTTGATTTACATTGTCACTTTGGTGGGGAACATTGGCATTATCACATTGGTTCGGGTATCTCCCAGTCTCCACACCCCCATGTACTTCTTCCTCACCCATTTTGCCTTCATTGACATCAGCTACTCCACAGTCATCTCCCCCAGGATGCTGGCAGACCTGTTATCAGAGGACAAAACCATTTCTTTCACTGGCTGCATGATGCAGTTCCTCACCTTTGCTTTCTTTGGTACTATTGAGTGTCACCTGCTGGCCGTGATGGCCTACGACCGACACGTTGCTATCTGCCAGCCCCTGCTTTATGTGACCATCATCTCCAGCCATGTCTACTGGCAGCTGGTAGCATCATCCTACCTATTCGCCTTCCTCAGTGCCATCATCTACACATGGTGTGTGTTTGGAGGTTTCTTTTGTGGTCCCAACTGCATTGACCACTTCTTTTGTGATGAAGTTCCTGTGCTAAAGCTCGTGTGCTCTGACACCCACAGCAGCGAGATGGTCATCTTTGCCATTGTCACCATCAATGAGGTGGGCACGAGCTTGGTCATTTTGCTTTCCTACCTCTCTATCATCCACATGGTGCTGAGGATGTGCTCAACAGAGAGCAGGGCCAGAGCCTTCCACACCTGCGCCTCCCATTTGATGGCTGTTTCCATGTACTTTGGGTCAGCATTCTTCATGTACCTGCAACCTCCATCTAGCCACAGGAGCCTGGATAAGGTGGACTCCGTCATCTATGCTGTGCTCATCCCCATGCTCAACTCATTTATCTACAGCCTGAGGAACAAGGAGGTGAAGGGGGCTCTGGTGAAGTGTGGGAGGAGGTTCTTCATCCACTGGCAACATAGAAGAGCTTTGCCATCCAGAACATGAACAGTTCATCTCAAGTGAGACAGCCTATGGGGCACTAAAACAAAGGGATTTTTCCAATAATCCCCATGATTTAATGTAGGTTCTTTCACATTTCCTGCTCAAAAGTCAAAGACAGTATTGAATGAGAAATAGGCCCCCCAAATCACATCTTCCTTCCTTGGAAGGAAACCAAAGGAGAGAAACCTCCAACTTCATTTCATTTTGCATTCAGCAGCCTGGAGGAAGAAATTTCTCTCAATTATCCCAGGCCTCTTTCCCTCACAGCAAACACCAATCAGCTTCTTTCAGTTATAACTTTGCTGATAAATATTTGTTTTTCTTGCAAGATTCCTGACCTTGTCCCTCAGCTCCAAGAAAATTCCTCACTCTTACCTGCGAGCTCTTTATTAAAGCTGCTGAGGTGGGAGGGAAGAGGAAGTGTAGTTTTACATTTGCTTGCTGAAAAAGAGTCAGAGCAAAGGTTTCAGAAGATTCATTGCATTTGTTTGTGCCTTTCAAATAGCTGGTGGGAATCGAGATCTCAAGATGCACCTTTGCATATTCTAATATCGAGGGGAATCCCTCTCCAGGATGCAGCTTCACAGGAGATTTCACTTCAAAGAATGGATTTGGAGACAATACAGTTTTTAATACAGGATGATGAACTGTGCTGAGACCACCCAGTGGTAAAGAGAATTTGGGCACATCAAGGGCTCATCCCATTCATTTTAAGGGGAGTTTTACATTCATCCTAATTCCTGTTTACTTACATGGTGAGATAAATGGAAATAAGCTGGCAATAAGCACCCACATCCCATGTCCATGCCCAGCTCATGCTAAAGCACACCAGGGAAAACCAAATAGTCTATGTCACTTACAAATTAAGCCTGTTGATGGTGACTTAGGTCTGGGGCAAAAGTGTCTTTTACTTGTGGTAAATGAAGGAGCCACAATCAATGCAATTAAATTCTGAGAAGTTAGGAAAGACAGAGGCCTTTGAAATTGAACCAGGAAATAGTACTTGAATGTAATGTTCAATTTCTCACTCTAATTTCCCTCCCTGAATAGACTATCTCCTAAGTTGCCCATGTAGGGATATGGTCTGGATGGAGAGGGACTGGCAGAACAGTGAGCACTGGCTGGGCTGTTGGGTGCAGAGGGTGACAGATTCTAGTCTGCAGGATCCCGGAGACTGCCACAGGGGTTTGTCTCCTAAATCTATCTAAACAGAACCGAAGGAGAACACCATGGGGTGCAGGACCCATCCCACAGTACCTGAGCAAGAGCAATAGGGCAGGAACAGAGACCTGGGCTAAATTCAGCCAAGACTGCAGAGCATCAAGCAAGTGGGGGATTATGAGGCAGATCCAAGACCAAGCCAAACCAAGCCAACACAGGTCAAATCAATGCCATGATCAGGGTCAGGTCCAGCAATTGCTAGGAAGATACATGAGCAAGCTTTGGTCACCATCAAAGGATTCCATAGATGTGCACAACTCCTCCTAAACTGGAAACCAAAACACAAACATAGCATAACATCCCTGGGCTGAGATTAAATGGAGGTGGGGGACAAATGGGCAGAGAGTGGGAATGGAGCCCCAGCTGAGGCTGCTCAGGGGGATAAAGGCCTATTAGTTCACCCTGGGACAATTCATTAATGCCTCAAATGCCCATTTCTCACCCTTGAATACAGTGGAAACCCTAAAGCACCAGCTCAGGTGTTGGACATCCAAGCACTATATGTGGATAATCCCACTGGAGATGGAAAACTGGGCATGCAAGGCTACACAGAGGAATATCAGCAAGTCCAGAGAAGGAGTCACTTGTGCTTCATGTCACATTTAGGGACCCTCTGCAAGATCTGAAATGTCTCTAAACCCATTCTCATTCTGTTGCCAAGGTGAGACCAAAACCTTTGCATGGTCCACAAGTACGTCATAAGCATCCTATGAGCTGCTCATCACTGCTGCTGTGTAGCTGTCCTCAGGTTTGGCTCATCCACACCGTGCCTCTCAGATGCAAAAGCACCACAATGCCTTTCAGAGGTGATTTCACACCCTTTCCTTTGTTTTCCTCTGGTAAAGCATGAGCAGCCCTGGAGGCTTCCTCCCAGGAGAGCACATGCAGCTGTATTTACAGCCCCAGCACCACAAGCTGGGCTCTTGGACTCTGGCAGAAGCTCACCTCTCTTCACATCAGGTGCTTCACAGAGGTGATGCTGGCACGTGGATGTTCTCTGCTGCACTGGGGATAAACCCTTGGCTCCCATCACTCGGTGGCAGAAGGAAGGCACAGGAGGTAACACCAAGACGAAGCAGAGCCTCACCTGCACTGTGGCAGTTGGCTATTTTCTTTATGTCCTCATTTCCTCTTTGGGAAAGCTGTGTCAGGAAAACAGCCTTACCAATGTGGGTTTTCTTTATAAGAAGAGGAAGCAATGGTTCATGCAGGTTTTCTTTTACAAAGGAAGCTAAAGCAAGATGCACTGATTTATTCATTATTATTAAATGAGAATGAGTCTTACATTGTTATAAAGAAATGCAGCATTTCAGATTGTCAGCAGAATATGGTCACTAACAAATCAGCCTTAGGAATTAGCACATTGTAATATAAACTGAGCTTTCAAGTAAGCAACTCAATGCCCATGGCTTTAGGATGCTTCAGTGTGCTGGATCTCAGAAATATATAAATCATGACTTTAGCAATGTGAATGTTTTCTGTTGTGAATGATCTCAAAGAGTTTGAGAAATGTGTTTTGTAACTGGAACGATAATCAAAAGCCAAGGGAAATGCCTGGAGGATGTGTAAGCAGGTCTATCACTGGGACTTTCTCCAGGTTTACGTACACTGCTACAAGGGTCCTCTGAGGTGTCTTCCAGCACACATTGCCTCCAAACTGAAAGTGAATAAGGATCTGATACTTTCCTCAAACCTGAAATAACCTGAAAACTCACGTGCTTCAATAAATCCATAGTTTAAGGTTTCTAAGCATAGAAAAACAAAACTGCCATTTGTTGCTTCAACACGCTCCCTGTTAAAAGTACCTCAACTAACAAAATATAATCTGTTTATAATTTGGGTTGCAATATACATTAGAATATATGAATTCCATCAAAATGTGACAGTTACTTGATTGATTGCAGTTAGATATGGTCCAAAACTGAATCAATTTTTAATCACTGTGATGTTTCTCTTCCTTTTGCCTCAACAGGGAACACCAGGTCATGGGGGGAAATCAAACCCAGATTGAATTCATCCTCTTGGGAATTACAGACAGCCCACATGTGCAGACCCCTCTATCCATGTTGTTTGTGTTGATTTACATTGTCACTTTGGTGGGGAACTTATAGAATCATAGAATAGTTAGGGTTGGAAAGGACCTCAAGATCATCCAGTTCCAACCCCCCTGCCATGGGCAGGGACACCTCACACTAAACCATCCCACCCAAGGCTTCATCCAACCTGGCCCTGAACACCGCCAGGGATGGAGCACTCACAACCTCCCTGGGCAACCGATTCCAGTGTCTCACCACCCTAACAGGAAAGAATTTCCTCCTTATATCCAATTTAAACTTCCCCTGTTTAAGTTTTAACCCGTTACCTTTGGCATTATCATCTTGGTTCGGGTGTCTCCCAGTCTCCGCACCCCCATGTACTTCTTCCTCACCCATTTTGCCTTCATTGACATCTGCTGTTCCACAGACATCTCCCCCAGGATGCTGGCAGACCTGTTATCGGAGGACAAAACCATTTCTTTCACTGGCTGCATGATGCAGTTCCTCACCTTTGCTTTCTTTGCTACTATTGAGTGTCACCTGCTGGCCATGATGGCCTACGACTGGCACGTTGCCATCTGCCACCCCTCGCTTTATGTGACCATCATCTCCAGCCATGTCTGCCGGCAGCTGGTAGCATCATCCTGCCTATTCGCCTTCCTCAGTGCCATCATCTACACATGGTGTGTGTTTGGAGGTTCCTTCTTTGGTCCCAGCCACGTCGTCCACTTCTTTTGTGATGAAGTTCCTGTGCTAAAGCTTGTGTGCTCTGACACCCACAGCAGTGAGATGGTCATCTTTGCCTTCATCACCATCAACCTTGTGGGCATGAGTGTGATCATTTTGCTCTCCTACATCTCTATCATCCGCACTGTGCTGAGGATGTGCTCAACAGAGAGCAGGGCCAGAGCCTTCCAAACCTGCATCTCCCATTTGATGGCTGTTTCCATGTACTTTGGGTCAGCATTCTTCATGTACCTGCAACCTCCATCTAGCCACAGGAGCCTGGATAAGGTGGCCTCCATCTTCTATGCTCTGCTCATCCCCATGCTCAATCCATTCATCTACAGCCTGAGGAACAAGGAAGTGAAAGGGGGTCTGCTGAAGTGTGGGAGAAGGCTTTTCAGCCACTGGCAACATAGAAGAGCTGTATCATCCGGGACATGAACATTTCATGTCAAGTGAGAAAGCCTATAAGACATTAAAACAAAGGGATTTTTCCACTAACCCTCATGGTTTTATGTGGGTTCTACAACAGTTCCTGAACAAAAGTCAGTGTCAGTATTAAATGAGAAATGGACCCAGCCATCACATCTTCCCTGGAAGAAATCAAAAGGAGAAGGAACCTCAAACTTCAATTTACTTCACAGTCACCTGTCTGTAGTAAGAAATTACCTGAATTATCCCAGGCCTCTTTCACTCACAGAAAACACCAATCACCTTTATTCAGTCGTAACTTTTATCACTGATAAAGATGTCTTTTTCTTGAAAGTATTTTGACCTTGTCCCTCAACTCCAATAAAATTCCTCACTCTTACCTGAGAGCTCTTTGTTAGAGCTGCTGGGGTGGGAGGGAAGAGGAAGTGCAGTTTTACATTTGCTTGCTGAAAAAGAGTCAGAGAAAAGGTTTCAGAAGATTCATTGCATTTGTTTGTGCCTTTCAAATAGCTGGTGGGAATCGAGATCTCAAGATGCACCTTTGAATATGAGGGGGAATCCCTCCCCAGGATGCAGCTTCACAAGAGATTTCACTTCAAAGAAGGGAATTTTAGACAATATAATTCGTAATAGAGGACAACGAACTGGGCTGAGACCACCCAGTGGTAAGGACAATTTAGGCACATGAAGGGATCCTCCCATTCATTCTAAGTGTTATTTTTCATTCATCTTATGTCCTGTTTGCTTAAATGGTGAGATAAAGAGAAATAAGCTGGAAATAAGAACCCACAACCCATGTCCATACCCAGCTCACACTAAAGTACACTAGGAAAAACAGATGGTGTATTTCACTGACAAATGAAGCCTGTGGCTCGTTTCCATAGATGAAAGGCAATCTTGAGCACAGAACTGATGGTAACTGAGAGCTGTCTGGGTCTGAAAGAAGCCAACACACACAGATGGGGGACAACAGCTTTGCTTTACCTGTTGTGAGTGGCAATTAACTTGTATTTAAAAAGTATATGGATGGTGAACAGTTTCTTTTGTGTGCTTTGCCAAACCACAGCAAGAGAGGAGATGTTGTCTAAGGTCTCAGGGAAAAGTGGTTTCTACCTGTAGCCAGTGATGGAGACACCAGAAATGTAATTCAATGCTGAAGAACTTAAGTTGTCAGAGACTTTTAATATCAGAGAGCTTCCTTAAAAACCTTCACCATAACTTCTTTTCCTCTTTCTAGTTAGTTGGATGTCTTTGCTTAGACTATACATACAGAATCATAGAGCCACAGAAAGCCCAAGCTGGACGTCAAAAGATAATCTGATAGATACCAGCTTTTGTAGGAAAGGGAACCTAGATAAGATGCGTGATGTGTAGGGCTCGTCACTGCTTGATGAATCACCCCACTCTGGTGTCCTTATTTCTTCTTGGGTTTAAGAAAGTTTCCAAAGCAGAGACAAATGAAATGCTCAAAGGTTTCCCCACACTTGATGCTAGGCTCCTAAGAGAGCTTTCCATTGCCATAGTCATGTGTGGTGGATCCAACTCAAGGAACTGGCAATAGCAACCTCAGTTTAACATGCAGGGGAGGCAGAATTGTCAATTCCAGCAACACAAGAAAGAGGCTTGAGGTTTTGGAAATACATTTTATCCTGGGAGCATCATTGCATGATTCTGCTTCAATCTTTGCAGAGAAAGGATCTGCAAAATGCAGGAAGCCCTGGCTGTAGACACAAACTTCCCACATCAGGTACATAAAGGAGGTCCTCCCCATAAAAGTCTAATATCATACTTGGTAAAGGAGAAAGCACTAAGGACGAGAAAGGAAAGAAAGGAAAAAGGAATGGGTGTGAAATCACCTCTGAAAGGCATTGTGGTGCTTGGGCATCTGAGAGACATGGAGTGGCTGAGCCATGCCTGAGCACAGCTACACAGCAGCAGGTATGGGCAGCTTGTATCATGCTTCTGACATACTTGTGGACCATGCAAATGTTTTGGTCTGAACATACTGACACAAAGAAAATGGGTTTAGAGACATTCCAGATCTAGCACACAGTCCTCAAAAGGGACATGAAGAACACGTGACTCCATCTTCTGGAGCTGCTGATGTCCCTCTGTGAACACTTGAGATCCCAGTTTTCCATCCCCAGTGGGGTTATCGACATATAATGTCTGGATATCCAGCAGCTGAGCTGGTGCCTCTGGACTTCCACTGTATTCAAGGGTGAAAACCAGGCATTTTGAGGCAGGGAGGAATTGGCCAAGGCTGAACTAATAGGCCTTTATCCCCCTGAGCAGCCTCAGCTGGGGCTCCATCCCCATCCTCTTCCTATTTTTCCCCCATCTCTATTTAAGCTCAGAGCAGGTAGGTAGAGCTTTATTAGAGGAGTTCTGGTTTCCAGTTTAGTAGGAGTTCAGCACACCTGTGGAATCTTTTGGTGGTGATTTGGGTTTTCTTGTTTATTTTTCTAGCAATTTTTTCATCTGATCATGTACAAGGGATTGACTCCACCTGACTTGGCTTGGTCTTGAATCTGCTTCCTCATTCCCAGCTTTCCTGATGTTCTGGAGCTGTGATGAAACTTGGTCCAGGTCTCTGTTCCTGCCCTGCTTCTCTTGCTCAGGTACTGTGGGATGGTCCCTGCACACCAGGGTGTTCTCCTTTGGTTCTGTTTATAAAGATTCAAGAGACAAACCCCTGTGCGCTCTCCAGGCTCCTGCAGAGCAGAACCCATCACCCTCTGCACACAACAGCCTATCCAGTGCTCACTGCTCTGGCAGTCCCTCTCCATCCTACATGGGCAAAATAGGAGATACTCTTCTCAGTGAGGTGAGTAGAGTAATAAATTGATCCATACATTCAAGTGTTATTATCTTTTCCTTAGTGCCTTCTCCTTTACCAAGTACATTAGACTTTCATTCTTCACTAGATTGACAACACTTTGATCTGGAAGTAGCTTTGGCCCGATGTTTGTCTGCTGCTTTTGTGACAGAAGACACCAGGGCTTTGGTTTCCCCAAGGCCTTCCTTAGACTTCTAGGCTTGGTATGGAACCTTTTCTAAGTCTTGCTTTCTCCCTATGACTGGTTTGTGCAGCAAGACTACAGACAATCTGATTTATCTACACTCTTGTATTGCCTGCAGGTTTTTTTTCCCCTCCGTCTTGGTCTTTTCAGATTTACACTTGACATTAGCACCTGGCTCATTGCTAGACCTGCTAACAAGCTGTTCCACAGCTGTCAGCATCCCAGGTGATAGCTTAAAATCTGCTTTATGATCTCTTTGAATTTTCAGGGGCTTCTTCCTTTTCCTGTGAAGTAGAGGAATTGTAATGATATTAATTAATGAAGTACATTATTACAATAGGAGAGATGTGTTTCTCTCATTTATGTTAGGCCCTGCACTGTGGTTTCTGTCCCCTTTCTTATCTAAAGGATAAAGCCAGATAAGTTACCTAAGGATGAGATTTGCTAAGTAATGTTTAGCTTGAGAAGGTCAAGTTCTTTCTATTTCAGAATACAGTCTTAAACGCTCAGGTCTGTGTTGGCCACATTTGAATCATCTGATAGCAAACGTCTCTGTGCTGCCAAGCTCTTTAGCATTTAATTATACCCATTCTAGCTCATTCATTCACAAAGGTAGAAGCCACTTTTTCCTTGACCTAAGACAACATCTCCTTTCTAGTTGATGTTTCCCAGAGCACAGAAAAGAGACTGCTCACTATCCATATACTTTCCCAATAGAAGTTAATTCCCACTCGCAGGAGGTAAAGGAAAGATATTTTCCCCATCAGTGTGTTTTGGCTTCAGTAAAACCCAGACAGCTCTCAGTTACCGTTGATTCTGCGTTAAGGGTTGTCTTTCATCCATGGAAAATAGATATATGCTTAACTTTCAGATGAAATCCACCATTTGATTTCCTGGTGTGTTTAAGCGTGAGCTAGGCATGGACATGGGATGTGGGTGCTTACCTCCAGCTGGAATTCCATTAATCTCACCATTTAAGTAAATGGCACTTAAGATGAACGTAAAACATGCTTAAAATGAATGGAAGGATCCCTTTATGTGCCAAATTATCCTTACCACCGTGTAGCCTCAGCACAGTTCATCATCCTGTACTAGGAATTATATTATCTATAATTTCTCCTTTGAAGTGAAATCTCTTGTGAAGCTGCAGCCTGGGGATGGAGTCCTCTTCATATTCAGAGGTCCAGCTTGAGACCTTGATTCCCACCAGCTTCTGCTCTTTGAAAGGCACAAACAAATGCAATGACTCTTTTGAAACCTTTGCTCTGACTCTTTTTCAGCAAGCAAATGTAAAACTGCACTTCCTCTTCCCTCCCACCCCAGCAGCTTTAATAAAGAGCTCGCAGGTAAGAGTGAGGAATTTTATGGGAGCTGAGGGACAAGGTCAAGAATCTTGCAAGAAAAACAAATATTTATCAGTGACCAAAGCTATAACTGGGTAAAGCTGATTGGAGTTTCCTGTGAGGAAAAGAGGCTTGGGATAAGTGAGGGCAATTTCTTCCTCCAGGTTGGTGACTGTGAATTGCAATGAAGTTTGAGGCTCCTTTCCCCCTTGTTTTCCTTACAAGGAAGGAAGATGTGATGTCACACATCTGATTGACGCGACATAGGGATTGCTCTGACTAACTCCCCTGGTCAACCGCCTCTGCTTGCCGTCATTCCAGCCGTCAACACCTGACATTAAAAAGCACAGGGAGGTGTTGAAGCATCCACAGTGTTGTGGCTGCTCATGCAAAGCCTCTACAGCTCTGAAACAGGGAAGAGAAATGTGGAATGCGGTCCCCTCTCCCCTTGCACCCACCCCAAACGCTGGTCCTGTCTCTGTGCTGGCACCCGGAATCTGCCATCTTGTCTAATACCTCCCGTCTCCATGCTCAATCCCAGCCTGACAACAGGAGATGGATGGGCAGAAGCCATGGCTGTGGGGACATGGGATGTGTGCAGGGAGGTCATTCACACAGGAATAAAGGCTGGAGGGGGCAGAGAGCAAAGGGTCTGCTCCATAGTCCCCTTCAAACTGCAAACTCCACCGCCTCACTGCACACCATGGGGCAGGATGAAGGATGCTGGGGCTCTGCAGGAAACAGGGGACATTCTCATAGGGATGCTGGTGGCTTCTGTCCCTGGTGGTACCCTGGTGATGGAGGCACTGGGCAAGGCTTGAAATCCCTCCCTGCTCTGTATGGAGCTAGCTGACTCCAAACCGGGACTCAGCTTTCACTTCTTAGTGATCAGTTCTTAAATCCTTCCTATGGACATCATAATGGAGAGGAGACCCTTGCCCCCATGTGCTGGGGGGGAGGGGGCAAAGGGGCTGTCAGCAGTGCAAGGATTTGGGACCAGGACTGATGCAAAGAAAGGAGGGACCATATCCGTGCACACCCCCCTATGTCTATCACATCCATACACATCCATACACATATCCCATGTCCTGCGGAGCCAGCTCGGCCCCATCCATCTCCTGCTGTCAGCTGGGCTGTTGCTGCAGGGCTGGTATTGAGCAGGGAGATGAGGAGGTGCGAGAGGCAGAGCTGACAGCAGGAGGAGGATGGAGGGGGCTCATCTGCAGCATCGCACCGTGTCTTGCAGCTCCTGTGAATGGTTTTACTGTTGGAGGGAGAAGGGGAGGATGTGGCTCTGGAAGGACATGGAACGCCAAATGATGCTCAGATTGTGGGGGTTTTTCTCCCAGTGTGTGCTGCCAGGGGATCTGGCTGATCTCTGGTGGGAATCCGTGTGACATGCACTTTCCTTTCATGTTTAGCTGTAGAAGGAGGTTCCCCATAACCCCCATGAAGGCTTGAACCTGCCTGAGGGGAGACTGAGATGAGCTCTTAGGCAGAAGCTCTTCCCTGGGAGGGTGCTGAGGTGCTGGCACAGGGTGCCCAGAGAAGCTGTGGCTGCCCCATTCCTGGCAGTGCTCAAGGCCAGGTTGGACACAGGGGCTTGGAGCAAGCTGCTCCAGTGGAAGGTGTCCCTGCCCGTGACAGGGGTTGGAGCGGGTTAGCTTTAAGGTCCCTTCTAACACAAACTTCTCTGGGATTCTGCGATGGGCTTGGGAGCATCCATCAGAGCCACCAGCGACAGGGGCAACCCTAAAGCGTCCCTTCAGAAGGGCCCTTTTCCCCTGTTGCTGCCCACTTCACCCCTTTACCACACTCCTCATCTGTTCCTTCACATCTCCTTCCTTCCACTTTAGGGCACCTCTCCCTCAGGCTCTCCTTTGTCACTTGTGCTTCCAGCACGATGGGTAGAAGAAGGTGAATGTCTTCATCCAGGAGAGCTCAAGGACTGGGGCTGCCTCAGTCCCCGCTGAGGTTGAGAACCGAATTCCTCAGGAAGATGTCTCCAGGCAGAAGAAGGACAGGAGGGTGGCCATGAGTAACCAGTATGGATGTACCAAGGGCAGGTTATGCCTGACCAACCTGAGTGCCTAAGGTGATGTGAACATTGATGTTTGCTTGGACAGGAAGTAGTGGACAGCATTTACCTCACCAATAGCAAGGTCACCACGATCTTCTGTTGGCTCTTTGCAGGCAAACTTGGGAGCTATGGTTGGAATACATGGAATTGAAGGCAGGTGGAAAGCTGGTTCATTGCACATGGTGCCTGACATTGCTGATGAACAGTGGTACTAGCTCTGGCCCAGCTCCCCACAGCAAGGTTCCCCTCAGCTCCCTGTCATGATAATGTCAACCATGGCCATTGTGCAGCTGTGACTGCCTCAGAAATGCTCCAAAAGGGGATGTGAAAGGTGGGGTTGTTCTGTGGTTTGCTCTAAGGGAGCCCAAAGCCCTGTTGCTCGCTCAAGCTGAGGTCATCTCCTCTGGGTACACTTCTTCTGCAAACCAAGCAGCACAGAGAAGAGATAATGACCTGCTGTGGGCTTTGTCACCTCCTGGGGCCCAAAGACATTCACAGTCCCACATCCCCACATCCCATGAAATAGGAAGGGAGTTGCTGATGCTGGTTCATTTCCAAGCTCACTGCACAGCTCCAGGCATGTTCGTCTTCACATCCATCTCCAGATCAACAGGAGGGCAGCAGAGACAGAGCTGACAGGTAAGTGAGGGGCAGCATCTTCCTGCTGTGGTTCTCTCTTGCCAACAAGCAGCAGCTCCTGTCTCCATCTCCTGCCCTACTGCAGGGTTCTGGGCTTCTGGATGATGCTCTGGGCTTCCCAGGGAGCTGCTTGTGCTGTGTCCTCCCCACGCTGCTGCTGAGAAGGCAGCTTTGGAGATCACCCTCATGGAGAACACCCTCCTGTACAGAGCTTTCCTGTACAGGACACTCAGGGTGCTCCCCATTGCTGAGATGAGGCAGGACCAAAAGTGACTTTTTCCCCCAAAACATCTGTTCAGGAAAAGACTGGGGAGCTCAGGGGTTTGCCCATTTCTATTGGAGACTCAAGGAACATGTTGAAAAACCATGAAAAGGTTTTAGATCTGAAAGAGTGTGTCAGGAGGGAGGGGAAACCAATATCAACCACTGTGTAAGGTTGCATAGGATCACAGTATGGCTTGTGTTGGAAGGGACGTTAAATCTCACTCACTTTCAACCACCTGGGATCGGCAGGGACAAATTCTACTAGAGTAGATTGCCCTGTCCAATCTGTACTTTCCATAGGTCAGGAATTCATTCTATTTTGGAAGAAACCCAAGCAGAGAGTTAAGAAGCAGGTGGTTGGCAAATGGCCATGAGAGGATGAAGGATGAACTCTGCACTGTGAAAGCACCACGTTTCTCTGTGTTCCAGCTTGAGCCGGATGAACTCCAAGCCCAAGGCTCAGCACTGTGGTGAGTGGAACCTCCCCATTGCTTTCACCCATTGCATCACCCCCTGTGATGGGCAGGGACACCTTCCACCAGAGCAGGTTGCCCTATCCAACCTGGGCTTTCCATAGGTCAGGAATTCATTCCCATTCGGAAGAAACCCAAGCAGAGAGGGAAGGAGTGGGTGGTTGGTAAATGCGCACAGAGGGATGAAGGATGAACTCTGCACTGTGAACGCACCACATTTCTCTGTGTTCCACATTGAGACACATGAACTCCAAGCCCCAGGCTGAGCACTAATGCAATGAAGTGCAGCACTAAGGTAAAACTACTCGAGTGTGCAACCTCCCATTGCTTTCCACAGAGGTCATTGCTCAACATCTCAAGGGGAGCCAGAGCAGCAGGCACCACGTTGTGCCATGGTGTTTAACTGCTTGAGCACCCCTTTGTTCTGCCTGTGCTGGGACAGGACTTTCACCAAGCTCTTCCTCATTGGTCTGTGTCTGAACACTCCCTTTACATCCTGCAGGACTGTCTCTGAGCAGCTCCCACCACACAGAGGCTTTTCTACCTGGGACATCCCTGCCTGTTGGAGAAGAAAGCTCCAGCCAGGAGCTCACACAGAAAGCACCATCCAGCCCATGGCACAAAGCAATTGCACCCAAGTGACCGAGTTCAGCCTGGCGGGCTTCACAGAGGACCCGGTGACTCAGGGCAACTTGTTCCTGCTCTTCCTGCTCACCTACCTTGTCACCATCGTGGGCAACCTGGGCATCATCATCTTAATCAGGGCCAGCCCCCACCTCCACTCCCCCATGTATTATTTCCTGGCCAACCTGGCCTTTGTAGACCTCTGTTTCTCCACCATCATCACCCCGAAGATGTTGGTTGACTTGATGTCAGAGAAGAAGAGCATTGCTTATGTTGGGTGCGTGGCTCAGGTCTTCCTCTTTGATGTCTTTGGAATAAGTGAAAGCTTCCTGCTGGCTGCAATGGCCTATGACCGTTACGTGGCCATTTGCCATCCCCTGCTCTACCCCCTTGTCATGTCCCCAAAGTGCTGTTTCCAGCTGGTGTCTGGCTCGTACCTCGTGGGGCTGACCAATGGTGTGGCACAGACCATCAGCATGTCCACCCTGTCCTTCTGCAGCTCCAGCGCCATCGACCTCTTCTTCTGTGACATTTCCCCTCTCATCTCGCTCTCCACCTCCAACACCACCCTCAGCCGCATCATCCTGACCACTGCAGCATCTCTCTTTGGTGTGTCCAGCATCCTGGTTGTCCTGCTCTCCTACGTGGCCATCATCGCCACCATCCTCAGCATCAATTCAGACGAGGGCAAGCGCAAAGCCTTCTCTACCTGCACTTCCCACCTCACCACTGTCAGCATCTTCTATGGGGCATGCTTTTTTATGTATTTATTCCCCAGCTCAGACAGCTCAAGAGGAGCAGATAAATGGGCTGTGGTGCTCTACACCGTGGTGACTCCCATGCTGAACCCCTTGATCTACAGCCTGAGGAATAAGGAGGTGAAGGAGGCATTGAGGAGACTCTTGAAAATAAAATGATCTTGAATTCTCTAAATATAGGGCCAAATAGAATGAAGATGTAGGGGAGATGCTCAGCTGTTTGTAAATTATGGGCAACATATTTGTGGTTTTCTGTACCCGGACTTATGTGATGCACTGGTTGATGTGATTGAGAATGCAAAAAATTTCACTCTCCAAACTTTGATAATTGAATTAGGAGTTAATTTCACCTAATCAAGGCACAGGTAGACAACTACAAGTGTGTACTTCTCTTCATCTTAGGATGAGTGGGGACCTTATCGCTCCCTACCATTCCCTGACAGGAGGATGGAGCCAGGAGGGGCTGGGCTCTGCTCCCAAGGAACAAGGGATGGGACAAGAGGAACCGGCCTCAAGCTGCACCAGGGCAGGTTTAGATGGAGCTGAGGAACAATTCCTGCCCCAGAGGGTGCTCAGGCATTGGAACAGGCTGCCCAGGGCAGGGCTGCAGGCACTGGTCCTGCAAGTGCTCACACACCGTGGAGATGAGGCCTCAGTGCCATGGGTTAGGGGTGGCCTTGGCAGTACTGGGGCAAGGGTTGGACTTGATGAGCTTGAAGAGCTTTGTCTTTTTGCTCTCCATTTTGCATGGCAAATGAGAATAGACAGAGTGAATTCTATTGTTCCACTAAATCAAAGCCCATTTCTAAACAGTGTTATTAAATAGATTAAGGGCCTTAAGAAAAGGACAAAAACACCTTTAGCAAGAGAAATAGAGATGACAGCAAATAAGTGTGATGCCATGCAGGAAGTATTTTTAGGTTTTGATGTACAAACTTCATTCAATGATTTCCAGCAACATTCACCTCATTTCACTTCAGAGAGCAAAGAATTTAAGTGAAATATGGTACTTTATGGTTTTAAGATGTGGTAGTGATGATACTGTCAAGGAACCCCTGTCCACTGCTCCACACCTTTGCTTGCCATCCCCCTATTGACAGCAATAAAAGCCATGATCTCCATGGCAGCCTGACCAGAACAGAGTATACAAGCTATGGTGTTGTTCAGCAGCCTTCAGACCTCATACATGGCAGCCCATGGCAGCCTGGAGCAATGACTTTGCCTGCCCTCAGGTCTCTCCTGCTGCCTTCCTGCACAGAGAACTGCTGCGTGACGGGCAATCATTGTATACATAAAACACCCCAAAATACTTCAATGTGTGCATTACCTGAGCCCAGAGAGCTGCAGCCTCTGCCAGGACCATGGTGAAACCTGGAGCCATGGCTGAGCCTGAGGGCTCTCCTAGAGACATGAAATAACCTAGGCTGGAAGGAGAACCTCCATGATTGAATTGAATCAAGCCAGGATCCAAGTGTTTGCTGATGTCTTAACAACACACAACTAACAGGCACCCAGGGTCAATCAGCTGAACCCTGCTTTGTTCCCAAAGCTAAGTTGTAATACCATGGTTATTATTTAACCCAGCCAATGGCTGTTTTCCTGCTGAGCCTTGGGGACAACCAGGGTCAGAGGTTTCACACCCTCCCTGGCCCCTATTTCAGTGTTTGACTGCTCTTACAGTGGGGTTTTCCCCCTCCCTCTGTTTCTAACTGGCATTTCCCACGCTGCAAATTCCCAATAACAAATCTCAGATTTACCCTCATCTGCAATATGAAAGACACAGAGCACTTGTTGGTGGCATCAAGTCAAAAAGAAAGTGACACCATTAATTCTTTCATGCATCCTTTGTCTCTGAAATCATAGAATCATGGAATGGTTTGGGATGAAGGGAGCTTAAAGCTCCTCCAGCTCCAAGCCCTGCCACGGGCAGGGACCCGTTCCACTAGAGCAGCTTGCTCCAAACCCCTGTGTCCAACCTGGCCTTGAGCACTGCCAGGGATGGGGCAGCCACAGCTTCTCTGGGCACCCTGTGCCAGCGCCTCAGCACCCTCACAGGGAAGAGCTTGTGCCTAAGAGCTCATCTCAGTCTCCCCTCTGGCAGGTTCAAGCCGTTCCCCTTGGCCCATCCCTACAGGCCCTTCTCCAAAGCCCCTCTCCAGGTTTCCTGGAGCCCCTCTTAAGGCATTGAAAGGCCACAATAAGCTCTCTCTGGAGCCTTCTACAACAATATTCAATGACTTTATGTCCAGATGGTCTCTCCTTCACCATCACCAAGCGTTTAAACAGGAATTTGAACCCTTAATGTCTTGAAAACACAAGTCTGTGGCTACAATCCTATCGCTGTGCTCGTTGTGGCTTCACTTTGGAGCTGCTGCTCTCAAAACTGAAAGCTTTTTGCTCCTTGCTGTGTGTGTTTAAAGAAACCAGTGGTTTGCTGTGTCTAAGGGCTGCCACTGCCTTCAATGGGGTTATAATCTGACCATGAGAGCAAACACCAGGTGAGGTTCTAGGAAGCAGAAGCAGCAGCCAGCATTGCAATGCATCTTCCTGGTGGGTCATGATGAGCAAGCAATGAGGAGGCAATCTTCTGACATCCCTGCTGATGAGCTCCTAATGGCTTTAGCTCCTCACTTCCAGGTGGAGCTGCTTTCATTGTAGTTAAATCTGTTTTAAAGGGAGCTGAGCAAATGCTGGGTAGGAGCTACCTTCCCTTCTTTGGGTACTTAGTGACTGGGTTTAGAATCACCTCAAATGTCTTTAGGCAAGCACTTATCTCCTTCCATTTGAATGCACCAGGTCACCCCTATGTGTTTACTGGGCCCATGAGCTCCCTTTATTGTTGAGGGAGATTTGGTGGGGTTCCTACATCTCACTGCAAGGGGGACACCTCCATTGGTTCAGTTGAAGACATCTGAATGAACTCTGCTGATTGCATTGGGCTGAGTCTCATCAGCTGTAATGAGACCTTGGCTCATAAATAGGTGAGGAGAAGCACTCATGTTTGTTTCTCAATGTGAGCTGCATCTGAAAGAGTGAGAATAATGTCCTGTTAGGAGGTTTCTGGTATGTTTCCTTTAGCTGGTGGGTTAAAAAAGACCCAGAAGCAAGGGAAATGTGGTTTTTCCCCTTTTTGATTGGAAAGGATTTTGACACTTGGGCTTCAAACATGTAGATCCTACCCTGGGGTGGGGACTCCTTTCCACTGTGTGAAAGCTATATGTATGGGAAGAACCAGGAGCATGGAGTACCACTTTAGGCTAGCTGGAAACAGAAATACCTTAGTTTCCCTTAGTGCAGAAAGGAAAGGCAGAGTCTCAGTTTGGTCTTGTTCCCTTTAAAACTGATGTCCAAGGTGTCTCTCTCTTGCTTTTGAAAGAGAGTTGGGAGATATTAGAATGGCTTCTTTTAGGCACTGTTGCTACCTTGGAGCTCAGGTACTGTGGGGAGGTCCCTGCACACAGTGGTGTTCCTCTTTGGCTCTCTTTAAAGAGATTAAAGAGAAAAACCCCTGTGGTACTGGCAAGGTTTTTGCAAATGAGAAACTTTCTCTGGTTGTACCCAACAGGCCAGCCAGGGCTCACTGCTCTGGCAGTCCCTCTCCATTCAGACCATGTCCCTGCATGGGCAAAGGAGGAGACAGTCTTCTCAGTGAGGCAAATAGAGTAATCAATTGAGCATTCTATTCAGTGTTATTCTCTGGTCATTAGTATCTCCTCCATTTCCAAATATGATATTAGAATTATGGCACTTAGTAGGTGGGCAGCACTTTTGCTTGGAAATGGCTTTCAAGTCTTAGTAAAGACTCTTTAATCTTTCCAGCTTGATTGTTTCTTTTCTTTGAAGATGCTGAGGTGCCTTCCCTAAGAAATGCTCTTTCTCAATAACTTCAGAGGGTTTCTGATTTTGTTCTCTTCTGTCTCCCAGAAGACAACCCATCTCAAAGGCTGAGGAATTAACAGCTCCAGATGTTTAACTTATGAACTCCCTGAAGAAATTCTTCAGTTACATCTGAAGGGGAGAGAAAACAAGATTGCCATGGGGTTATGTGCCCAATGAGGCTGCTGGCAGCGTATCCCAACCATCCAAAATAGAAAGCAATAAACAGTAAAGACAGGAGTCTCTGGTAGATGTAGCCAAACAGAGACTTTAAGGATTTACTTCTCTGAAGCTCTGACTTATAAAACAAGCCAGAAGGTGAGAAGTCTTTTCTCAAGATAGAGAGGATTCTGTGCAGTACAGTCATGCAGATCCACACATTGAGTCCAAGTCTGTGTGTGTCACTTGTAATACCAGTTTTATGAATTTTATTTGTACTCCTCTGTCATACATATAAAATCATAGAATCATAGAATAGTTTGGGTTGGAAAGGACCTTAAGATCATCCAGTTCCAATCCCTATGCCATGGGCAGGGGCACCTCACACTAAACCATGTCGCCCAAGGCTCTGTCCAGCCTGGCCTTGAACATTGCCAGGGATGGAGCACTCACAACCTCCCTGGGCAACCCATTCCAGTGTCTCACCACTCTCACAGGAAAGAATTTCCTCCTTAGATCCAATCTAAACTTCCCCTGTTTAAGTTTTAACCCGTTACCCCTTGTCCTGTCACTACAGTCCCTGACAAAGAGTCCCTCCCCAGCATCCCTATAGGCCCCCTTCAGGTACTGGAGGGCTGCTATGAGGTCTCCACGCAGCCTTCTCTTCTCCAGGCTGAACAGCCCCAACTTCCTCAGCCTGTCTTCATATGGGAGGTGCTCCAGTCCCTGAGCATCCTCGTGGCCTCCTCTGGACTTGTTCCAACAGTTCCATGTCCTTTTTATGTTCAGGACACCTCACTTCTTCCTCATTCACTCCCCCCCCCGCCTTCAGTGAAGGAGGTGGCTGCGTATAGTTAAAGTTGCAGTAATGTATCTGCCTTCTTACATGTGTTTCTCCTCTTGATCTTTCGAGGGCGGACTAAAATGAGGACTAATGTCCCTCACTAAGGTGAAATTGGGGTCCAATCTGTTGATGTGATCGATGAGGTGCCAGGTATCTGCTGCCAGTGCTGGCTGTGAAAACCTCCCCGTGCCAGGGGGTTCTGACTTGTGTTGGTGCAGGTGCCTGAGCACATTCTGATCTGACAGGGGCTGATGTCTGCTGGTGGAAATGAGCCACTTCTCCACGTTGTCAACTTGGGGCGTGTGTGAGCGCCCCAGGCTGAGGCTGGGGCAGGAAGCAGGGAGGACACAATGTACATACCTGAAGGAACTCACTTGGTGTGAGAACAGCTTAGAAAAAGGGAAGGATAAAACTTCACCATTGCTCTAATGACACTAATCTCTTACAGAGTTTGGGTTTGTGCTTAATCACAGAATCACAGAATCCCAAGGGTTGGAAGGGACCTAAAAAGATCATCTAGTCCAACCCCCCTGCAAGAGCAGGGTAACCTACAGTACATCACACAGGAACTTGTCCAGGCGGGCCTTGAACATCTCCAGTGTAGGAGACTCCACAACCCCCCTGGGCAACCTGTTCCAGTGCTCTGTCACTCTTACAGTAAAGAAGTTCTTCCTGATGTTAACGTGGAACTTCCTATGTTCCAGTTTACACCCATTGCCCCTTGTCCTATCACTGGATATCACTGAAAAAAGCCTAGCTCCATCATCCTGACACCTACCCTTCACATATTTGTAAACATTGATGAGGTCACCCCTCAGTCTCCTCTTTTGCAAGCTAAAGAGACCCAGCTCCCTCAGCCTCTCCTCATAAGGGAGATGTTCCACTCCCTTAATCATCTTCGTGGCTCTGCGCTGGACTCCTTCAAGCAATTCCCTGTCCTTCTTGAACAGAGGGGCCCAGAACTGGACGCAATATTCCAGATGCGGCCTCACCAAGGCTGAGTAGAGGGGGAGGAGAACCTCTCTTGACCTACTAACCACTCCCTTTCTAATGCACCCTAAGATGCCATTTGCCTTCTTGGCCACAAGAGCACATTGCTGGCTCATGGTCATCCTCCTACCCACCAGGACCCCCAGGTCCCTTTCCCGTTCACTACTTTCCAGCAGGTCAACCCCCAACCTGTACTGGTACATGGGGTTGTTCTTCCCCAGATGCAAGACTCTACACTTGCCCTTGTTAAATTTCATCAAGTTTCTCCCCGCCCAACTCTCCAGCCTGTCCAGGTCTCGCTGAATGGCAGCACAGTCCTCTGGTGTGTCAGCCACTCCTCCCAGTTTTGTGTCATCAGCGAACTTGCTGAGGGTGCACTCAGTTCCCTCATCCAGGTCATTGATGAAAATATTAAACAGCACCGGTCCCAGCACCGACCCCTGAGGGACTCCACTAGTCACAGACCTCCAGCTAGATTCTGCGCCATTGACCACAACTCTCTGCCTTCTTCCTTTCAACCAGTTCTCGATCCACCTCACTACTTGATCGTCAAGCCCACACTTCCTTAGCTTATCTATGAGGATGCTGTGGGAGACAGTATCAAATGCCTTACTGAAATCAAGAAAAACCACATCTACCGCTCTACCATCATCCCTCCACCTAGTCACTTCCTCATAGAAGGCTATAAGGTTGGTCATACATGACTTCCCCCTCATAAAACCATGTTGGCTGTTCTTAATGACCCCCTCATCCTTGATATGCCTAGTGATGGAGTCAAGAATAAGTTGTTCCATCATCTTTCCAGGGATGGAGGTAAGGCTGACCGGTCTATAATTACCCGGGTCCTCCTTCTTGCCCTTCTTATAGATTGGTGTGACCTTTGCCATCCGCCAATCCTCAGGCACCTCGCCCATTTCCCACGACTTACCAAAGATGATGGAAAGTGGCCTAGCAATGACCTCCGCCAGCTCCCTCAGCACCCGTGGGTGCATTCCATCCGGACCCATCGATTTACAGATGTCCAGTTTGCATAGCTGATCCCTAACCCAATCCTCATCTACCAAAGCAAACTCCTCCTTTGTCCTGACTCCTTCTGGGGCTATAGAAATCCGGGGCCCTCGGGGAGAGTCTGCAGGAGTAAAGACAGAGGCAAAGAAGGCATTCAGCACCTCTGCCTTCTTTATATCCTCTGTCTCCAGGGTACCCACTTCGTTCAGCAGTGGGCCTATATTGCCTCTTGTTTTAGTTTTATTTGCTATGTATTTGAAGAAGCCCTTTCTAATAATGTCTGCCATCTGTAGCAATGGCCCCGTCCTGAAGTGGGACAGCCCTCCAGGCGCTGGGCATATGGGATTTCTATTTTAAATGCCCATGAATTCAAGCAGAATGAGGCCCTGCTCACCTCTTTGCCACTTCTTTTATGCCTCTCGTCTGTCTAGAAATACGTAACGGGGTCGGTATTGCTGTAGACATGAGTTCCTTGCTTCTTCACAGCAGCAGTGTTACAGCCTGATGTACTTCAGCTGGGAGTCAACCTTAAATTAGTTACACACTGCACTCTTCCAGAGAGATTTTGTTCTTTATCTAGCATTAAATAGACCTTCAGTAGCCATTAAATAGCAGAAACTGTCTCGACTCAGGAGCCTGCAGGGAAATGCCGGTGTGCTCTTTATGGGGGCTGTAGTCCAAAGGTAAGACAACCCAATAGGAAGATCAAACGTTTGAGACCTGTTGCTCTGTCTTTGCTCTGTACAGGGGGAAGGTAAATAAGTCGGTTCTCTATGAGCCAGGTTCCAGCTTTACCATCAGACGGGGTTCTGGAAAAGAATCTTCTCCACGAAGGAAAAGCTTGAACAGGGCACTGCTGTAAACCTGTAAACCTGCAAAGCTGTGCTGACTGTAGAAACCTGGGTTGAGCGACAAACAGGAAAAGGTCACTAACAAACAGCTGCCTGAAGGAGGAAGAGCCCAGAAACCTGCTGAGCACAGGCAGTGCTTGTTTGAGGCTTCACATCTATTGATGCCAACATCTGCCGGCCTTCAGCAAACTGCTGCAGCCCCACATGTGCCAGAGGAACAGACAAGGTAGCACCAATTGCAGGCAGTGCAGGGATATTAAGTGACATTTATCCTGCTCTGCTGTTAACACTGTTGTAGGATTTTCCTGTGACTGAGTCCAGGAGAAATATTTGCCCTGCAAATATGACTGAACACCTGAAAAAGAACCAGGTTCTGTCGGGTATTACTGCAAAGTAAGACACTGATTTCAAGCTAATATTCAGATGGGAGGATTTAAATAAATACATTTCAATTGAAGGCTACAGTGGCTCGTGAAAAATCAACAAGCGCTTCCTGTGTATTAGCCTGATACCAAATCAAACTCATTTCCCCCAATCATAAAAGTTTATGCTACACCTGCACCAAAAAGAGCTGCAAAACCCCAGCTTTTTGCAATTTAGCACACAGAGAAACACAGCAGGTGCCTCAGGGTGATGGGAAGACCACATGCTTTGCTCCAGTGTACAAAGCAGTCGTGCAGGTATGTGTTAACATGTCTTTGAGGCCTTCTTCTTTAAACGTATTTAATATGTTCTAACTAAAGAGCTGCTGCTTTAGACCATCTACAAACTGCAGGTATCCAGAGGAAGAAAAAAGCCACAGCAACCTTATTTCACCAGTAGCAAAGTTAAGAAGCACCCAAGGAGGTCACCTGGGAAGACTATTACGAGAACAGTAAAGAGTTTCTTGGGCCTTTGGAAGAGTATTCCCCATTCCCACCCAGTAAGTATGTGCCATGATGTTCATTTCGTATAGAAAGAAGTTTGATCCTGTGCCTTTTCACTTTGCTGGATAATAAGCTTGGTTTAAATAACACACTTCTTTAAACAGATGGAACACTAAAATACTGAGTGGTTTGGTCACTGCTGACGTGGTAAAAAGGGGCATCTCGCCCAGAAGCTGCTGAATCCCAGACAGGCACTTCCAAAAGACATTCACAGAAGGGCACTGCACTCCTGGGACATCAGTTTCCCAGTTAAGTACTACCTTTTCTTTAAGGGCTCCCCAACCACAACCCTACATCTGCAGGTAGTCAGTAGCTGTGACCCAGCTCTAGCTCCAAGCATCCCAGGTCATGCTTGAAGATTCTAGATGAACATAATTTTTTAATCAAGGGCCCTGTAGATGCGAGAGCAGCAGGCAAGAAGGAAACCCAAAGGCGAGCCCTGACATGGGGAGGTGATCAATACTAAAGATGAAAAGCAGCAGCTTCCATTCCATGCCAATCCATTCCCTCCCATCCCATGCCATTCCATTCCCTACACCCACCCCGACATGAATAACAATGGCACTGCTATTCCCCTGCAATGCCAGGGCTTTTCAGCTCCAAAACCACTTTCAAGGACACAAAACACAAAGCTTACAGTGCAAAAAAGATTTTATTTTAGGATTCCTTTTGATTTTAGTTTGGTTTCTTATCTTTTGCCTTACGTTATCTTCTTTTTACTGAATTTTCCATGATGTCATGGGGTTTTGTTTTGGGTTGGTTTCAGAGCGGATGCTCACGAGCATCAAGCCCTTCAAGCAAAGGCTGCTCTGCAGAAGCTAGAGCCCCCGGGGACATGAAGCCAAGGGAAGAGCAGAAGTGGCTCCCTCTGCGAGCTTGAGCAGCGGGCAAGAAGCGAGCCCAAAGGGGAGCCCTGTCAAGGGGCTGTGCTCAGTGCTACAGAGGACAAGCAGCAACGTCCAGGGGCTACCCCGGGAGTCGTGAGAGCTTCCTCCCCCCGCATGGGGGCATGAGGGGCCACCTGCGTGGAGCAGGAGCAGCAGCCTTTGGGCCACAAGAGCCCAAAGGAGCCCTGTCAAGGGGCTGCCTCACCGCTGCAGAGGAAGGCAAAAAACCCGCGGGGACACTGGCAGGCCCTCCATGGGGGAAAAAAGGCCTTCCCCCCCCAGCTGCAGGACACCAGGGGCCACCTTCATGGTGCATGAGCAGCAGGCAGTACCGCAGCCAGAATGGAGCAGAGGAGCCCTGGCAAGTGGTCCTGCTCCATGCTCAGAGGAAGGCAAAAAACCCCCGGCACCAGTGCCAATGTGGCCCGGGGGAAAATTCCTTCCTGACCCCAGCACTGGCGATTGGCTATCCCTGAGCATGGCAGCAGGACCTGCTCCTGGTCCACAGGCTGCTCGCGCCTCCCCCCAGATGCCCAAGCCGCATTCTCCCTCAATCTCGAGCCACCTCAGGGGCTGCTGAGAGTGGCCAAAAGCCCCCGGCCTCGTCCAGCCTGGGGGCGAGAATCCATCCTTCCTACACGTGGCAGGGCATCAGTGGCTGCTCCAAAGCGCTGGCATCTCTGGAAGCACCTCTGCATCCCATTGCTTATGGCTGCTGCCCCCGGCTCCGTGGGGGATGAGAATGGGGAGCTCTGCGGTGCTCCTCAAAAAGGCATCTAGCCCTGCCTATCCAGCTGAAAAGGACTGCTATCCCTGCCGCGAGCTAAGAAGCTGGCCCTGCCAGGAGCTGGCCTTGCAGCGCACAACTCTGAAGCTCTTCTCTGCCCAGCCTCTAGCTCTGCCTGCATTTCAGGGCTGTCTGCCTGCCATATCTGTCACCCTGTTGATCGCTGGGCTTGATTCAGCTCATCTAGCGGGCTACGCACGTGTCCCCTTCCTCCTTTGCCACTCCACACGCGTCCCTCCCCAGACTGCATGCTCAGCAAGAGGACAACCTTCCCCGACACAGGCGCTCCCCTTCCTCACTCACGGCTATACAGTAGCTGCGCTCCCCTTCCTCACTCACGGCTATACAGTAGCTGCGCTCCCCTTCCTCACTCACGGCTATACAGTAGCTGCGCTCCCCTTCTTCACTCATGGCTATACAGTAGCTGCGCTCCCCTTCCTCACTCATGGCTATACAGTAGCTGCGCTCTCCTGCTAGAACCTCCAAACAAGGAACTGCAGCAGCTCCTCAAGGACTTCCTGTAGGAAGTCCTGGGCTTCCCTGACCCAGTAGGGCACAGGAGGCCAGAGGACACAGGAGCCTGCTCCCTCCCGGGACATTGTGACTGCTGCGTTGCCAGGTGACGGAATGGAATGGAATGGAATTGAACGGAACGGAACGGAGTGGAGCGGAATATGTCTGAGCATGCGTTAAAAAAGCTGGGGGAGCTCTTCACAGCATTCCAGTCCTTAAAGGGTAGCTACAAGGAGGGCAGAGGCTCTCTCTTCAGCAGGTTCCAGTCCCGCAGGCAGGGGCAGGCACACCTCCCACTAGAGCAGCTTGCTCCAAGCCCCATCCGACCCGCCCCCTTCGGCTAGCTTCGGCTCCGCTGGGCTCCATTCCGGCGGCACAGTCCCCTTCGGGGGGGGACAAAAGGAGGAGTCTGCGCAAATGGGCTGTCTGTAATTCCCAACAGGGTGAATTCAATCTCGGTGTGATTTCCTCTCATGACCAGGTGTTCCCTGCTGAGGGAAAAAGAGGAGAAACATCAAACTGATAAAAAATACTCACTTTCGGACTGTATCTAACTCCAGTCAATGACCATTTTAACTGCCACTTTTTAGAACATTCCAAGATATTTTCTTACCTAAATTATATGTATTTTATGTTTTTCCAATGAGGTATTTAGAGAAGATCAGGCAGTTTGGTGAAGCAGCAAATGGCATTATTTTTTTCTATGCTGGGACAATTAAAACTCTGTATTTAGTCAAGCACGCGTGTTTTCGGGTTTGAACAAAGAGTCAAATCTTTATTCACTTCCAGTTTGAAGGAAATTTGTGTCAGAAGACACCTCAGAGGAACCTCATAGGATAGCACATAAACGTGGAGCAAGAGAAAGTCCCAGTCCCAGTAAAACCACAGCTTACAGATGAATGACCTCCAGGCATTTTCCCTTGGGGTTTGATTCTCATTCGGTCACCAAACCACATTTATCAAACTGTTTGAGCTTATTCACAATAGATAGCACTCACACTGGTAAATTAATGATTTCTAACTTTTTTGTGCTACAGCACGCTGAAGCATCCTAAACCCATGAGCTTTAAGTTGCTTGCTCTACAAAGGAGTTGATGTTATACCAGCCTAATTCCAAAGGCCAATTTGTTAGTGACTATATTCTTCTGACAATCTGGAATGTTGAATTTCTTTATAACAATGTAAGATCCATGCTCATTTACCTCTTGAGTAAATCAGTGCATCTTGCTTTAGCTGCCTATGTAAAAGAAACACAATCTGCATCAGACATTGCTCCCCCTTCTTACAATGAAAACCCACGTTGATAAGGCTGTTCTCTGACAAAGACAGAAAAAAGGCGACCTGAGGACATGGAGAATAAAGCTGACTGCTTCAATGCAGGTGAGGCTCTGCTTTTTTGTTGTGTTACCTCCTGTGCCTTCCTTCTGTCACCGAGTGATGGGAGCCAAAGGTTTATCCCCAGTGCAGCAGAGAACATCTATGTGTCAGCATCACCTCTGTTAAGCACCTGATGTGAAGAGAGGTGAGTTCCTGCCAGACTCCAAGAGCCCAGCCTGTGGTGCTGGGGCTGTAAATACAGTTGCATGTGCTCTCCTGGGAGGAAGCCTCCAGGGCTTCTCATGCTTTATCAGAGGAAAACAAAGAGAAGAAACAGCAAAGGGTGTGAAATCACCTCTGAAATGCACTGTGGTGTCTGGACATCTGAAAATCGCGGCCTGAATGAGCCATCCCTGAGCACAGCTACACAGCAGCAGTGATGAGCAGCTCATAGGATGCTTCTGACATACTTGTGGATCATGCAAAGGTTTTTGTCTGTCCTTGCAAACAGAATGAGAATGGTTTTAGAGACATTTCAGACCTCACAGAGGGTCCCCAAATGGGACATGAAGCACAAGTGACTCCATCACTGGAGCTGCTGATGTTCCTCCATGGACAGTTGAGAGCCCAGTTTTCCATCCTCAGTGAGGTTATCCACATGTAGTGCCTGGATGTCCAACAGCACTGTATTCCTGCCTTCCACTGTACTCAAGGGTGAGAAATGGGCTTTTCCAGGCAATGATGAGTTGTCCAAGGGTGAACTAATAGGCCTCTCTTCTCCTGAGCAGCCTCAGCTGGGGATCCATCCCCACTCTCTGCCTATTTGTCCTTCATCTCTATTTCAGCCCAGGATGCTGGAGTTCTGGTTTCTAGTTTAGCAGTAGGTGTGCACGTCTATTTAATCCTTTGATGGTGATCTAGGCTTTCTCATTTACTTGCCTGACATTTGCCAGATCTGAGTGGGGACCTGACCAGGGAATTGACTTGGCTTCATCTTGGACCCACCTTATTGTCACCGTCTTGTCTGATGCTCTGGAGTCTTGGCTGCACTTGGCTCAGGTCTCTGTTCCTGCCCTACTTCTGTTGCTCAGCTGCTGTGGGATGGTCCCTGCACACCAGGGTGCTCTTCTTTGCCTCTCTTTAAAAAGATTTAAGATACTAACCCCTGTGGCAATATTTAGGCTCCTGCAGAGTAGAGCCCATCACTCTCTGCATGCAACAGCCCAGCCAGTGCTCACTGCTCTGGCAGTCACCCTCCATCCAGACCATGTCCTTGCAGGGGTAATATAGGAGATAGTCTTCTGAATGAGGAAAATAGAGTAGTAAAGTGCACATTTTATACAACTGTTATTCTCTGATCTATAGTGTCTTCTTTTTTGCCAAGTATGATGTTAGAGTTTTATGGAGAAGACCTCTATTATGTGTTTGATGTGGAAAGTTTGTGTCTTCAGCCAGGGGATTCTGAATTTTGTAGATCCCTTCTCTGCAAAGATTGAAGCAGAATCATGCAATAATGCTCTCAGTATAAAATGTATTTCCAAAACCTCAAGCCTGTTTCTTGTATTGCTGGAATTGACACTTGTGCCTCCCCCGCACGTTAGACTGAGGTTGCTCTGGGCAGTTCCCTGAGTTGAATCCACCACATACACGACTATGGCAATCCAGAGCTCTCTTAGGAGCGTAGCACCAAGTCTGGATAAATGTTTGAGCATTTCAGTTGTCTCTGCTTTGAGAACTTTATCAAAGCCAAGAGGAAATAAGGACACCAGAGTGGGGCAATTTATCAAGCAGCGATGAGCCCAGCACATGACACTTCTCATCTAGGCTCCCTTTCCCTTGAAAGCTTGAAACAAATGATCTTTTGAGGTCCAGTTTATGCTGTCTGGTGCTCCATGATTCTGTATGTATAGTCAAAGCAAAGATATCCATCTCACTAGAAGTGAGGAAAGAAGGTTTGGTGACGGATTTAAAGGAAGTTCTCTGATATCAAAGGTCTCTGTCCTGCAAACTCTTTGGCATTTAATTATACCAAGCCTTGCTCCTTCATTCTCTGCAGGAAAAGCCACTGTTCTCCCGGATCTGAGACAATGTCTGCTCTCTAGCAGCTGTTTCCCAGAGCACATGAAAGAGTGTTCACTGTCCATATACGTTCCCAATATAAGTTAATTCCCACTCACAGCAGGTAAAGGAAAGACGTTTTCCCCCATCAGTGTGTTTTGGCTTCTTTGAGACCCAGACAGCTCTCAGTTACCATTGATTCTGTATTTAGGATTGTCTTTCCCCTATGGAAGATTGCTACATTTTAAATGGAAGTGCAATATACCATTTTGTTTTCCTGGTGTATTTTAGCCTGAGCTGGGCAGAGACACGTGGGTATTCATCCCCAGGTGGAATTCCATTTATCTCTCCATTTGAGTAAACAGCATCTAAGATGAATGTAAACCACCACTTAAATTGAATGGGAGGAAGCCTTAATATGCCCAGCTTGCCTTTAACACTGGGCAGCCTCAGCACAGTTCATCACCCTGTATTATGAATGATATTGTCTACAGTTTCTTCCTTGAAGTGAAATCTATTGTGAAGCTACAGCCTCGGGACAGATTCCCCTTTATATTCAAAATGCAGCTTGAGATCTCGATTCCCACCAGCTTCTGCTCTTTGAAAGGCACGAACAAATGCAGCGAATCTTCTGAAACCTTTTCTGTGACTCTTTTTCAGCAAGCAAATGTAAAACTACACTTCCTCTTCCCTCCAACCCCAGCAGCTCTAATGAAGAGCTCGCAGGTAAGAGTGAGGAATTTTATTGGAGCTGACGGACAAGGTCAAAATTCTTTCAAGAAAAAGACATCTTTATCAGTGACAAAAGTTACGACTGAATAAAGGTGATTGTTGTTTTCTGTGAGTGAAAGAGGCCTGGGATAATTCAGGTAATTTCTTACTACAGACAGGTGACTGTGAAGTAAATTGAAGTTTGAGGTTCCTTCTCCTTTTGATTTCTTACAGGGAAGATGTGATGGCTGGGTCCACATAAAATCATGAGGGTTAGTGGAAAAATCCCTTTATTTTAATGTCTTATAGGCTTTCTCACTTGACATGAAATGTTCATGTCCCGGATGATACAGCTCTTCTATGTTGCCAGTGGCTAAAAATCCTTCTCCCACACTTCAGCAGAGCCCCTTTCACTTCCTTGTTCCTCAGGCTGTAGATGAATGGGTTGAGCATGGGGATGAGCAGAGCATAGAAGATGGAGGCCACCTTATCCAGGCTCCTGTGGCTAGATGGAGGTTGCAGGTACATGAAGAATGCTGTCCCAAAGTACATGGAAACAGCCATCAAATGGGAGGCGCAGGTGTGGAAGGCTCTGGCCCTGCTCTGTGCTGAGCACATCCTCAGCACCGTGCAAATGATAGAGATGTAGGAGAACAAAATGATCACGCTCATGCCCACCAGGTTGATGGTGACGAAGGCAAAGATGACCATCTCACTGCTGTGGGTGTCAGAGCACACGAGCTTTAGCAAAGGATCTTCCTCACAGAAGAAGTGGTCAATGTGGCTGGGACCACAAAAGAAACCTCCAAACACGCACCATATGTAGATGATGGCACTGAGGAAGGCGAATAGGTAGGATGCTGCTACCAGCTGCCGGCAGACATGGCTGGAGATGATGGTCACATAAAGCAGGGGCTGGCAGATAGCAACGTGCCAGTCGTAGGCCATCATGGCCAGCAGGTGACACTCAACAGTAGCAAAGAAAACGAAGGTGAGGAACTGCATCATGCAGCCAGTGAAAGAAATGGTTTTGTCCTCTGATAACAGGTCTGCCAGCATCCTGGGGGAGATGGCTGTGGAACAGCAGATATCAATGAAGGCAAAATGGGTGAGGAAGAAGTACATGGGGGTGCGGAGACTGGGAGACACCCACACCAATGTGATAATGCCAATGTTCCCCACCAAAGTCACAATGTAAATCAACAGAAACAAGAGAAAAAGAGGAGTCTGTGCACCTGGGCTGTCTTTACGTCCCAACAGGATGAATTCTATCTGGGTATGATTTCCTCCCATGACCTGGTGTTACCTGCTGAGGCAAAAGGAAGAGAAACATCAAAGTGATCATAAATGGAGATTCAGATCTGGCCCGTATCTATCTACAGTCAATGACCACTATACCTGCCACATTTTAGATTATGGCAATATATTTTCTAAAAAAAAAAAAAAAAAAAAATTTTCAGATGAGGTATTCAGAAAAGAACAGGGAGTTTGTTGAAGAAGGAAATGGCATTTTTATTTTCTGTGCTGGGACAGTTAAAATTATGGGTTTAGTCCAGCACGTGTATTTTCGGGTTTGAGCAAAGAATCGCATCTTTAATCACTTTCTGTTCGAAGCAAATTTGTGTCAGAAGACACCTCAGAGGATCCTCATAGAATTGCACATAAACGTGGAGCAAGAGAATTTCTCAGTCCCAGTGAAAGCCCAGCTTACACACACATTACCTACAGACATTTTCTCTTGGCTTTTGATTATCATTCCAGTCACCAAGTCACATTTAACAAACTCTATGAGATCATTTACAACAAATAACAATGACATTGTTGAATTAATGATTTATACCTTCCTGAGCTTCAGCACGCTGAAACATCCTAAACCTATGGGCATTCAATTTCTCGCTTTAAAAATGAGTTGATGCTATAACAGGCTGATTCCAAAGGCTGATCTGTTAGTGACCATATTCTGCTGACAATCTGAACTGTTGCATTTCTGTATAATAGAATAAGATTCATCCTCTTTTAAGTCTTGACTAGATCAGTGTATCTGGCTTAAGCTGCCTATGTAAAAGAAACACAACCTGCATCAGACACTGCTCCCTCTTATCATAAAGAAAACCCATGCCGGTAAGGCTGTTTTCTGACACACCTTTACCAAGGAGGACACAAGGACATGCAGAACCTAAGTGTAGGTGAGACTGTGCTTTTTTTTGTTGTTACCTCCCATGCCTTCCTTCTGTTACAGAGTGATGGGAGCCAAGGCTTTATCCCGAACGCAGCAGAAAACATCTGTGTGCCGGCATCACCTCTGTGAAGCTCCTGATGTGAAGAGAGGGGAGCTCCTGCCAGACTCCAAGAGCCCTGCTTGTGGTGCTGGGGCTGTAAATACAGTTGTATGTGCTCTCCTGGGTGGAAGCCTCCAGGGCTGCTCATGATTTACCAAAGGAAAACGAAGGAAAGGAAAAGCAAAGGGTGTAAAATCACCTCTGAAAGGCATTGTGGTGCTTGGGCATCTGAGAGACATGGTGTGGATGAGCCATCCCTGAGCTCATCAGCTGAGAACATCTCAGCTACACAGCAGCAGTGATGAGCAGCTCAAAGGATGCTTGTGACATACTTGTGAACTATTCAAAGGCTTCAGTTTGACTCTGGCAACAGAATAAGAATGGGTTTAGAGACATTTATGATCTTGCAGTGGATCCCTAAATGGGACATGAAGCACAAGTGACTCCTCTGAAGCTGATAATGTCCCTCTGTGCACACTTGAGATCCCAGTTTTCCAGCCCCAGTGGGGTTATCCACATTTATTGCCTGGATGTCCAACACTTGAGCTAGTGCCTCTGGGCTTCCACTGTACTGAAGGGTGAGAAACGGGCATTTTGAGGCAGTGATGAAGTGTTCCCGGGTGAACTAATAGGCCTTTATCACCCTGACCAGCCACAGCTGTGGCTCCATCTCCACCCTCTGCCCATTTGCCCCCCATCTCTGTTGAAATTCAGCCCAGGGAGGTTGGGCTTTAGTAGAGGTGTTCTTGTTTCCTTTTTAGCAGGAGTTGTGCATATCTTTGGAATCCTTTGGTGGTGACATAGGCTTCATCATGGATCTGTTTAGCAATTGTTGGACAGGATGTTGACAAGGAGATTGACTTGCCTTAGTCTTGTCTCTGCTTCATGATTACCAGCTTTCCTGATGCTCTGGAGTCTTGGCTGCAGTTGGTATAGGTCTGTGTTCTTTCTCTACTTCTCTTGCTCAGGTACTGTGGGATGGTCCCTGCACACGGTGGTGTTCTCCTTTCTCTCTGTTTTAAGAGATTAAACAAACCCCTGTGGCAGTCCCTGTGCTCCTGCAGAGTAGAACCCATCACCCTTGGCACCCAACAGCCCAGCCAGTGCTCACTGCTCTGGTAGTCCCCCTCCATTCAGACCATATCCCTGTATGGGTAAAAAAGCAGTTATTCTTCTCAGGGACAGAAATAGAGTAGTAAGGGGAACTTTATGTCCCAGTATTTTTCTCTGGTCATTATTTAATTTTCTTTTACCAAGTATGTTGTTATATTTCTATGGCAGGACCGCTGTTACCTACCTGATACGGGAATTTTGTTTCTACAGCCAGGAGTTTCTGCATTATGTAGACCCTTTGTCTGCAAAGATTGAAGCAGAATCATGCAATGATGCTCTCAGTATAAAATGTATTTCCAAAACTTCAGGACTCTTTCCTGTATTGCTGGAATTCACAATTCTGCTGCTGCTGCACATTAGATTGAGGTTCCTCTTGGACATTCAAAAAGTTGAATCCATTGCATACAAACCTACGGCAATCCAGACCTCTCTTAGGAACGTAGCACCATGTGTGGGTAAATGTTTGAGCATTTCAGTTGTCTCTGCCACGGAAACTTTATTACAGCCAAGAGAATATAAGTACACCAGAGTGGGGTAATTCTTTCAAGTAATGATGAGCCCTACACATGACACTGCTCATCTAGACTCCCTTTCCCGCAAAAGCTTGGACCCAACTTGGGCTTTTTGTGGCTCTAGGATTCTGTATGTACAGTCTAAGCAGAAATATCCAACAAAATAGAAGGAAGAATACAAGGTGTGGTGAAGTTTTTCAAGGCAGCTCTCTGATATCAAAGGTCTCTGTCCTGCTGAGCTCTCCATCATTTAATTATATTGATTCTGGCTCTTTCATTCACCACAGGTTGAAGCCACTTTCCCAGATACAAAGGACAACATCTCCTCTCTTGCTGCTGTTCGCCAGAGCCCACAAAAAACACTGTTCACCGTCCATATACTTTTCCAATGTAAGTTAATTCCCACTCACAGCAGGTAAAGGAAAGATTTTCTCACATCAGTGTGTTTTAGCTTCTTTCAGACCCAGATGCTTCTCAGATACCATCAATTCTGTGTTCAGGATTGTGTTTTATCTGTGGAAACTTGCCATGCTTAAGTTATACGTGCAACACACCGTTTGGTTTTCATAGTGTATTTTAGCATGAGCTGGGTACGGACATGGGATGTGGGTGCCTACCTCCAGGTGGAATTCCATGTATCACAACTTTTAAGTAAATGGCAATTCATGTGAACGTAAAACACCCCTTAAAATGAATGGGAAGAGGGCTTGATGTGACCAAATTGTCCTTAACACTGTGTAGCCTTAGCACAATTCGTCATCATTTATTATGAATTATATTGTCTACACATTCTTTTGTTAAGTGAAATCTCTTCTGAAGCTGCAGCCTGGGGAGGGTTTCCCCACGATATACAAAGGTGCAGCTTGACACCTTGATTCCCACCAGCTTCTTGTCTTTGAAAGGCGCGAACAAATGCAATGAATCTTTTTAAACCTTTTCTCTTACTTTTTTCAGCAAGCAAATGAAAAACTACACTTCCTCTTCCCTCCCACCCCAGCAGCTTCAATAAAGAATTCGCAGGTAAGAGTGAGGAATTTTATTGGAGCTGAATGACAAGGTCAAGAAGCTTGAAAGAAAAATAGGTATTTATCAGTGACGAAGGCTATAACTGGGTAAAGCTGATTGGTGTTTTCTGTGAGGAAAACAGGCCTGGGATAATGGAGGGTGATTTGTTCCTCCAGGTTGGTGACTGTGAATTGCAATGAAGTTTAACGTTCCTTCTGCTCTTGGTTTCCTTACAAGGAAGGAAGATGTGATGTCATGCACCTGATTGAAGGGACATAGGGATTACTCTGACTCCCTCCCCTGGTCAAAGCCCCTCTGGGTACCATCAGCTCAGCCATCAACACCCGATATTAAAAAGCACAGGGAGGTGTTGAAGCATTCACAGAGTTGTGGCTGCTCGTGCGAAGCCTCTACAGCTCTGGAATAGGGAAGAGAAATGTGGAATGCAGTCCCCTCTCCCCTTGCATCCATCCCAAATGCTCGTCCTGTCTCTGTGCTGGCACCTGGAACCTCCCATCTTGTCCCACACCTCCCATCTCCGTGCTCAGTCCCAGCCTGACAGCAAGAGATGGATGGGGAGTAGCCATGGCTGTGGGGATATGGGATGTGTGGAGGGAGGTCACTGATACAGGGGTAAAGGCTGGAGGGGGCAGAGAGCAAAGGGGCTGCTCCATAGTCCCCTTCAAAGTGCAAACTCCACCACCTTACTGCACACCATGGGGCAGGATGAAGAATACTGGAGCTCTGCAGGAAACGGCACATTCTCATAGGGATGCTGGTGGTTTCTGCCCATGGTGGTACCCTGGCGATGGAGGCACTGGACAAGGGCTGAAATCCCTCCCTGCTCTGCACATGGAGCTGATTCCAAAGTGGGACTCAGCTTTCACTTCTTAGTGATCAGTTCGTAAATCCTTCCTATGGGCATCATAATGGGGAGGGGACCCTCTGCCCGCCATGTACTGCAGGGTGGACACAGGGGCTGTGAGCAGTGCAAGGATTTGGGACCAGGACTGATGCAAAGAAAGGACGGACCATATCCGTTCACACCCCCCTATGTCCATCACATCCATACACATCCATAAACATACCCCATGCCCTGCGAAGCCAGCTTGGTCCCATCCATCTCCTGCTGTCAGCTGGGCTGTGGCTGCAGGGCTGGTATTGGGCAGGGAGATGAGGAGGTGCGAGAGGCAGAGCTGACAGCAGGAGGAGGATGGAGGGGACTCATCTGCAGCATCGCACCGTGTCCTGCAGCTCCTGTGAATGGTTTTACTGCTGGAGAGAGAAAGGAAGGGGAGGATGTGGCTCTGGAAGGAGATGGAACGCCAAATGATGCTCGGATTGTGGGGGGTTGCTCCCAGTTTGCACTGCCAGGGGATCTGGCTGATCTCTGGTGGGAATCCGTGTGACATGCACTTTCCTTTCATGTTTGGGTGTAGAAGGAGGTTCACCATAACCCCCATGAAGGCTTTAACCTGCCAGAAGGGAGACTGAGATGAGCTCTTAGGCAGAAGCTCTTCCCTGGGAGGGTGCTGAGGCGCTGGCACAGGGTGCCCAGAGAAGCTGTGGCTGCCCCATCCCTGGCAGTGCTCAAGGCCAGGTTGGACACAGGGGCTTGGAGCAAGCTGCTCCAGTGGAAGGTGTCCCTGCCCGTGGCAGGGGGTTGGGACTGGGTGACTTTTAAGGTCCCCTCAATACAAACCGTTCTATGGTAGCCCATGGTGTGAATAAAAGTGCCCTAGTATAGGGTAGCTTTGCTTCAAAACCCCCCACATTCCTGACCCCATGCACAAGTGATTAAGGGTTATTTGAGCAGAAATGTAGCCATTCATAGATAGGTTTTCCATCAGATAATTCATATGCAGATGTATTTAACGGGGTACATGAGAAATCCAAGCTAAAGCCTGAAAATTTTGGTTTATATATCATATACTCAACACCTTTAGGTGGATATTTGGGTTGGTCATAGGAAACTCACTGCAATCACAGCAAAGCTCTGCTGGAGCCAAGACCACTGCTTTCCCTTAAACTTATGCAGGGTGAGGGTTCATCAGAAGCAAATAAGCTTAGAACCTTAAGCAAATTTTCTGATGAAAAGGATGCACCACATCTAAGGAGGGTACAGAAGAGCATTGATTCGGTTTGAAAAAGCTTCACACGCAATGCTGGACGGAAGCACTGTAGAATTTAGCAGCATCCAGTGATCTTGCCCCTTTGCTGTCAGCAATTGTTTGTATAATATATCCCCTTCAATAAATGCATTGTGGAGATGAGAGGCTACGGAAGGGAACAGCCATGCTTTGCATGCTTTGCTGTGCCTGGCTTTTCCTCCCCGGCAGTCTGTGAGTGCGGCCTATCTGTGGTGGTAGCAGTGACTGTTGTTTCCTGCACCTTCTTCCTTTGGGAAAATTCGGAAGAGTAATTGAGCAAGTAGGAGATGAGTTCTCTGTGAAGCTGTTGGGCTGTTTATGTCGAAGTGCTGCGCTAAAGCTCTGGTTTAGCACAGCTCTGCGCTTTAAAGTGTGTGCTGAACAGCACACCGCTTTCAAGGCGGCAGCGTAAGCTGGTAGGATATTCATTCTCCCTGTTGTAGGAACCTAGCTAAGGCATGTAGTTCGCCAAGACTTCGTTTGTAGGCCGTGGAGTATGAGACTCTGAAAGTGAGTTATTCACATGATTTAGGCTTGGCTCTTGCTCTTTGGAAATGAAAGGTAGAGAATTACTGGCTGCTGTGATAGAACTGACCTGTTGGACGCAGCTATACCAGAAACCCCTGCCCTACCCTAGCCTTCCTTTCCCATCACTTGTGCTTTCCCTGGTACTTGCCTGTCCCATAACGAGTGAAGAGAAGGAGCTAGGACCAATGGGAAATTTATGCAGACACATTCCACACACCACCCCCCCACACGCACACAGCCTCCCCGGGTTTCCCTCCCCCCGCCCCCGAGGTTTTTGACCCCTTTAGTTCCCTACCTCATCCGGGGAACGCTTGTGCTGCTGCTGGGGAGTGGCTGGGAATGTGCAGATAGACAAATGAGGGAGCATGGGGTTGCGTCTTTTCCCGGCAGGGAGATGCTGGATAAGCAGAACTTAATGGCAAAGCTGCGCTGTGAGTGGTAAAAGAAGTCTTTGTCAGATGAGTACTTGCAAAAAGAGCTGCAGGCTTCATAATCAGAGTTTGGTGTTCTCAATCCAGCCCATCCCTTGTATTGCAAAAACATTATGGTACTAAAAGAGTTTGTGTGACTGTTCTTAATGATCTGTGCGACGCTCGTGCAGAGTAGAAAACTGCACAGAATAAAGCTGTTATCTCACTAGGGAACTTAGTAGGAAGATCCAGGTGGAGAAAGCTTCAAATCCACTTGCAAAGCACTTGCATGGTGTCAGAATTGTCCAGGTCTAGGTCTAGCTCTGTTCCTTCCTGGACCCTTTAAGTAGGGAAGAAATCACATAAATAGGTAAATAAATAAGGAATTGAAGTGGCATTAGTATTTCTTTTTTGCCTACAGATTTTTAAATCTTGCCAGACTGAAGCTCTCTCTTTCATCAGGTTTTTTGAGAAGAGCCCTTGCCGAGTGATGTGATAGAGCCTGTCACAGCTGGCTTGGAGCACAGCAGCTTCAAACACACGGCCCTGTTGGATACCACCTGTAGACAGGTACTCCTGTCCTGTGGCCTGTATTTAGTACAGCACCTGTTCACGTGCCTAGTATGTGCTATACGCAAATATAAGCCTTGCTAGGGAAGAAAACTGCAGGGCTTGTTGCTGGACACGCAATGCTGGATGGAAGCACTGGAGAATTTAGCAGCACCCAGTGATCTTGCCCCTTTGCTGTTAGTGATTGTATAATATATCCCCTTCAGTACTGTTTTCTTTCTGGCAGATGGGAGGGGACAGCCTGTATGCTGTTTTGACAGGCTTTCAGCCGGTCGAATGGGAAATACAAATCCAGACTGAGAAAATGGAGGGGAGGGATAGCCGTTAATTTGCCCAATATCCAAGGGAGGAAATCTTGAGATTTGTCTCTAATGCAGAAATAATTCAATATTGACCAAGTGGGTGTCTTCAATGGGGTAGCACCTGGAAGAGGCCAATATTTAGGGGTTTTGCCCAAGGCACATTTAGTCCTGCTCTACTGTTTAGTGAAAACGCCCAGTGCAGATGCCACCAGAGCCTCATCTCGTGGAATAACGCTGTAAGAAAGAATGTGGTTTACTTGGGAAAGTCTTGACCTCTTCATATGAAAATAACACACAACTCAGTATTTTCACGGTGTATAAGTGAAACGCAGTTATTTTATTTCTTTTCTTTTATTTTTTTATTTTTTGTCAATAAAATACCATTTCCTTTCCCAAATGTTTGGGTTTGGGTTTTTTTTTCCTCGGTGATATGTCTCTTTCCTCGGTTAAGTGGAAGTTCCCAGGGATGGTAACTGTGGGATTGGTGTGCTGGCATTTGTCGCCGTCTCACAAATACCTCCTGTAAGTTACCTGGAGCTGAGCCTTGTGCCTGTCCTGCTGTGTGTTACCTCTCCTCTGCTTGCCGTCCGCCTCAGGGAAGCAGACGGAGGTGCTTCCACTTTCCTCTGCAGCCGGCCGGAGCTTTCCTCCCAGGAACCCCATACAAGAAAATCTCACTCCCTGAGGCAGTGCCTTGCTATTAACTGCCAACTGCTCCCGAGTTCCTGCAGATCTGGCCAATTGCAAATAATTATTGTGAAGAACGCCTAAAAGCCAGAAGGAAAGAATTTAAACCTGCTTGCGCCTGAGTATTTCAAAACCCCAGCGTCAGGAATAAGGAGAGGTAAAACACGCTGAACCCTCTGGGAATCTGAGGTATTTAAGTAGCCTCTGCAGTTAGCGAGCTTTCAGTGGGTGGACGTGCTGTCAAGAACGGGCAGTAAATCTCAGTGCAGCGTCAGAAGGGGACTAGCCTGACAGCTGCTGCTGGGTTAGGTCTCCTGAACAGCAGGCCAAAAGGAGAGGCATGACAACAGGTCCACGTCTTCTTGGTCATGTCCTAATTTATTGGCATTTTTGCGGTCGCTCTCACGCTGTTTGCAGAGGTCTCCGCTGCGAGTCTCCTTGCATCCAAATCTGCCGAAGGACACTGCTTGTGCCGAATGCCTGGAAGCCAGCTGGACTGCAGTCCTTACCGCATGCAAGGGATACTGCTGCTGAAGAGCCTAATCCTAACTTGCGCAGGAAACAACTCCTAGCTACCTTATCTACGTCTACCAAAATGATCCTCAAGTCCTATGCATCCAAGCGCCCTCTTGGAGGCGCTGCCCGCTCCCACGGCTGTGTGCAGCCCCATCGTGAAGCTGCTCTCGGGAAGCGTTTGGAGAATGCCGAGAAGGTCCTCACCGTCGCCTCTCTCCTCTGAGACGCCGAGCCGAAGAGCGGGCTGGACGCGGCGTGTGCCTGCGCTCTGCCTTGCCGGGCCCTTCATCCTCTTTGCCCCGGCTTCTGTTCCGCAGGGGCGGAGCTCCCTTGCTGGCTGCCGCTGCCAGCGGCCGCTCTCCTCTTTCTGTGCAGCCACAGGAGCCCCAACAGCATGAGCGGGGCGTCAGCAACGAGCCAAAACCCGCCGTGCTGCCAGACAGCGAGGAGCGCAACTTCCTGGAGCCCCCGCGGCTCCTGCTTCTTCTGCAGCTGCTGCTGCAGACACATCAGGAACTGCTGCTGCTGCTCCTGCTCCTCCTCATACCGCCGCAGGTTGACTCGCGTGATCAGGTCTGGCGGCTCGTTTCCCCTGAGCACGAAGTGCAGGATGCTCAGCACTGTCAGGATGCGGCCGATGCCCAGAGCCATGGTCTGCAGGAGGAGGGAGAGAAGGGGTAAAGGCAAAGCGCTCAGCAGGGCTGGCCGGGAGGGAGATGGTGGCTGGCACAGCGGGGCAGGAGATGCAGGGGCCGAGCGACAGCTGTGACAGGGCACGAGGGAGCTGGCGGGCAGCACGGGAAAGGCTGCTGAGCGCTGCCCCATGGGGGCACGTCCTCACAGCCCACTCGTGCACTCCTCGTGGCTGCCAGCCCTGGCGCGGCCCCTCTGCACCCAGCCCTGAAGGCAGCATTATCCCTGCCCAAGGAGCTCCATGCGGTGCCTGCACCCTCGCCCCGGCCTTTGAGAGCCCTCCATGGCCCAGCACTTGTGCCAAGGCCCTCACCCAGCCTTGCCTTCCCCCCGCCCGCCACACTCACCGCTCTCCCGAGCTATACTGCAGGGGCAGTGCCGCTGCTGCTAGTGCCTTAAGGCACCCCTCTGTGACGTCAGAGGCACCACAGCCCCATGGCAACACCCCGCTCTGACGGCCACGCCCAACGCGTGGCTCTCCGGCCCCTGCAGCGGGGAAATACCGCCCCCCCGTGGCAGGACAGAGCTCCCAGGGCCCCTAAGCCTCCCCAGAAAGAGCAGCCGCCCTGGCACAAGGGCCTCCCTGGCCTGCACAGGGAGCTCCACGCCCCACTGTGCCCTTCAGTCGGCCTCCTGTCTCCCTCCACGGCACCCACAGCAGCAGCCTTGAGGAGCCTGTGGGCAGGAGCTCTTGGTCACGCTTTCCCACCTATGCATGTAGCACGCACACTCCTGCCACTCCCAGCTGTGCTGGAGAATTACATAGCGGCCCAGCGCCCAGAGACTTGTGACAGCCCAGCCTGATGTGAAATCGGGCGGCTGTTTATCAGAAGAGTTATGGAGGCTGAGACAAGGAGGCACAAAAGCACAATGTAGTCAGTTCTAAGTAACGTAAGTTTGATGGCTTTGTAATGGAAAAGAACTGCGGTGCTTCAAGGTAGTTGACATCGTTTCAGGTCCTTAGGACCTTAGTACAAAAAGTGTATGAAAAGCAGAAGAGAAAAACCGGGCCTGGGGATGGGGATTATCTGAGACTAGCAGGTGTCCAGGATGGGCAGAAGTTACGAAGATGGTTGCGAGAAGTGAACGACCCTCGAAGACCACCATCACATTTTTTGTATGCATGTGGGAAAGTTTCTGGAAAATGGTGTCATTCATGTGTAGCCTCATATATAAGGATGGCCTGTATAGCCATACGGGGACACACGTTAGGAGGAGCTATGCCCCGTGTCTCCCGGCGCCACAAGAAAGAATACCTGCTTGTCAACTTGAAACTCTGTTGGCGAGTTTGTTCCTGGAGTTTTCTCCAAATCAAGGCTTATCTAGTAATGGTCTCATTGCTACTGCCTCTGCTGAGGAAGAAAAGCAAAGAGCAAATAAGGAGCAAGCAGATCCTTTCCCTGGAGAGCAACTTGCCGAGCCTCACGGTTGGGCTCCCAGTCCTGGCTCCCCTCACAGCTGCTGCAGCTGCTGCTGCAGCATAGAAGAAGGAGCCTTTGGTAGGGGCAGAGCAGAGCAGAGCGAGTTCTGCTCCTGCCTCCCCGAGGGCTTTGCTCACCCCTGCAAACCGCTTATTGCCTTGGTGCTCTTTTGGACAACAGAGCTGCGGTGTTGCACGTACCCCCTCACCTGTAGCATCAGTAGAAGCATCTAGGAGCTGATAACGTTGTCCTTGTGGGCGCTGAGGTCCTGGTAGGCACTGCCCGTTCTTATGGCCGCTTGCAGCCCTGTGATAAATGTGTTCTAGGCAGCCCAGGTAAAGCTGTGACTACAGCAAGTCTGGCAAGAAGAGCTGGCCCCGTGCAGTCAGGCATAAGAGTGCTCCTCTCCTGTAGCTCTCTCCTGTTTCCCTGATGGTTTTCAGCTCCATAGTGGAACCTCCCATACCAACAGTTGCCTAAAGCTCTCAATTTCTTTTGAGCAACTCCCTGGTGTTGCTGTCCACATTTCTGAGATCTGTGCTGTACCTACAGATGGTGTCAGGTCTGCAGCTCTTTACCGTTACACGTCTCCCACTTTGTATTGTTCTTGCTGATCCATGGGGCTTTAAGTGCTGCGAGACCCAGTCAGCCCCCCGCAGCCTTCTGGCACCCGCAATGTTTCTCAGAGGCTTTGAAGAAAGAAGCCTGTGGCAACCCAAGCAAAGGCAGCCCAGCGGTTTCTGCTTGCACACCTTCTGCAGGCTGGTGTGAGCTCTGCATGCTGCCCTCCGCGAGCTCTTCTTTAGCAATGCAACAGCTACCTACCTCCTGCCACTGCTCCTAAATCCTGAGGCCTCTCTCACCTGGTTCTTGCAGGTGTAACTGGGGGGAATGATGATAGTGACAGATCACTTTGACACCCCAGAGGCTCTTTCACCCTGAATTCATTAAAACTCTGTTCAACTCTACCCCGTTTTACCAGCTTTCGGCTATACTTTAGAGACCTACAGCCGCTAGTGATCACTTTGCTCCAGAGCTGATTGATTAGAGGAACTTGCTGCGGAGTACTGTTATGGACAGAAAAGAAGAGCTTTGAATCAGGGCTGCTCATTAGCAGCAGCGATCAGTCTGGCAGATCCCAGCCACATGTAGCCTTTTGTTCCAGAATAGTCAAAGGATTTGGAGAGAGAGTCAGGTGGCTGTAATATAGTAGGGATAGAACAAGCCCAGCAGCCCTGGACAAACTGAATAACTTCGTAAAAGATGCCTTTTAAAGTACCATTTTTCTAGTGCTAAATTGTTAAAGAAGTATTTATGAGCAGACTTTCTATGTACTTGGTGTGGTGCTTTGTACTGACTACGTAGACCTGTTACACGTTTACACCTCTTAATGATTGTCTTCGAGGCGTATGTAGTAATTTAATGACGTTTACGACAGAAAACCGATGCAGTTCTGTGTAGTAGCAAGTGATTTCATTTCCGATGAAACTGTAGGCTTTTGTAGTGCTTGTGTATTTTTCTGGTTGGCAGTTACGAGTTGTACTCTTCCTGCGCTGAGGCTTGTACGCTTGATTGTAGAGAGGGGCAATAGGATGGTAGATACCACACTTCTTTAATAAAAGAAAACCCTAAATCTTGGTCCCTTATCCATGATAAAATCAGGTGAGTTTTGTGGCATAGGCCTGAAATTCAGCTTTTGCACCGGAATAAACTATCAAATACACCTAGGGCAGGTTCAAAGTATGCGATGAGGGATCTGTTTCTATAATTAAGTAAGACATGGGGACCTTACATGTGCTGGATAGCAACATATAAATGGACAGGCCAAGAGACTGGAACAAACCTGGTTTTTTCCCTCAAGAGTTCCCGAGCTCTGGATATGTTAAAAGGAAAGATCTGCTTTGCTGAGTTAGCGAGAAAAATTGCATTGAGATCAATAAATGCATTGTGGAGATGAGAGGCTATGGAAGGGAACAGCCATGCTTTGCATGCTTTGCTGTGCCTGGCTTTTCCTCCCCTGGCAGTCTGAGGGTGCAGCCTATCTGTGGTGGTAGCAGTGACTGTTGTTGCCTGCACCTTCTTCCTTTGGGAAAATTCGGAAGAGTAATTGAGCAAGTAGGAGATGAGTTCTCTGTGAAGCTGTTGGGCTGTTTATGTCGAAGTGCTGCGCTAAAGCTCTGGTTTAGCACAGCTCTGCGCTTTAAAGTGTGTGACGAACAGCACACCGCTTTCAAGGCGGCAGCGTAAGCTGGTAGGATATTCATTCTCCCTGTTGTAGGAACCTAGCTTAGGCATGTAGTTCGCCAAGACTTCGTTTGTAGGCCGTGGAGTATGAGACTCTGAAAGTGAGTTATTCACATGATTTAGGCTTGGCTCTTGCTCTTTGGAAAAGAAAGGTAGAGAATTACTGGCTGCTGTGATAGAACTGACCTGTTGGGCGCAGCTATACCAGAAACCCCTGCCCTGCCCTAGCCTTCCTTTCCCATCACTTGTGCTTTCCCTGGTACTTGCCTGTCCCATAACGAGTGAAGAGAAGGAGCTAGGACCAATGGGGAATTTATGCAGCCACATTCCGCCCCACCCCCCACCGCCCCCCCGGGTTTCCCTCCCCCCGCCCCCGAGGTTTTCGACTCCTTTAGTTCCCTACCTCATCCGGGGAACGCTTGTGCTGCTGCTGGGGAGTGGCTGGGAATGTGCAGATAGACAAATGAGGGAGCATGGGGCTGCGTCTTTTCCTGGCAGGGAGATGCTGGATAAGCAGAACTTAATGGCAAAGCTGCGCTGTGAGTGGTAAAAGAAGTCTTTGTCAGATGAGTACTTGCAAAAAGAGCTGCAGGCTTCATAATCAGAGTTTGGTGTTCTCAATCCAGCCCATCCCTTGTATTGCAAAAACATTATGGTACTAAAAGAGTTTGTGTGACTGTTCTTAATGATCTGTGCGACGCTCGTGCAGAGTAGAAAACTGCACAGAATAAAGCTGTTCTCTCACTAGGGAACTTAGTAGGAAGATCCAGGTGGAGAAAGCTTCAAATCCACTTTCAAAGCACTTGCATGGTGTCAGAATTGTCCAGGTCTAGGTCTAGCTCTGTTCCTTCCTGAACCCTTTAAGTAGGGAAGAAATCACATAAATAGGTACATAAATAAGGAATTGTAGTGGCATTAGTATTTCTTTTTTGCCTACAGATTTTTAAATCTTGCCAGACTGAAGCTCTCTCTTTCATCAGGTTTTTTGAGAAGAGCCCTTGCCGAGTGATGTGATAGAGCCTGTCACAGCTGGCTTGGAGCACAGCAGCTTCAAACACACGGCCCTGTTGGATACCACCTGTAGACAGGTACTCCTGTCCTGTGGCCTGTATTTAGTACAGCACCTGTTCACGTGCCTAGTATGTGCTATACGCAAATATAAGCCTTGCTAGGGAAGAAAACTGCAGGGCTTGCTGCTGGACACGCAATGCTGGATGGAAGCACTGGAGAATTTAGCAGCATCCAGTGATCTTGCCCCTTTGCTGTTAGTGATTGTTTGTATAATATATCCCCTTCAGTACTGTTTTCTTTCTGGCAGATGGGAGGGGACAGCCTGTATGCTGTTTTGACAGGCTTTCAGCCGGTCGAATGGGAAATACAAATCCAGACTGAGAAAATGGAGGGGAGGGATAGCCGTTAATTTGCCCAACATCCAAGGGAGGAAATCTTGAGATTTGTCTCTAATGCAGAAATAATTCAATATTGACCAAGTGGGTGTCTTCAATGGGGTAGCACCTGGAAGAGGCCAATATTTAGGGGTTTTGCCCAAGGCACATTTAGTCCTGCTCTACTGTTTAGTGAAAACGCCCAGTGCAGATGCCACCAGAGCCTCATCTCGTGGAATAACGCTGTAAGAAAGAATGTGGTTTACTTGTGAAAGTCTTGACCTCTTCTTATGAAAATAACACACAACTCAGTATTTTCACGGTGTATAAGTGAAACGCAGTTATTTTATTTCTTTTCTTTTCTTTTTTTATTTTTTGTCAATAAAATACCATTTCCTTTCCCAAACGTTTGGGTTTGGGTTTTTTTTTCCTCGGTGATATGTCTCTTTCCTCGGTTAAGTGGAAGTTCCCAGGGGTGGTAACTGTGGGATTGGTGTGCTGGCATTTGTCGCCGTCTCACAAATACCTCCTGTAAGTTACCTGGAGCTGAGCCTTGTGCCTGTCCTGCTGTGTGTTACCTCTCCTCTGCTTGCCGTCCGCCTCAGGGAAGCAGACGGAGGTGCTTCCACTTTCCTCTGCAGCCGGCCGGAGCTTTCCTCCCAGGAACCCCATACAAGAAAATCTCACTCCCTGAGGCAGTGCCTTGCTATTAACTGCCAACTGCTCCCGAGTTCCTGCAGATCTGGCCAATTGCAAATAATTATTGTGAAGAACGCCTAAAAGCCAGAAGGAAAGAATTTAAACCTGCTTGCGCCTGAGTATTTCAAAACCCCAGCGTCAGGAATAAGGAGAGGTAAAACACGCTGAACCCCCTGGGAATCTGAGGTATTTAAGTAGCCTCTGCAGTTAGCGAGCTTTCAGTGGGTGGACGTGCTGTCAAGAACGGGCAGTAAATCTCAGTGCAGCGTCAGAAGGGGACTAGCCTGACAGCTGCTGCTGGGTTAGGTCTCCTGAAGAGCAGGCCAAAAAGAGAGGCATGACAACAGGTCCACGTCTTCTTGGTCATGTCCTAATTTATTGGCATTTTTGCGGTCGCTCTCACGCTGTTTGCAGAGGTCTCCGCTGCGAGTCTCCTTGCATCCAAATCTGCCGAAGGACACTGCTTGTGCCGAATGCCTGGAAGCCAGCTGGACTGCAGTCCTTACCGCATGCAAGGGATACTGCTGCTGAAGAGCCTAATCCTAACTTGCGCAGGAAACAACTCCTAGCTACCTTATCTACGTCTACCAAAATGATCCTCAAGTCCTATGCATCCAAGCGCCCTCTTGGAGGCGCTGCCCGCTCCCACGGCTGTGTGCAGCCCCATCGTGAAGCTGCTCTCGGGAAGCGTTTGGAGAATGCCCAGAAGGTCGTCGCCGTCGCCTCTCTCCTCTGGGACGCCGAGCCGAAGAGCGGGCTGGACGCGGCGTGTGCCTGCGCTCTGCCTTACCGGGCCCTTCATCCTCTTTGCCCCGGCTTCTGTTCCGCAGGGCTGGAGCTCCCTTGCTGGCTGCCGCTGCCAGCGGCCGCTCTCCTCTTTCTGAGCAGCCACAAGAGCCCCAACAGCATGAGCGGGGCGTCGGCAGCGAGCCAAAACCCGCCGTGCTGCCAGACAGCGAGGAGCGCAACTTCCTGGAGCCCCCGCGGCTCCTGCTTCTTCTGCAGCTGCTGCTGCAGACACATCAGGAACTGCTGCTGCTGCTCCTGCTCCTCCTCATACCGCCGCAGGTTGACTCGCGTGATCAGGTCTGGCGGCTCGTTTCCCCTGAGCACGAAGTGTAGGATGCTCAGCACGGTCAGGATGCGGCCGATGCCCAGAGCCATGGTCTGCAGGAGGAGGGAGAGAAGGGGTAAAGGCAAAGCGCTCAGCAGGGCTGGCCGGGAGGGAGATGGTGGCTGGCACAGCGGGGCAGGAGATGCAGGGGCCGAGCGACAGCTGTGACAGGGCACGAGGGAGCTGGCAGGCAGCACGGGAAAGGCTGCTGAGCGCTGCCCCATGGGGGCACGTCCTCACAGCCCACTCGTGCACTCCTCGTGGCTGCCAGCCCCGGCGCGGCCCCTCTGCACCCAGCCCTGAAGGCAGCATTATCCCTGCCCAAGGAGCTCCATGCGGTGCCTGCACCCTCGCCCCGGCCTTTGAGAGCCCTCCATGGCCCAGCACTTGTGCCAAGGCCCTCACCCAGCCTTGCCTTCCCCCCGCCCGCCACACTCACCGCTCTCCCGAGCTATACTGCAGGGGCAGTGCCGCTGCTGCTAGTGCCTTAAGGCACCCCTCTGTGACGTCAGAGGCACCACAGCCCCATGGCAACACCCCGCTCTGACGGCCACGCCCAACGCGTGGCTCTCCGGCCCCTGCAGCGGGGAAATACCGCCCCCCCGTGGCAGGACAGAGCTCCCAGGGCCCCTAAGCCTCCCCAGAAAGAGCAGCCGCCCTGGCACAAGGGCCTCCCTGGCCTGCACAGGGAGCTCCACGCCCCACTGTGCCCTTCAGTCGGCCTCCTGTCTCCCTCCACGGCACCCACAGCAGCAGCCTTGAGGAGCCTGTGGGCAGGAGCTCTTGGTCACGCTTTCCCACCTATGCATGTAGCACGCACACTCCTGCCACTCCCAGCTGTGCTGGAGAATTACATAGCGGCCCAGCGCCCAGAGACTTGTGACAGCCCAGCCTGATGTGAAATCGGGCGGCTGTTTATCAGAAGAGTTATGGAGGCTGAGACAAGGAGGCACAAAAGCACAATGTAGTCAGTTCTAAGTAACGTAAGTTTGATGGCTTTGTAATGGAAAAGAACTGCGGTGCTTCAAGGTAGTTGACATCGTTTCAGGTCCTTAGGACCTTAGTACAAAAAGTGTATGAAAAGCAGAAGAGAAAAACCGGGCCTGGGGATGGGGATTATCTGAGACTAGCAGGTGTCCAGGATGGGCAGAAGTTACGAAGATGGTTGCGAGAAGTGAACGACCCTCGAAGACCACCATCACATTTTTTGTATGCATGTGGGAAAGTTTCTGGAAAATGGTGTCATTCATGTGTAGCCTCATATATAAGGATGGCCTGTATAGCCATACGGGGACACACGTTAGGAGGAGCTATGCCCCGTGTCTCCCGGCGCCACAAGAAAGAATACCTGCTTGTCAACTTGAAACTCTGTTGGCGAGTTTGTTCCTGGAGTTTTCTCCAAATCAAGGCTTATCTAGTAATGGTCTCATTGCTACTGCCTCTGCTGAGGAAGAAAAGCAAAGAGCAAATAAGGAGCAAGCAGATCCTTTCCCTGGAGAGCAACTTGCCGAGCCTCACGGTTGGGCTCCCAGTCCTGGCTCCCCTCACAGCTGCTGCAGCTGCTGCTGCAGCATAGAAGAAGGAGCCTTTGGTAGGGGCAGAGCAGAGCAGAGCGAGTTCTGCTCCTGCCTCCCCGAGGGCTTTGCTCACCCCTGCAAACCGCTTATTGCCTTGGTGCTCTTTTGGACAACAGAGCTGCGGTGTTGCACGTACCCCCTCACCTGTAGCATCAGTAGAAGCATCTAGGAGCTGATAACGTTGTCCTTGTGGGCGCTGAGGTCCTGGTAGGCACTGCCCGTTCTTATGGCCGCTTGCAGCCCTGTGATAAATGTGTTCTAGGCAGCCCAGGTAAAGCTGTGACTACAGCAAGTCTGGCAAGAAGAGCTGGCCCCGTGCAGTCAGGCATAGGAGTGCTCCTCTCCTGTAGCTCTCTCCTGTTTCCCTGATGGTTTTCAGCTCCATAGTGGAACCTCCCATACCAACAGTTGCCTAAAGCTCTCAATTTCTTTTGAGCAACTCCCTGGTGTTGCTGTCCACATTTCTGAGATCTGTGCTGTACCTACAGATGGTGTCAGGTCTGCAGCTCTTTACCGTTACACGTCTCCCACTTTGTATTGTTCTTGCTGATCCATGGGGCTTTAAGTGCTGCGAGACCCAGTCAGCCCCCCGCAGCCTTCTGGCACCCGCAATGTTTCTCAGAGGCTTTGAAGAAAGAAGCCTGTGGCAACCCAAGCAAAGGCAGCCCAGCGGTTTCTGCTTGCACACCTTCTGCAGGCTGGTGTGAGCTCTGCATGCTGCCCTCCGCGAGCTCTTCTTTAGCAATGCAACAGCTACCTACCTCCTGCCACTGCTCCTAAATCCTGAGGCCTCTCTCACCTGGTTCTTGCAGGTGTAACTGGGGGGAATGATGATAGTGACAGATCACTTTGACACCCCAGAGGCTCTTTCACCCTGAATTCATTAAAAGTCTGTTCAACTCTACCCCGTTTTACCAGCTTTCGGCTATACTTTAGAGACCTACAGCCGCTAGTGATCACTTTGCTCCAGAGCTGATTGATTAGAGGAACTTGCTGCGGAGTACTGTTATGGACAGAAAAGAAGAGCTTTGAATCAGGGCTGCTCATTAGCAGCAGCAATCAGTCTGGCAGATCCCAGCCACATGTAGCCTTTTGTTCCAGAATAGTCAAAGGATTTGGAGAGAGAGTCAGGTGGCTGTAATATAGTAGGGATAGAACAAGCCCAGCAGCCCTGGACAAACTGAATAACTTCGTAAAAGATGCCTTTTAAAGTACCATTTTTCTAGTGCTAAATTGTTAAAGAAGTATTTATGAGCAGACTTTCTATGTACTTGGTGCGGTGCTTTGTACTGACTACGTAGACCTGTTACACGTTTACACCTCTTAATGATTGTCTTCGAGGCGTATGTAGTAATTTAATGACGTTTACGACAGAAAACCGATGCAGTTCTGTGTAGTAGCAAGTGATTTCATTTCCGATGAAACTGTAGGCTTTTGTAGTGCTTGTGTATTTTTCTGGTTGGCAGTTACGAGTTGTACTCTTCCTGCGCTGAGGCTTGTCCGCTTGATTGTAGAGAGGGGCAATAGGATGGTAGATACCACACTTCTTTAATAAAAGAAAACCCTAAATCTTGGTCCCTTATCCATGATAAAATCAGGTGAGTTTTGTGGCATAGGCCTGAAATTCAGCTTTTGCACCGGAATAAACTATCAAATACACCTAGGGCAGGTTCAAAGTATGCGATGAGGGATCTGTTTCTATAATTAAGTAAGACATGGGGACCTTACATGTGCTGGATAGCAACATATAAATGGACAGGCCAAGAGACTGGAACAAACCTGGTTTTTTCCCTCAAGAGTTCCCGAGCTCTGGATATGTTAAAAGGAAAGATCTGCTTTGCTGAGTTAGCGAGAAAAATTGCATTGAGATCAATAAATGCATTGTGGAGATGAGAGGCTATGGAAGGGAACAGCCATGCTTTGCATGCTTTGCTGTGCCTGGCTTTTCCTCCCCTGGCAGTCTGAGGGTGCAGCCTATCTGTGGTGGTAGCAGTGACTGTTGTTGCCTGCACCTTCTTCCTTTGGGAAAATTCGGAAGAGTAATTGAGCAAGTAGGAGATGAGTTCTCTGTGAAGCTGTTGGGCTGTTTATGTCGAAGTGCTGCGCTAAAGCTCTGGTTTAGCACAGCTCTGCGCTTTAAAGTGTGTGACGAACAGCACACCGCTTTCAAGGCGGCAGCGTAAGCTGGTAGGATATTCATTCTCCCTGTTGTAGGAACCTAGCTTAGGCATGTAGTTCGCCAAGACTTCGTTTGTAGGCCGTGGAGTATGAGACTCTGAAAGTGAGTTATTCACATGATTTAGGCTTGGCTCTTGCTCTTTGGAAAAGAAAGGTAGAGAATTACTGGCTGCTGTGATAGAACTGACCTGTTGGGCGCAGCTATACCAGAAACCCCTGCCCTGCCCTAGCCTTCCTTTCCCATCACTTGTGCTTTCCCTGGTACTTGCCTGTCCCATAACGAGTGAAGAGAAGGAGCTAGGACCAATGGGGAATTTATGCAGCCACATTCCGCCCCACCCCCCACCGCCCCCCCGGGTTTCCCTCCCCCCGCCCCCGAGGTTTTCGACTCCTTTAGTTCCCTACCTCATCCGGGGAACGCTTGTGCTGCTGCTGGGGAGTGGCTGGGAATGTGCAGATAGACAAATGAGGGAGCATGGGGTTGCGTCTTTTCCTGGCAGGGAGATGCTGGATAAGCAGAACTTAATGGCAAAGCTGCGCTGTGAGTGGTAAAAGAAGTCTTTGTCAGATGAGTACTTGCAAAAAGAGCTGCAGGCTTCATAATCAGAGTTTGGTGTTCTCAATCCAGCCCATCCCTTGTATTGCAAAAACATTATGGTACTAAAAGAGTTTGTGTGACTGTTCTTAATGATCTGTGCGACGCTCGTGCAGAGTAGAAAACTGCACAGAATAAAGCTGTTATCTCACTAGGGAACTTAGGAGGAAGATCCAGGTGGAGAAAGCTTCAAATCCACTTTCAAAGCACTTGCATGGTGTCAGAATTGTCCAGGTCTAGGTCTAGCTCTGTTCCTTCCTGGACCCTTTAAGTAGGGAAGAAATCACATAAATAGGTACATAAATAAGGAATTGTAGTGGCATTAGTATTTCTTTTTTGCCTACAGATTTTTAAATCTTGCCAGACTGAAGCTCTCTCTTTCATCAGGTTTTTTGAGAAGAGCCCTTGCCGAGTGATGTGATAGAGCCTGTCACAGCTGGCTTGGAGCACAGCAGCTTCAAACACACGGCCCTGTTGGATACCACCTGTAGACAGGTACTCCTGTCCTGTGGCTTGTATTTCGTACAGCACCTGTTCACGTGCCTAGTATGTGCTATACGCAAATAGAAGCCTTGCTAGGGAAGAAAACTGCAGGGCTTGCTGCTGGACACGCAATGCTGGATGGAAGCACTGGAGAATTTAGCAGCATCCAGTGATCTTGCCCCTTTGCTGTTAGTGATTGTTTGTATAATATATCCCCTTCAGTACTGTTTTCTTTCTGGCAGATGGGAGGGGACAGCCTGTATGCTGTTTTGACAGGCTTTCAGCCGGTCGAATGGGAAATACAAATCCAGACTGAGAAAATGGAGGGGAGGGATAGCCGTTAATTTGCCCAACATCCAAGGGAGGAAATCTTGAGATTTGTCTCTAATGCAGAAATAATTCAATATTGACCAAGTGGGTGTCTTCAATGGGGTAGCACCTGGAAGAGGCCAATATTTAGGGGTTTTGCCCAAGGCACATTTAGTCCTGCTCTACTGTTTAGTGAAAACGCCCAGTGCAGATGCCACCAGAGCCTCATCTCGTGGAATAACGCTGTAAGAAAGAATGTGGTTTACTTGTGAAAGTCTTGACCTCTTCTTATGAAAATAACACACAACTCAGTATTTTCACGGTGTATAAGTGAAACGCAGTTATTTTATTTCTTTTCTTTTCTTTTTTTATTTTTTGTCAATAAAATTCCATTTCCTTTCCCAAACGTTTGGGTTTGGGGTTTTTTTTCCTCGGTGATATGTCTCTTTCCTCGGTTAAGTGGAAGTTCCCAGGGGTGGTAACTGTGGGATTGGTGTGCTGGCATTTGTCGCCGTCTCACAAATACCTCCTGTAAGTTACCTGGAGCTGAGCCTTGTGCCTGTCCTGCTGTGTGTTACCTCTCCTCTGCTTGCCGTCCGCCTCAGGGAAGCAGACGGAGGTGCTTCCACTTTCCTCTGCAGCCGGCCGGAGCTTTCCTCCCAGGAACCCCTTACAAGAAAATCTCACTCCCTGAGGCAGTGCCTTGCTATTAACTGCCAACTGCTCCCGAGTTCCTGCAGATCTGGCCAATTGCAAATAATTATTGTGAAGAACGCCTAAAAGCCAGAAGGAAAGAATTTAAACCTGCTTGCGCCTGAGTATTTCAAAACCCCAGCGTCAGGAATAAGGAGAGGTAAAACACGCTGAACCCTCTGGGAATCTGAGGTATTTAAGTAGCCTCTGCAGTTAGCGAGCTTTCAGTGGGTGGACGTGCTGTCAAGAACGGGCAGTAAATCTCAGTGCAGCGTCAGAAGGGGACTAGCCTGACAGCTGCTGCTGGGTTAGGTCTCCTGAAGAGCAGGCCAAAAAGAGAGGCATGACAACAGGTCCACGTCTTCTTGGTCATGTCCTAATTTATTGGCATTTTTGCGGTCGCTCTCACGCTGTTTGCAGAGGTCTCCGCTGCGAGTCTCCTTGCATCCAAATCTGCCGAAGGACACTGCTTGTGCCGAATGCCTGGAAGCCAGCTGGACTGCAGTCCTTACCGCATGCAAGGGATACTGCTGCTGAAGAGCCTAATCCTAACTTGCGCAGGAAACAACTCCTAGCTACCTTATCTACGTCTACCAAAATGATCCTCAAGTCCTATGCATCCAAGCGCCCTCTTGGAGGCGCTGCCCGCTCCCACGGCTGTGTGCAGCCCCATCGTGAAGCTGCTCTCGGGAAGCGTTTGGAGAATGCCCAGAAGGTCGTCGCCGTCGCCTCTCTCCTCTGGGACGCCGAGCCGAAGAGCGGGCTGGACGCGGCGTGTGCCTGCGCTCTGCCTTACCGGGCCCTTCATCCTCTTTGCCCCGGCTTCTGTTCCGCAGGGCTGGAGCTCCCTTGCTGGCTGCCGCTGCCAGCGGCCGCTCTCCTCTTTCTGAGCAGCCACAAGAGCCCCAACAGCATGAGCGGGGCGTTGGCAGCGAGCCAAAACCCGCCGTGCTGCCAGACAGCGAGGAGCGCAACTTCCTGGAGCCCCCGCGGCTCCTGCTTCTTCTGCAGCTGCTGCTGCAGACACATCAGGAACTGCTGCTGCTGCTCCTGCTCCTCCTCATACCGCCGCAGGTTGACTCGCGTGATCAGGTCTGGCGGCTCGTTTCCCCTGAGCACGAAGTGTAGGATGCTCAGCACGGTCAGGATGCGGCCGATGCCCAGAGCCATGGTCTGCAGGAGGAGGGAGAGAAGGGGTAAAGGCAAAGCGCTCAGCAGGGCTGGCCGGGAGGGAGATGGTGGCTGGCACAGAGGGGCAGGAGATGCAGGGGCCGAGCAACAGCTGTGACAGGGCACGAGGGAGCTGGCGGGCAGCACGGGAAAGGCTGCTGAGCGCTGCCCCATGGGGGCACGTCCTCACAGCCCACTCGTGCACTCCTCGTGGCTGCCAGCCCTGGCGCGGGCCCTCTGCACCCAGCCCTGAAGGCAGCATTATCCCTGCCCAAGGAGCTCCATGCGGTGCCTGCACCCTCGCCCCGGCCTTTGAGAGCCCTCCATGGCCCAGCACTTGTGCCAAGGCCCTCACCCAGCCTTGCCTTCCCCCCGCCCGCCACACTCACCGCTCTCCCGAGCTATACTGCAGGGGCAGTGCCGCTGCTGCTAGTGCCTTAAGGCACCCCTCTGTGACGTCAGAGGCACCACAGCCCCATGGCAACACCCCGCTCTGACGGCCACGCCCAACGCGTGGCTCTCCGGCCCCTGCAGCGGGGAAATACCGCCCCCCCGTGGCAGGACAGAGCTCCCAGGGCCCCTAAGCCTCCCCAGAAAGAGCAGCCGCCCTGGCACAAGGGCCTCCCTGGCCTGCACAGGGAGCTCCACGCCCCACTGTGCCCTTCAGTCGGCCTCCTGTCTCCCTCCACGGCACCCACAGCAGCAGCCTTGAGGAGCCTGTGGGCAGGAGCTCTTGGTCACGCTTTCCCACCTACGCATGTAGCACGCACACTCCTGCCACTCCCAGCTGTGCTGGAGAATTACATAGCGGCCCAGCGCCCAGAGACTTGTGACAGCCCAGCCTGATGTGAAATCGGGCGGCTGTTTATCAGAAGAGTTATGAAGGCTGAGACAAGGAGGCACAAAAGCACAATGTAGTCAGTTCTAAGTAACGTAAGTTTGATGGCTTTGTAATGGAAAAGAACTGCGGTGCTTCAAGGTAGTTGACATCGTTTCAGGTCCTTAGGACCTTAGTACAAAAAGTGTATGAAAAGCAGAAGAGAAAAACCGGGCCTGGGGATGGGGATTATCTGAGACTAGCAGGTGTCCAGGATGGGCAGAAGTTACGAAGATGGTTGCGAGAAGTGAACGACCCTCGAAGACCACCATCACATTTTTTGTATGCATGTGGGAAAGTTTCTGGAAAATGGTGTCATTCATGTGTAGCCTCATATATAAGGATGGCCTGTATAGCCATACGGGGACACACGTTAGGAGGAGCTATGCCCCGTGTCTCCCGGCGCCACAAGAAAGAATACCTGGAGTTCCTGGAGTTTTCTCCAAATCAAGGCTTATCTAGTAATGGTCTCATTACTACTGCCTCTGCTGAGGAAGAAAAGCAAAGAGCAAATAAGGAGCAAGCAGATCCTTTCCCTGGAGAGCAACTTGCCGAGCCTCACGGTTGGGCTCCCAGTCCTGGCTCCCCTCACAGCTGCTGCAGCTGCTGCTGCAGCATAGAAGAAGGAGCCTTTGGTAGGGGCAGAGCAGAGCAGAGCGAGTTCTGCTCCTGCCTCCCCGAGGGCTTTGCTCACCCCTGCAAACCGCTTATTGCCTTGGTGCTCTTTTGGACAACAGAGCTGCGGTGTTGCACGTACCCCCTCACCTGTAGCATCAGTAGAAGCATCTAGGAGCTGATAACGTTGTCCTTGTGGGCGCTGAGGTCCTGGTAGGCACTGCCCGTTCTTATGGCCGCTTGCAGCCCTGTGATAAATGTGTTCTAGGCAGCCCAGGTAAAGCTGTGACTACAGCAAGTCTGGCAAGAAGAGCTGGCCCCGTGCAGTCAGGCATAAGAGTGCTCCTCTCCTGTAGCTCTCTCCTGTTTCCCTGATGGTTTTCAGCTCCATAGTGGAACCTCCCATACCAACAGTTGCCTAAAGCTCTCAATTTCTTTTGAGCAACTCCCTGGTGTTGCTGTCCACATTTCTGAGATCTGTGCTGTACCTACAGATGGTGTCAGGTCTGCAGCTCTTTACCGTTACACGTCTCCCACTTTGTATTGTTCTTGCTGATCCATGGGGCTTTAAGTGCTGCGAGACCCAGTCAGCCCCCCGCAGCCTTCTGGCACCCGCAATGTTTCTCAGAGGCTTTGAAGAAAGAAGCCTGTGGCAACCCAAGCAAAGGCAGCCCAGCGGTTTCTGCTTGCACACCTTCTGCAGGCTGGTGTGAGCTCTGCATGCTGCCCTCCGCGAGCTCTTCTTTAGCAGTGCAACAGCTACCTACCTCCTGCCACAGCTCCTAAATCCTGAGGACTCTCTCACCTGGTTCTTGCAGGTGTAACTGGGGGGAATGATGATAGTGACAGATCACTTTGACACCCCAGAGGCTCTTTCACCCTGAATTCATTAAAAGTCTGTTCAACTCTACCCCGTTTTACCAGCTTTCGGCTATACTTTAGAGACCTACAGCCGCTAGTGATCACTTTGCTCCAGAGCTGATTGATTAGAGGAACTTGCTGCGGAGTACTGTTATGGACAGAAAAGAAGAGCTTTGAATCAGGGCTGCTCATTAGCAGCAGCAATCAGTCTGGCAGATCCCAGCCACATGTAGCCTTTTGTTCCAGAATAGTCAAAGGATTTGGAGAGAGAGTCAGGTGGCTGTAATATAGTAGGGATAGAACAAGCCCAGCAGCCCTGGACAAACTGAATAACTTCGTAAAAGATGCCTTTTATAAAGTACCATTTTTCTAGTGCTAAATTGTTAAAGAAGTATTTATGAGCAGACTTTCTATGTACTTGGTGCGGTGCTTTGTACTGACTACGTAGACCTGTTACACGTTTACACCTCTTAATGATTGTCTTCGAGGCGTATGTAGTAATTTAATGACGTTTACGACAGAAAACCGATGCAGTTCTGTGTAGTAGCAAGTGATTTCATTTCCGATGAAACTGTAGGCTTTTGTAGTGCTTGTGTATTTTTCTGGTTGGCAGTTACGAGTTGTACTCTTCCTGCGCTGAGGCTTGTCCGCTTGATTGTAGAGAGGGGCAATAGGATGGTAGATACCACACTTCTTTAATAAAAGAAAACCCTAAATCTTGGTCCCTTATCCATGATAAAATCAGGTGAGTTTTGTGGCATAGGCCTGAAATTCAGCTTTTGCACCGGAATAAACTATCAAATACACCTAGGGCAGGTTCAAAGTATGCGATGAGGGATCTGTTTCTATAATTAAGTAAGACATGGGGACCTTACATGTGCTGGATAGCAACATATAAATGGACAGGCCAAGAGACTGGAACAAACCTGGTTTTTTCCCTCAAGAGTTCCCGAGCTCTGGATATGTTAAAAGGAAAGATCTGCTTTGCTGAGTTAGCGAGAAAAATTGCATTGAGATCAATAAATGCATTGTGGAGATGAGAGGCTATGGAAGGGAACAGCCATGCTTTGCATGCTTTGCTGTGCCTGGCTTTTCCTCCCCTGGCAGTCTGAGGGTGCAGCCTATCTGTGGTGGTAGCAGTGACTGTTGTTGCCTGCACCTTCTTCCTTTGGGAAAATTCGGAAGAGTAATTGAGCAAGTAGGAGATGAGTTCTCTGTGAAGCTGTTGGGCTGTTTATGTCGAAGTGCTGCGCTAAAGCTCTGGTTTAGCACAGCTCTGCGCTTTAAAGTGTGTGACGAACAGCACACCGCTTTCAAGGCGGCAGCGTAAGCTGGTAGGATATTCATTCTCCCTGTTGTAGGAACCTAGCTTAGGCATGTAGTTCGCCAAGACTTCGTTTGTAGGCCGTGGAGTATGAGACTCTGAAAGTGAGTTATTCACATGATTTAGGCTTGGCTCTTGCTCTTTGGAAAAGAAAGGTAGAGAATTACTGGCTGCTGTGATAGAACTGACCTGTTGGGCGCAGCTATACCAGAAACCCCTGCCCTGCCCTAGCCTTCCTTTCCCATCACTTGTGCTTTCCCTGGTACTTGCCTGTCCCATAACGAGTGAAGAGAAGGAGCTAGGACCAATGGGGAATTTATGCAGCCACATTCCGCCCCACCCCCCACCGCCCCCCCGGGTTTCCCTCCCCCCGCCCCCGAGGTTTTCGACTCCTTTAGTTCCCTACCTCATCCGGGGAACGCTTGTGCTGCTGCTGGGGAGTGGCTGGGAATGTGCAGATAGACAAATGAGGGAGCATGGGGTTGCGTCTTTTCCTGGCAGGGAGATGCTGGATAAGCAGAACTTAATGGCAAAGCTGCGCTGTGAGTGGTAAAAGAAGTCTTTGTCAGATGAGTACTTGCAAAAAGAGCTGCAGGCTTCATAATCAGAGTTTGGTGTTCTCAATCCAGCCCATCCCTTGTATTGCAAAAACATTATGGTACTAAAAGAGTTTGTGTGACTGTTCTTAATGATCTGTGCGACGCTCGTGCAGAGTAGAAAACTGCACAGAATAAAGCTGTTATCTCACTAGGGAACTTAGGAGGAAGATCCAGGTGGAGAAAGCTTCAAATCCACTTTCAAAGCACTTGCATGGTGTCAGAATTGTCCAGGTCTAGGTCTAGCTCTGTTCCTTCCTGGACCCTTTAAGTAGGGAAGAAATCACATAAATAGGTACATAAATAAGGAATTGTAGTGGCATTAGTATTTCTTTTTTGCCTACAGATTTTTAAATCTTGCCAGACTGAAGCTCTCTCTTTCATCAGGTTTTTTGAGAAGAGCCCTTGCCGAGTGATGTGATAGAGCCTGTCACAGCTGGCTTGGAGCACAGCAGCTTCAAACACACGGCCCTGTTGGATACCACCTGTAGACAGGTACTCCTGTCCTGTGGCTTGTATTTCGTACAGCACCTGTTCACGTGCCTAGTATGTGCTATACGCAAATATAAGCCTTGCTAGGGAAGAAAACTGCAGGGCTTGCTGCTGGACACGCAATGCTGGATGGAAGCACTGGAGAATTTAGCAGCATCCAGTGATCTTGCCCCTTTGCTGTTAGTGATTGTTTGTATAATATATCCCCTTCAGTACTGTTTTCTTTCTGGCAGATGGGAGGGGACAGCCTGTATGCTGTTTTGACAGGCTTTCAGCCGGTCGAATGGGAAATACAAATCCAGACTGAGAAAATGGAGGGGAGGGATAGCCGTTAATTTGCCCAACATCCAAGGGAGGAAATCTTGAGATTTGTCTCTAATGCAGAAATAATTCAATATTGACCAAGTGGGTGTCTTCAATGGGGTAGCACCTGGAAGAGGCCAATATTTAGGGGTTTTGCCCAAGGCACATTTAGTCCTGCTCTACTGTTTAGTGAAAACGCCCAGTGCAGATGCCACCAGAGCCTCATCTCGTGGAATAACGCTGTAAGAAAGAATGTGGTTTACTTGTGAAAGTCTTGACCTCTTCTTATGAAAATAACACACAACTCAGTATTTTCACGGTGTATAAGTGAAACGCAGTTATTTTATTTCTTTTCTTTTCTTTTTTTATTTTTTGTCAATAAAATTCCATTTCCTTTCCCAAACGTTTGGGTTTGGGGTTTTTTTTCCTCGGTGATATGTCTCTTTCCTCGGTTAAGTGGAAGTTCCCAGGGGTGGTAACTGTGGGATTGGTGTGCTGGCATTTGTCGCCGTCTCACAAATACCTCCTGTAAGTTACCTGGAGCTGAGCCTTGTGCCTGTCCTGCTGTGTGTTACCTCTCCTCTGCTTGCCGTCCGCCTCAGGGAAGCAGACGGAGGTGCTTCCACTTTCCTCTGCAGCCGGCCGGAGCTTTCCTCCCAGGAACCCCTTACAAGAAAATCTCACTCCCTGAGGCAGTGCCTTGCTATTAACTGCCAACTGCTCCCGAGTTCCTGCAGATCTGGCCAATTGCAAATAATTATTGTGAAGAACGCCTAAAAGCCAGAAGGAAAGAATTTAAACCTGCTTGCGCCTGAGTATTTCAAAACCCCAGCGTCAGGAATAAGGAGAGGTAAAACACGCTGAACCCTCTGGGAATCTGAGGTATTTAAGTAGCCTCTGCAGTTAGCGAGCTTTCAGTGGGTGGACGTGCTGTCAAGAACGGGCAGTAAATCTCAGTGCAGCGTCAGAAGGGGACTAGCCTGACAGCTGCTGCTGGGTTAGGTCTCCTGAAGAGCAGGCCAAAAAGAGAGGCATGACAACAGGTCCACGTCTTCTTGGTCATGTCCTAATTTATTGGCATTTTTGCGGTCGCTCTCACGCTGTTTGCAGAGGTCTCCGCTGCGAGTCTCCTTGCATCCAAATCTGCCGAAGGACACTGCTTGTGCCAAATGCCTGGAAGCCAGCTGGACTGCAGTCCTTACCGCATGCAAGGGATACTGCTGCTGAAGAGCCTAATCCTAACTTGCGCAGGAAACAACTCCTAGCTACCTTATCTACGTCTACCAAAATGATCCTCAAGTCCTATGCATCCAAGCGCCCTCTTGGAGGCGCTGCCCGCTCCCACGGCTGTGTGCAGCCCCATCGTGAAGCTGCTCTCGGGAAGCGTTTGGAGAATGCCCAGAAGGTCGTCGCCGTCGCCTCTCTCCTCTGGGACGCCGAGCCGAAGAGCGGGCTGGACGCGGCGTGTGCCTGCGCTCTGCCTTACCGGGCCCTTCATCCTCTTTGCCCCGGCTTCTGTTCCGCAGGGCTGGAGCTCCCTTGCTGGCTGCCGCTGCCAGCGGCCGCTCTCCTCTTTCTGAGCAGCCACAAGAGCCCCAACAGCATGAGCGGGGCGTTGGCAGCGAGCCAAAACCCGCCGTGCTGCCAGACAGCGAGGAGCGCAACTTCCTGGAGCCCCCGCGGCTCCTGCTTCTTCTGCAGCTGCTGCTGCAGACACATCAGGAACTGCTGCTGCTGCTCCTGCTCCTCCTCATACCGCCGCAGGTTGACTCGCGTGATCAGGTCTGGCGGCTCGTTTCCCCTGAGCACGAAGTGTAGGATGCTCAGCACGGTCAGGATGCGGCCGATGCCCAGAGCCATGGTCTGCAGGAGGAGGGAGAGAAGGGGTAAAGGCAAAGCGCTCAGCAGGGCTGGCCGGGAGGGAGATGGTGGCTGGCACAGAGGGGCAGGAGATGCAGGGGCCGAGCAACAGCTGTGACAGGGCACGAGGGAGCTGGCGGGCAGCACGGGAAAGGCTGCTGAGCGCTGCCCCATGGGGGCACGTCCTCACAGCCCACTCGTGCACTCCTCGTGGCTGCCAGCCCTGGCGCGGGCCCTCTGCACCCAGCCCTGAAGGCAGCATTATCCCTGCCCAAGGAGCTCCATGCGGTGCCTGCACCCTCGCCCCGGCCTTTGAGAGCCCTCCATGGCCCAGCACTTGTGCCAAGGCCCTCACCCAGCCTTGCCTTCCCCCCGCCCGCCACACTCACCGCTCTCCCGAGCTATACTGCAGGGGCAGTGCCGCTGCTGCTAGTGCCTTAAGGCACCCCTCTGTGACGTCAGAGGCACCACAGCCCCATGGCAACACCCCGCTCTGACGGCCACGCCCAACGCGTGGCTCTCCGGCCCCTGCAGCGGGGAAATACCGCCCCCCCGTGGCAGGACAGAGCTCCCAGGGCCCCTAAGCCTCCCCAGAAAGAGCAGCCGCCCTGGCACAAGGGCCTCCCTGGCCTGCACAGGGAGCTCCACGCCCCACTGTGCCCTTCAGTCGGCCTCCTGTCTCCCTCCACGGCACCCACAGCAGCAGCCTTGAGGAGCCTGTGGGCAGGAGCTCTTGGTCACGCTTTCCCACCTACGCATGTAGCACGCACACTCCTGCCACTCCCAGCTGTGCTGGAGAATTACATAGCGGCCCAGCGCCCAGAGACTTGTGACAGCCCAGCCTGATGTGAAATCGGGCGGCTGTTTATCAGAAGAGTTATGAAGGCTGAGACAAGGAGGCACAAAAGCACAATGTAGTCAGTTCTAAGTAACGTAAGTTTGATGGCTTTGTAATGGAAAAGAACTGCGGTGCTTCAAGGTAGTTGACATCGTTTCAGGTCCTTAGGACCTTAGTACAAAAAGTGTATGAAAAGCAGAAGAGAAAAACCGGGCCTGGGGATGGGGATTATCTGAGACTAGCAGGTGTCCAGGATGGGCAGAAGTTACGAAGATGGTTGCGAGAAGTGAACGACCCTCGAAGACCACCATCACATTTTTTGTATGCATGTGGGAAAGTTTCTGGAAAATGGTGTCATTCATGTGTAGCCTCATATATAAGGATGGCCTGTATAGCCATACGGGGACACACGTTAGGAGGAGCTATGCCCCGTGTCTCCCGGCGCCACAAGAAAGAATACCTGGAGTTCCTGGAGTTTTCTCCAAATCAAGGCTTATCTAGTAATGGTCTCATTGCTACTGCCTCTGCTGAGGAAGAAAAGCAAAGAGCAAATAAGGAGCAAGCAGATCCTTTCCCTGGAGAGCAACTTGCCGAGCCTCACGGTTGGGCTCCCAGTCCTGGCTCCCCTCACAGCTGCTGCAGCTGCTGCTGCAGCATAGAAGAAGGAGCCTTTGGTAGGGGCAGAGCAGAGCAGAGCGAGTTCTGCTCCTGCCTCCCCGAGGGCTTTGCTCACCCCTGCAAACCGCTTATTGCCTTGGTGCTCTTTTGGACAACAGAGCTGCGGTGTTGCACGTACCCCCTCACCTGTAGCATCAGTAGAAGCATCTAGGAGCTGATAACGTTGTCCTTGTGGGCGCTGAGGTCCTGGTAGGCACTGCCCGTTCTTATGGCCGCTTGCAGCCCTGTGATAAATGTGTTCTAGGCAGCCCAGGTAAAGCTGTGACTACAGCAAGTCTGGCAAGAAGAGCTGGCCCCGTGCAGTCAGGCATAAGAGTGCTCCTCTCCTGTAGCTCTCTCCTGTTTCCCTGATGGTTTTCAGCTCCATAGTGGAACCTCCCATACCAACAGTTGCCTAAAGCTCTCAATTTCTTTTGAGCAACTCCCTGGTGTTGCTGTCCACATTTCTGAGATCTGTGCTGTACCTACAGATGGTGTCAGGTCTGCAGCTCTTTACCGTTACACGTCTCCCACTTTGTATTGTTCTTGCTGATCCATGGGGCTTTAAGTGCTGCGAGACCCAGTCAGCCCCCCGCAGCCTTCTGGCACCCGCAATGTTTCTCAGAGGCTTTGAAGAAAGAAGCCTGTGGCAACCCAAGCAAAGGCAGCCCAGCGGTTTCTGCTTGCACACCTTCTGCAGGCTGGTGTGAGCTCTGCATGCTGCCCTCCGCGAGCTCTTCTTTAGCAGTGCAACAGCTACCTACCTCCTGCCACTGCTCCTAAATCCTGAGGCCTCTCTCACCTGGTTCTTGCAGGTGTAACTGGGGGGAATGATGATAGTGACAGATCACTTTGACACCCCAGAGGCTCTTTCACCCTGAATTCATTAAAAGTCTGTTCAACTCTACCCCGTTTTACCAGCTTTCGGCTATACTTTAGAGACCTACAGCCGCTAGTGATCACTTTGCTCCAGAGCTGATTGATTAGAGGAACTTGCTGCGGAGTACTGTTATGGACAGAAAAGAAGAGCTTTGAATCAGGGCTGCTCATTAGCAGCAGCAATCAGTCTGGCAGATCCCAGCCACATGTAGCCTTTTGTTCCAGAATAGTCAAAGGATTTGGAGAGAGAGTCAGGTGGCTGTAATATAGTAGGGATAGAACAAGCCCAGCAGCCCTGGACAAACTGAATAACTTCGTAAAAGATGCCTTTTAAAGTACCATTTTTCTAGTGCTAAATTGTTAAAGAAGTATTTATGAGCAGACTTTCTATGTACTTGGTGCGGTGCTTTGTACTGACTACGTAGACCTGTTACACGTTTACACCTCTTAATGATTGTCTTCGAGGCGTATGTAGTAATTTAATGACGTTTACGACAGAAAACCGATGCAGTTCTGTGTAGTAGCAAGTGATTTCATTTCCGATGAAACTGTAGGCTTTTGTAGTGCTTGTGTATTTTTCTGGTTGGCAGTTACGAGTTGTACTCTTCCTGCGCTGAGGCTTGTCCGCTTGATTGTAGAGAGGGGCAATAGGATGGTAGATACCACACTTCTTTAATAAAAGAAAACCCTAAATCTTGGTCCCTTATCCATGATAAAATCAGGTGAGTTTTGTGGCATAGGCCTGAAATTCAGCTTTTGCACCGGAATAAACTATCAAATACACCTAGGGCAGGTTCAAAGTATGCGATGAGGGATCTGTTTCTATAATTAAGTAAGACATGGGGACCTTACATGTGCTGGATAGCAACATATAAATGGACAGGCCAAGAGACTGGAACAAACCTGTTTTTTTCCCTCAAGAGTTCCCGAGCTCTGGATATGTTAAAAGGAAAGATCTGCTTTGCTGAGTTAGCGAGAAAAATTGCATTGAGATCAATAAATGCATTGTGGAGATGAGAGGCTATGGAAGGGAACAGCCATGCTTTGCATGCTTTGCTGTGCCTGGCTTTTCCTCCCCTGGCAGTCTGAGGGTGCAGCCTATCTGTGGTGGTAGCAGTGACTGTTGTTGCCTGCACCTTCTTCCTTTGGGAAAATTCGGAAGAGTAATTGAGCAAGTAGGAGATGAGTTCTCTGTGAAGCTGTTGGGCTGTTTATGTCGAAGTGCTGCGCTAAAGCTCTGGTTTAGCACAGCTCTGCGCTTTAAAGTGTGTGACGAACAGCACACCGCTTTCAAGGCGGCAGCGTAAGCTGGTAGGATATTCATTCTCCCTGTTGTAGGAACCTAGCTTAGGCATGTAGTTCGCCAAGACTTCGTTTGTAGGCCGTGGAGTATGAGACTCTGAAAGTGAGTTATTCACATGATTTAGGCTTGGCTCTTGCTCTTTGGAAAAGAAAGGTAGAGAATTACTGGCTGCTGTGATAGAACTGACCTGTTGGGCGCAGCTATACCAGAAACCCCTGCCCTGCCCTAGCCTTCCTTTCCCATCACTTGTGCTTTCCCTGGTACTTGCCTGTCCCATAACGAGTGAAGAGAAGGAGCTAGGACCAATGGGGAATTTATGCAGCCACATTCCGCCCCACCCCCCACCGCCCCCCCGGGTTTCCCTCCCCCCGCCCCCGAGGTTTTCGACTCCTTTAGTTCCCTACCTCATCCGGGGAACGCTTGTGCTGCTGCTGGGGAGTGGCTGGGAATGTGCAGATAGACAAATGAGGGAGCATGGGGTTGCGTCTTTTCCTGGCAGGGAGATGCTGGATAAGCAGAACTTAATGGCAAAGCTGCGCTGTGAGTGGTAAAAGAAGTCTTTGTCAGATGAGTACTTGCAAAAAGAGCTGCAGGCTTCATAATCAGAGTTTGGTGTTCTCAATCCAGCCCATCCCTTGTATTGCAAAAACATTATGGTACTAAAAGAGTTTGTGTGACTGTTCTTAATGATCTGTGCGACGCTCGTGCAGAGTAGAAAACTGCACAGAATAAAGCTGTTATCTCACTAGGGAACTTAGTAGGAAGATCCAGGTGGAGAAAGCTTCAAATCCACTTTCAAAGCACTTGCATGGTGTCAGAATTGTCCAGGTCTAGGTCTAGCTCTGTTCCTTCCTGGACCCTTTAAGTAGGGAAGAAATCACATAAATAGGTACATAAATAAGGAATTGTAGTGGCATTAGTATTTCTTTTTTGCCTACAGATTTTTAAATCTTGCCAGACTGAAGCTCTCTCTTTCATCAGGTTTTTTGAGAAGAGCCCTTGCCGAGTGATGTGATAGAGCCTGTCACAGCTGGCTTGGAGCACAGCAGCTTCAAACACACGGCCCTGTTGGATACCACCTGTAGACAGGTACTCCTGTCCTGTGGCTTGTATTTCGTACAGCACCTGTTCACGTGCCTAGTATGTGCTATACGCAAATATAAGCCTTGCTAGGGAAGAAAACTGCAGGGCTTGCTGCTGGACACGCAATGCTGGATGGAAGCACTGGAGAATTTAGCAGCATCCAGTGATCTTGCCCCTTTGCTGTTAGTGATTGTTTGTATAATATATCCCCTTCAGTACTGTTTTCTTTCTGGCAGATGGGAGGGGACAGCCTGTATGCTGTTTTGACAGGCTTTCAGCCGGTCGAATGGGAAATACAAATCCAGACTGAGAAAATGGAGGGGAGGGATAGCCGTTAATTTGCCCAACATCCAAGGGAGGAAATCTTGAGATTTGTCTCTAATGCAGAAATAATTCAATATTGACCAAGTGGGTGTCTTCAATGGGGTAGCACCTGGAAGAGGCCAATATTTAGGGGTTTTGCCCAAGGCACATTTAGTCCTGCTCTACTGTTTAGTGAAAACGCCCAGTGCAGATGCCACCAGAGCCTCATCTCGTGGAATAACGCTGTAAGAAAGAATGTGGTTTACTTGTGAAAGTCTTGACCTCTTCTTATGAAAATAACACACAACTCAGTATTTTCACGGTGTATAAGTGAAACGCAGTTATTTTATTTCTTTTCTTTTCTTTTTTTATTTTTTGTCAATAAAATTCCATTTCCTTTCCCAAACGTTTGGGTTTGGGTTTTTTTTTCCTCGGTGATATGTCTCTTTCCTCGGTTAAGTGGAAGTTCCCAGGGGTGGTAACTGTGGGATTGGTGTGCTGGCATTTGTCGCCGTCTCACAAATACCTCCTGTAAGTTACCTGGAGCTGAGCCTTGTGCCTGTCCTGCTGTGTGTTACCTCTCCTCTGCTTGCCGTCCGCCTCAGGGAAGCAGACGGAGGTGCTTCCACTTTCCTCTGCAGCCGGCCGGAGCTTTCCTCCCAGGAACCCCTTACAAGAAAATCTCACTCCCTGAGGCAGTGCCTTGCTATTAACTGCCAACTGCTCCCGAGTTCCTGCAGATCTGGCCAATTGCAAATAATTATTGTGAAGAACGCCTAAAAGCCAGAAGGAAAGAATTTAAACCTGCTTGCGCCTGAGTATTTCAAAACCCCAGCGTCAGGAATAAGGAGAGGTAAAACACGCTGAACCCTCTGGGAATCTGAGGTATTTAAGTAGCCTCTGCAGTTAGCGAGCTTTCAGTGGGTGGACGTGCTGTCAAGAACGGGCAGTAAATCTCAGTGCAGCGTCAGAAGGGGACTAGCCTGACAGCTGCTGCTGGGTTAGGTCTCCTGAAGAGCAGGCCAAAAAGAGAGGCATGACAACAGGTCCACGTCTTCTTGGTCATGTCCTAATTTATTGGCATTTTTGCGGTCGCTCTCACGCTGTTTGCAGAGGTCTCCGCTGCGAGTCTCCTTGCATCCAAATCTGCCGAAGGACACTGCTTGTGCCGAATGCCTGGAAGCCAGCTGGACTGCAGTCCTTACCGCATGCAAGGGATACTGCTGCTGAAGAGCCTAATCCTAACTTGCGCAGGAAACAACTCCTAGCTACCTTATCTACGTCTACCAAAATGATCCTCAAGTCCTATGCATCCAAGCGCCCTCTTGGAGGCGCTGCCCGCTCCCACAGCTGTGTGCAGCCCCATCGTGAAGCTGCTCTCGGGAAGCGTTTGGAGAATGCCCAGAAGGTCGTCGCCGTCGCCTCTCTCCTCTGGGACGCCGAGCCGAAGAGCGGGCTGGACGCGGCGTGTGCCTGCGCTCTGCCTTACCGGGCCCTTCATCCTCTTTGCCCCGGCTTCTGTTCCGCAGGGCTGGAGCTCCCTTGCTGGCTGCCGCTGCCAGCGGCCGCTCTCCTCTTTCTGAGCAGCCACAAGAGCCCCAACAGCATGAGCGGGGCGTCGGCAGCGAGCCAAAACCCGCCGTGCTGCCAGACAGCGAGGAGCGCAACTTCCTGGAGCCCCCGCGGCTCCTGCTTCTTCTGCAGCTGCTGCTGCAGACACATCAGGAACTGCTGCTGCTGCTCCTGCTCCTCCTCATACCGCCGCAGGTTGACTCGCGTGATCAGGTCTGGCGGCTCGTTTCCCCTGAGCACGAAGTGTAGGATGCTCAGCACGGTCAGGATGCGGCCGATGCCCAGAGCCATGGTCTGCAGGAGGAGGGAGAGAAGGGGTAAAGGCAAAGCGCTCAGCAGGGCTGGCCGGGAGGGAGATGGTGGCTGGCACAGAGGGGCAGGAGATGCAGGGGCCGAGCAACAGCTGTGACAGGGCACGAGGGAGCTGGCGGGCAGCACGGGAAAGGCTGCTGAGCGCTGCCCCATGGGGGCACGTCCTCACAGCCCACTCGTGCACTCCTCGTGGCTGCCAGCCCTGGCGCGGGCCCTCTGCGCCCAGCCCTGAAGGCAGCATTATCCCTGCCCAAGGAGCTCCATGCGGTGCCTGCACCCTCGCCCCGGCCTTTGAGAGCCCTCCATGGCCCAGCACTTGTGCCAAGGCCCTCACCCAGCCTTGCCTTCCCCCCGCCCGCCACACTCACCGCTCTCCCGAGCTATACTGCAGGGGCAGTGCCGCTGCTGCTAGTGCCTTAAGGCACCCCTCTGTGACGTCAGAGGCACCACAGCCCCATGGCAACACCCCGCTCTGACGGCCACGCCCAACGCGTGGCTCTCCGGCCCCTGCAGCGGGGAAATACCGCCCCCCCGTGGCAGGACAGAGCTCCCAGGGCCCCTAAGCCTCCCCAGAAAGAGCAGCCGCCCTGGCACAAGGGCCTCCCTGGCCTGCACAGGGAGCTCCACGCCCCACTGTGCCCTTCAGTCGGCCTCCTGTCTCCCTCCACGGCACCCACAGCAGCAGCCTTGAGGAGCCTGTGGGCAGGAGCTCTTGGTCACGCTTTCCCACCTATGCATGTAGCACGCACACTCCTGCCACTCCCAGCTGTGCTGGAGAATTACATAGCGGCCCAGCGCCCAGAGACTTGTGACAGCCCAGCCTGATGTGAAATCGGGCGACTGTTTATCAGAAGAGTTATGGAGGCTGAGACAAGGAGGCACAAAAGCACAATGTAGTCAGTTCTAAGTAACGTAAGTTTGATGGCTTTGTAATGGAAAAGAACTGCGGTGCTTCAAGGTAGTTGACATCGTTTCAGGTCCTTAGGACCTTAGTACAAAAAGTGTATGAAAAGCAGAAGAGAAAAACCGGGCCTGGGGATGGGGATTATCTGAGACTAGCAGGTGTCCAGGATGGGCAGAAGTTACGAAGATGGTTGCGAGAAGTGAACGACCTTCGAAGACCACCATCACATTTTTTGTATGCATGTGGGAAAGTTTCTGGAAAATGGTGTCATTCATGTGTAGCCTCATATATAAGGATGGCCTGTATAGCCATACGGGGACACACGTTAGGAGGAGCTATGCCCCGTGTCTCCCGGCGCCACAAGAAAGAATACCTGGAGTTCCTGGAGTTTTCTCCAAATCAAGGCTTATCTAGTAATGGTCTCATTGCTACTGCCTCTGCTGAGGAAGAAAAGCAAAGAGCAAATAAGGAGCAAGCAGATCCTTTCCCTGGAGAGCAACTTGCCGAGTCTCACGGTTGGGCTCCCAGTCCTGGCTCCCCTCACAGCTGCTGCAGCTGCAGCATAGAAGAAGGAGCCTTTGGTAGGGGCAGAGCAGAGCAGAGCGAGTTCTGCTCCTGCCTCCCCGAGGGCTTTGCTCACCCCTGCAAACCGCTTATTGCCTTGGTGCTCTTTTGGACAACAGAGCTGCGGTGTTGCACGTACCCCCTCACCTGTAGCATCAGTAGAAGCATCTAGGAGCTGATAACGTTGTCCTTGTGGGCGCTGAGGTCCTGGTAGGCACTGCCCGTTCTTATGGCCGCTTGCAGCCCTGTGATAAATGTGTTCTAGGCAGCCCAGGTAAAGCTGTGACTACAGCAAGTCTGGCAAGAAGAGCTGGCCCCGTGCAGTCAGGCATAGGAGTGCTCCTCTCCTGTAGCTCTCTCCTGTTTCCCTGATGGTTTTCAGCTCCATAGTGGAACCTCCCATACCAACAGTTGCCTAAAGCTCTCAATTTCTTTTGAGCAACTCCCTGGTGTTGCTGTCCACATTTCTGAGATCTGTGCTGTACCTACAGATGGTGTCAGGTCTGCAGCTCTTTACCGTTACACGTCTCCCACTTTGTATTGTTCTTGCTGATCCATGGGGCTTTAAGTGCTGCGAGACCCAGTCAGCCCCCCGCAGCCTTCTGGCACCCGCAATGTTTCTCAGAGGCTTTGAAGAAAGAAGCCTGTGGCAACCCAAGCAAAGGCAGCCCAGCGGTTTCTGCTTGCACACCTTCTGCAGGCTGGTGTGAGCTCTGCATGCTGCCCTCCGCGAGCTCTTCTTTAGCAATGCAACAGCTACCTACCTCCTGCCACTGCTCCTAAATCCTGAGGCCTCTCTCACCTGGTTCTTGCAGGTGTAACTGGGGGGAATGATGATAGTGACAGATCACTTTGACACCCCAGAGGCTCTTTCACCCTGAATTCATTAGAAGTCTGTTCAACTCTACCCCGTTTTACCAGCTTTCGGCTATACTTTAGAGACCTACAGCCGCTAGTGATCACTTTGCTCCAGAGCTGATTGATTAGAGGAACTTGCTGCGGAGTACTGTTATGGACAGAAAAGAAGAGCTTTGAATCAGGGCTGCTCATTAGCAGCAGCAATCAGTCTGGCAGATCCCAGCCACATGTAGCCTTTTGTTCCAGAATAGTCAAAGGATTTGGAGAGAGAGTCAGGTGGCTGTAATATAGTAGGGATAGAACAAGCCCAGCAGCCCTGGACAAACTGAATAACTTCGTAAAAGATGCCTTTTATAAAGTACCATTTTTCTAGTGCTAAATTGTTAAAGAAGTATTTATGAGCAGACTTTCTATGTACTTGGTGCGGTGCTTTGTACTGACTACGTAGACCTGTTACACGTTTACACCTCTTAATGATTGTCTTCGAGGCGTATGTAGTAATTTAATGACGTTTACGACAGAAAACCGATGCAGTTCTGTGTAGTAGCAAGTGATTTCATTTCCGATGAAACTGTAGGCTTTTGTAGTGCTTGTGTATTTTTCTGGTTGGCAGTTACGAGTTGTACTCTTCCTGCGCTGAGGCTTGTCCGCTTGATTGTAGAGAGGGGCAATAGGATGGTAGATACCACACTTCTTTAATAAAAGAAAACCCTAAATCTTGGTCCCTTATCCATGATAAAATCAGGTGAGTTTTGTGGCATAGGCCTGAAATTCAGCTTTTGCACCGGAATAAACTATCAAATACACCTAGGGCAGGTTCAAAGTATGCGATGAGGGATCTGTTTCTATAATTAAGTAAGACATGGGGACCTTACATGTGCTGGATAGCAACATATAAATGGACAGGCCAAGAGACTGGAACAAACCTGGTTTTTTCCCTCAAGAGTTCCCGAGCTCTGGATATGTTAAAAGGAAAGATCTGCTTTGCTGAGTTAGCGAGAAAAATTGCATTGAGATCAATAAATGCATTGTGGAGATGAGAGGCTATGGAAGGGAACAGCCATGCTTTGCATGCTTTGCTGTGCCTGGCTTTTCCTCCCCTGGCAGTCTGAGGGTGCAGCCTATCTGTGGTGGTAGCAGTGACTGTTGTTGCCTGCACCTTCTTCCTTTGGGAAAATTCGGAAGAGTAATTGAGCAAGTAGGAGATGAGTTCTCTGTGAAGCTGTTGGGCTGTTTATGTCGAAGTGCTGCGCTAAAGCTCTGGTTTAGCACAGCTCTGCGCTTTAAAGTGTGTGACGAACAGCACACCGCTTTCAAGGCGGCAGCGTAAGCTGGTAGGATATTCATTCTCCCTGTTGTAGGAACCTAGCTTAGGCATGTAGTTCGCCAAGACTTCGTTTGTAGGCCGTGGAGTATGAGACTCTGAAAGTGAGTTATTCACATGATTTAGGCTTGGCTCTTGCTCTTTGGAAAAGAAAGGTAGAGAATTACTGGCTGCTGTGATAGAACTGACCTGTTGGGCGCAGCTATACCAGAAACCCCTGCCCTGCCCTAGCCTTCCTTTCCCATCACTTGTGCTTTCCCTGGTACTTGCCTGTCCCATAACGAGTGAAGAGAAGGAGCTAGGACCAATGGGGAATTTATGCAGCCACATTCCGCCCCACCCCCCACCGCCCCCCCGGGTTTCCCTCCCCCCGCCCCCGAGGTTTTCGACTCCTTTAGTTCCCTACCTCATCCGGGGAACGCTTGTGCTGCTGCTGGGGAGTGGCTGGGAATGTGCAGATAGACAAATGAGGGAGCATGGGGTTGCGTCTTTTCCTGGCAGGGAGATGCTGGATAAGCAGAACTTAATGGCAAAGCTGCGCTGTGAGTGGTAAAAGAAGTCTTTGTCAGATGAGTACTTGCAAAAAGAGCTGCAGGCTTCATAATCAGAGTTTGGTGTTCTCAATCCAGCCCATCCCTTGTATTGCAAAAACATTATGGTACTAAAAGAGTTTGTGTGACTGTTCTTAATGATCTGTGCGACGCTCGTGCAGAGTAGAAAACTGCACAGAATAAAGCTGTTATCTCACTAGGGAACTTAGTAGGAAGATCCAGGTGGAGAAAGCTTCAAATCCACTTTCAAAGCACTTGCATGGTGTCAGAATTGTCCAGGTCTAGGTCTAGCTCTGTTCCTTCCTGGACCCTTTAAGTAGGGAAGAAATCACATAAATAGGTACATAAATAAGGAATTGTAGTGGCATTAGTATTTCTTTTTTGCCTACAGATTTTTAAATCTTGCCAGACTGAAGCTCTCTCTTTCATCAGGTTTTTTGAGAAGAGCCCTTGCCGAGTGATGTGATAGAGCCTGTCACAGCTGGCTTGGAGCACAGCAGCTTCAAACACACGGCCCTGTTGGATACCACCTGTAGACAGGTACTCCTGTCCTGTGGCCTGTATTTAGTACAGCACCTGTTCACGTGCCTAGTATGTGCTATGCGCAAATATAAGCCTTGCTAGGGAAGAAAACTGCAGGGCTTGCTGCTGGACACGCAATGCTGGATGGAAGCACTGGAGAATTTAGCAGCATCCAGTGATCTTGCCCCTTTGCTGTTAGTGATTGTTTGTATAATATATCCCCTTCAGTACTGTTTTCTTTCTGGCAGATGGGAGGGGACAGCCTGTATGCTGTTTTGACAGGCTTTCAGCCGGTCGAATGGGAAATACAAATCCAGACTGAGAAAATGGAGGGGAGGGATAGCCGTTAATTTGCCCAACATCCAAGGGAGGAAATCTTGAGATTTGTCTCTAATGCAGAAATAATTCAATATTGACCAAGTGGGTGTCTTCAATGGGGTAGCACCTGGAAGAGGCCAATATTTAGGGGTTTTGCCCAAGGCACATTTAGTCCTGCTCTACTGTTTAGTGAAAACGCCCAGTGCAGATGCCACCAGAGCCTCATCTCGTGGAATAACGCTGTAAGAAAGAATGTGGTTTACTTGTGAAAGTCTTGACCTCTTCTTATGAAAATAACACACAACTCAGTATTTTCACGGTGTATAAGTGAAACGCAGTTATTTTATTTCTTTTCTTTTCTTTTTTTATTTTTTGTCAATAAAATTCCATTTCCTTTCCCAAACGTTTGGGTTTGGGTTTTTTTTTCCTCGGTGATATGTCTCTTTCCTCGGTTAAGTGGAAGTTCCCAGGGGTGGTAACTGTGGGATTGGTGTGCTGGCATTTGTCGCCGTCTCACAAATACCTCCTGTAAGTTACCTGGAGCTGAGCCTTGTGCCTGTCCTGCTGTGTGTTACCTCTCCTCTGCTTGCCGTCCGCCTCAGGGAAGCAGACGGAGGTGCTTCCACTTTCCTCTGCAGCCGGCCGGAGCTTTCCTCCCAGGAACCCCATACAAGAAAATCTCACTCCCTGAGGCAGTGCCTTGCTATTAACTGCCAACTGCTCCCGAGTTCCTGCAGATCTGGCCAATTGCAAATAATTATTGTGAAGAACGCCTAAAAGCCAGAAGGAAAGAATTTAAACCTGCTTGCGCCTGAGTATTTCAAAACCCCAGCGTCAGGAATAAGGAGAGGTAAAACACGCTGAACCCTCTGGGAATCTGAGGTATTTAAGTAGCCTCTGCAGTTAGCGAGCTTTCAGTGGGTGGACGTGCTGTCAAGAACGGGCAGTAAATCTCAGTGCAGCGTCAGAAGGGGACTAGCCTGACAGCTGCTGCTGGGTTAGGTCTCCTGAAGAGCAGGCCAAAAAGAGAGGCATGACAACAGGTCCACGTCTTCTTGGTCATGTCCTAATTTATTGGCATTTTTGCGGTCGCTCTCACGCTGTTTGCAGAGGTCTCCGCTGCGAGTCTCCTTGCATCCAAATCTGCCGAAGGACACTGCTTGTGCCGAATGCCTGGAAGCCAGCTGGACTGCAGTCCTTACCGCATGCAAGGGATACTGCTGCTGAAGAGCCTAATCCTAACTTGCGCAGGAAACAACTCCTAGCTACCTTATCTACGTCTACCAAAATGATCCTCAAGTCCTATGCATCCAAGCGCCCTCTTGGAGGCGCTGCCCGCTCCCACGGCTGTGTGCAGCCCCATCGTGAAGCTGCTCTCGGGAAGCGTTTGGAGAATGCCCAGAAGGTCGTCGCCGTCGCCTCTGTCCTCTGGGACGCCGAGCCGAAGAGCGGGCTGGACGCGGCGTGTGCCTGCGCTCTGCCTTACCGGGCCCTTCATCCTCTTTGCCCCGGCTTCTGTTCCGCAGGGCTGGAGCTCCCTTGCTGGCTGCTGCTGCCAGCGGCCGCTCTCCTCTTTCTGCGCAGCCACAAGAGCCCCAACAGCATGAGCGGGGCGTCGGCAGCGAGCCAAAACCCGCCGTGCTGCCAGACAGCGAGGAGCGCAACTTCCTGGAGCCCCCGCGGCTCCTGCTTCTTCTGCAGCTGCTGCTGCAGACACATCAGGAACTGCTGCTGCTGCTCCTGCTCCTCCTCATACCGCCGCAGGTTGACTCGCGTGATCAGGTCTGGCGGCTCGTTTCCCCTGAGCACGAAGTGTAGGATGCTCAGCACGGTCAGGATGCGGCCGATGCCCAGAGCCATGGTCTGCAGGAGGAGGGAGAGAAGGGGTAAAGGCAAAGCGCTCAGCAGGGCTGGCCGGGAGGGAGATGGTGGCTGGCACAGCGGGGCAGGAGATGCAGGGGCCGAGCGACAGCTGTGACAGGGCACGAGGGAGCTGGCAGGCAGCACGGGAAAGGCTGCTGAGCGCTGCCCCATGGGGGCACGTCCTCACAGCCCACTCGTGCACTCCTCGTTGCTGCCAGCCCCGGCGCGGGCCCTCTGCACCCAGCCCTGAAGGCAGCATTATCCCTGCCCAAGGAGCTCCATGCGGTGCCTGCACCCTCGCCCCGGCCTTTGAGAGCCCTCCATGGCCCAGCACTTGTGCCAAGGCCCTCACCCAGCCTTGCCTTCCCCCCGCCCGCCACACTCACCGCTCTCCCGAGCTATACTGCAGGGGCAGTGCCGCTGCTGCTAGTGCCTTAAGGCACCCCTCTGTGACGTCAGAGGCACCACAGCCCCATGGCAACACCCCGCTCTGACGGCCACGCCCAACGCGTGGCTCTCCGGCCCCTGCAGCGGGGAAATACCGCCCCCCCGTGGCAGGACAGAGCTCCCAGGGCCCCTAAGCCTCCCCAGAAAGAGCAGCCGCCCTGGCACAAGGGCCTCCCTGGCCTGCACAGGGAGCTCCACGCCCCACTGTGCCCTTCAGTCGGCCTCCTGTCTCCCTCCACGGCACCCACAGCAGCAGCCTTGAGGAGCCTGTGGGCAGGAGCTCTTGGTCACGCTTTCCCACCTATGCATGTAGCACGCACACTCCTGCCACCCCCAGCTGTGCTGGAGAATTACATAGCGGCCCAGCGCCCAGAGACTTGTGACAGCCCAGCCTGATGTGAAATCGGGCGGCTGTTTATCAGAAGAGTTATGGAGGCTGAGACAAGGAGGCACAAAAGCACAATGTAGTCAGTTCTAAGTAACGTAAGTTTGATGGCTTTGTAATGGAAAAGAACTGCGGTGCTTCAAGGTAGTTGACATCGTTTCAGGTCCTTAGGACCTTAGTACAAAAAGTGTATGAAAAGCAGAAGAGAAAAACCGGGCCTGGGGATGGGGATTATCTGAGACTAGCAGGTGTCCAGGATGGGCAGAAGTTACGAAGATGGTTGCGAGAAGTGAACGACCCTCGAAGACCACCATCACATTTTTTGTATGCATGTGGGAAAGTTTCTGGAAAATGGTGTCATTCATGTGTAGCCTCATATATAAGGATGGCCTGTATAGCCATACGGGGACACACGTTAGGAGGAGCTATGCCCCGTGTCTCCCGGCACCACAAGAAAGAATACCTGCTTGTCAACTTGAAACTCTGTTGGCGAGTTTGTTCCTGGAGTTTTCTCCAAATCAAGGCTTATCTAGTAATGGTCTCATTGCTACTGCCTCTGCTGAGGAAGAAAAGCAAAGAGCAAATAAGGAGCAAGCAGATCCTTTCCCTGGAGAGCAACTTGCCGAGCCTCACGGCTGGGCTCCCAGTCCTGGCTCCCCTCACAGCTGCTGCAGCTGCTGCTGCAGCATAGAAGAAGGAGCCTTTGGTAGGGGCAGAGCAGAGCAGAGCGAGTTCTGCTCCTGCCTCCCCGAGGGCTTTGCTCACCCCTGCAAACCGCTTATTGCCTTGGTGCTCTTTTGGACAACAGAGCTGCGGTGTTGCACGTACCCCCTCACCTGCAGCATCAGTAGAAGCATCTAGGAGCTGATAACGTTGTCCTTGTGGGCGCTGAGGTCCTGGTAGGCACTGCCCGTTCTTATGGCCGCTTGCAGCCCTGTGATAAATGTGTTCTAGGCAGCCCAGGTAAAGCTGTGACTACAGCAAGTCTGGCAAGAAGAGCTGGCCCCGTGCAGTCAGGCATAGGAGTGCTCCTCTCCTGTAGCTCTCTCCTGTTTCCCTGATGGTTTTCAGCTCCATAGTGGAACCTCCCATACCAACAGTTGCCTAAAGCTCTCAATTTCTTTTGAGCAACTCCCTGGTGTTGCTGTCCACATTTCTGAGATCTGTGCTGTACCTACAGATGGTGTCAGGTCTGCAGCTCTTTACCGTTACACGTCTCCCACTTTGTATTGTTCTTGCTGATCCATGGGGCTTTAAGTGCTGCGAGACCCAGTCAGCCCCCCGCAGCCTTCTGGCACCCGCAATGTTTCTCAGAGGCTTTGAAGAAAGAAGCCTGTGGCAACCCAAGCAAAGGCAGCCCAGCGGTTTGTGCTTGCACACCTTCTGCAGGCTGGTGTGAGCTCTGCATGCTGCCCTCCGCGAGCTCTTCTTTAGCAATGCAACAGCTACCTACCTCCTGCCACTGCTCCTAAATCCTGAGGCCTCTCTCACCTGGTTCTTGCAGGTGTAACTGGGGGGAATGATGATAGTGACAGATCACTTTGACACCCCAGAGGCTCTTTCACCCTGAATTCATTAAAAGTCTGTTCAACTCTACCCCGTTTTACCAGCTTTCGGCTATACTTTAGAGACCTACAGCCGCTAGTGATCACTTTGCTCCAGAGCTGATTGATTAGAGGAACTTGCTGCGGAGTACTGTTATGGACAGAAAAGAAGAGCTTTGAATCAGGGCTGCTCATTAGCAGCAGCAATCAGTCTGGCAGATCCCAGCCACATGTAGCCTTTTGTTCCAGAATAGTCAAAGGATTTGGAGAGAGAGTCAGGTGGCTGTAATATAGTAGGGATAGAACAAGCCCAGCAGCCCTGGACAAACTGAATAACTTCGTAAAAGATGCCTTTTATAAAGTACCATTTTTCTAGTGCTAAATTGTTAAAGAAGTATTTATGAGCAGACTTTCTATGTACTTGGTGCGGTGCTTTGTACTGACTACGTAGACCTGTTACACGTTTACACCTCTTAATGATTGTCTTCGAGGCGTATGTAGTAATTTAATGACGTTTACGACAGAAAACCGATGCAGTTCTGTGTAGTAGCAAGTGATTTCATTTCCGATGAAACTGTAGGCTTTTGTAGTGCTTGTGTATTTTTCTGGTTGGCAGTTACGAGTTGTACTCTTCCTGCGCTGAGGCTTGTCCGCTTGATTGTAGAGAGGGGCAATAGGATGGTAGATACCACACTTCTTTAATAAAAGAAAACTCTAAATCTTGGTCCCTTATCCATGATAAAATCAGGTGAGTTTTGTGGCATAGGCCTGAAATTCAGCTTTTGCACCGGAATAAACTATCAAATACACCTAGGGCAGGTTCAAAGTATGCGATGAGGGATCTGTTTCTATAATTAAGTAAGACATGGGGACCTTACATGTGCTGGATAGCAACATATAAATGGACAGGCCAAGAGACTGGAACAAACCTGGTTTTTTCCCTCAAGAGTTCCCGAGCTCTGGATATGTTAAAAGGAAAGATCTGCTTTGCTGAGTTAGCGAGAAAAATTGCATTGAGATCAATAAATGCATTGTGGAGATGAGAGGCTATGGAAGGGAACAGCCATGCTTTGCATGCTTTGCTGTGCCTGGCTTTTCCTCCCCTGGCAGTCTGAGGGTGCAGCCTATCTGTGGTGGTAGCAGTGACTGTTGTTGCCTGCACCTTCTTCCTTTGGGAAAATTCGGAAGAGTAATTGAGCAAGTAGGAGATGAGTTCTCTGTGAAGCTGTTGGGCTGTTTATGTCGAAGTGCTGCGCTAAAGCTCTGGTTTAGCACAGCTCTGCGCTTTAAAGTGTGTGACGAACAGCACACCGCTTTCAAGGCGGCAGCGTAAGCTGGTAGGATATTCATTCTCCCTGTTGTAGGAACCTAGCTTAGGCATGTAGTTCGCCAAGACTTCGTTTGTAGGCCGTGGAGTATGAGACTCTGAAAGTGAGTTATTCACATGATTTAGGCTTGGCTCTTGCTCTTTGGAAAAGAAAGGTAGAGAATTACTGGCTGCTGTGATAGAACTGACCTGTTGGGCGCAGCTATACCAGAAACCCCTGCCCTGCCCTAGCCTTCCTTTCCCATCACTTGTGCTTTCCCTGGTACTTGCCTGTCCCATAACGAGTGAAGAGAAGGAGCTAGGACCAATGGGGAATTTATGCAGCCACATTCCGCCCCACCCCCCACCGCCCCCCCGGGTTTCCCTCCCCCCGCCCCCGAGGTTTTCGACTCCTTTAGTTCCCTACCTCATCCGGGGAACGCTTGTGCTGCTGCTGGGGAGTGGCTGGGAATGTGCAGATAGACAAATGAGGGAGCATGGGGTTGCGTCTTTTCCTGGCAGGGAGATGCTGGATAAGCAGAACTTAATGGCAAAGCTGCGCTGTGAGTGGTAAAAGAAGTCTTTGTCAGATGAGTACTTGCAAAAAGAGCTGCAGGCTTCATAATCAGAGTTTGGTGTTCTCAATCCAGCCCATCCCTTGTATTGCAAAAACATTATGGTACTAAAAGAGTTTGTGTGACTGTTCTTAATGATCTGTGCGACGCTCGTGCAGAGTAGAAAACTGCACAGAATAAAGCTGTTATCTCACTAGGGAACTTAGTAGGAAGATCCAGGTGGAGAAAGCTTCAAATCCACTTTCAAAGCACTTGCATGGTGTCAGAATTGTCCAGGTCTAGGTCTAGCTCTGTTCCTTCCTGGACCCTTTAAGTAGGGAAGAAATCACATAAATAGGTACATAAATAAGGAATTGTAGTGGCATTAGTATTTCTTTTTTGCCTACAGATTTTTAAATCTTGCCAGACTGAAGCTCTCTCTTTCATCAGGTTTTTTGAGAAGAGCCCTTGCCGAGTGATGTGATAGAGCCTGTCACAGCTGGCTTGGAGCACAGCAGCTTCAAACACACGGCCCTGTTGGATACCACCTGTAGACAGGTACTCCTGTCCTGTGGCCTGTATTTAGTACAGCACCTGTTCACGTGCCTAGTATGTGCTATGCGCAAATATAAGCCTTGCTAGGGAAGAAAACTGCAGGGCTTGCTGCTGGACACGCAATGCTGGATGGAAGCACTGGAGAATTTAGCAGCATCCAGTGATCTTGCCCCTTTGCTGTTAGTGATTGTTTGTATAATATATCCCCTTCAGTACTGTTTTCTTTCTGGCAGATGGGAGGGGACAGCCTGTATGCTGTTTTGACAGGCTTTCAGCCGGTCGAATGGGAAATACAAATCCAGACTGAGAAAATGGAGGGGAGGGATAGCCGTTAATTTGCCCAACATCCAAGGGAGGAAATCTTGAGATTTGTCTCTAATGCAGAAATAATTCAATATTGACCAAGTGGGTGTCTTCAATGGGGTAGCACCTGGAAGAGGCCAATATTTAGGGGTTTTGCCCAAGGCACATTTAGTCCTGCTCTACTGTTTAGTGAAAACGCCCAGTGCAGATGCCACCAGAGCCTCATCTCGTGGAATAACGCTGTAAGAAAGAATGTGGTTTACTTGTGAAAGTCTTGACCTCTTCTTATGAAAATAACACACAACTCAGTATTTTCACGGTGTATAAGTGAAACGCAGTTATTTTATTTCTTTTCTTTTCTTTTTTTATTTTTTGTCAATAAAATTCCATTTCCTTTCCCAAACGTTTGGGTTTGGGTTTTTTTTTCCTCGGTGATATGTCTCTTTCCTCGGTTAAGTGGAAGTTCCCAGGGGTGGTAACTGTGGGATTGGTGTGCTGGCATTTGTCGCCGTCTCACAAATACCTCCTGTAAGTTACCTGGAGCTGAGCCTTGTGCCTGTCCTGCTGTGTGTTACCTCTCCTCTGCTTGCCGTCCGCCTCAGGGAAGCAGACGGAGGTGCTTCCACTTTCCTCTGCAGCCGGCCGGAGCTTTCCTCCCAGGAACCCCATACAAGAAAATCTCACTCCCTGAGGCAGTGCCTTGCTATTAACTGCCAACTGCTCCCGAGTTCCTGCAGATCTGGCCAATTGCAAATAATTATTGTGAAGAACGCCTAAAAGCCAGAAGGAAAGAATTTAAACCTGCTTGCGCCTGAGTATTTCAAAACCCCAGCGTCAGGAATAAGGAGAGGTAAAACACGCTGAACCCTCTGGGAATCTGAGGTATTTAAGTAGCCTCTGCAGTTAGCGAGCTTTCAGTGGGTGGACGTGCTGTCAAGAACGGGCAGTAAATCTCAGTGCAGCGTCAGAAGGGGACTAGCCTGACAGCTGCTGCTGGGTTAGGTCTCCTGAAGAGCAGGCCAAAAAGAGAGGCATGACAACAGGTCCACGTCTTCTTGGTCATGTCCTAATTTATTGGCATTTTTGCGGTCGCTCTCACGCTGTTTGCAGAGGTCTCCGCTGCGAGTCTCCTTGCATCCAAATCTGCCGAAGGACACTGCTTGTGCCGAATGCCTGGAAGCCAGCTGGACTGCAGTCCTTACCGCATGCAAGGGATACTGCTGCTGAAGAGCCTAATCCTAACTTGCGCAGGAAACAACTCCTAGCTACCTTATCTACGTCTACCAAAATGATCCTCAAGTCCTATGCATCCAAGCGCCCTCTTGGAGGCGCTGCCCGCTCCCACGGCTGTGTGCAGCCCCATCGTGAAGCTGCTCTCGGGAAGCGTTTGGAGAATGCCCAGAAGGTCGTCGCCGTCGCCTCTCTCCTCTGGGACGCCGAGCCGAAGAGCGGGCTGGACGCGGCGTGTGCCTGCGCTCTGCCTTACCGGGCCCTTCATCCTCTTTGCCCCGGCTTCTGTTCCGCAGGGCTGGAGCTCCCTTGCTGGCTGCCGCTGCCAGCGGCCGCTCTCCTCTTTCTGAGCAGCCACAAGAGCCCCAACAGCATGAGCGGGGCGTCGGCAGCGAGCCAAAACCCGCCGTGCTGCCAGACAGCGAGGAGCGCAACTTCCTGGAGCCCCCGCGGCTCCTGCTTCTTCTGCAGCTGCTGCTGCAGACACATCAGGAACTGCTGCTGCTGCTCCTGCTCCTCCTCATACCGCCGCAGGTTGACTCGCGTGATCAGGTCTGGCGGCTCGTTTCCCCTGAGCACGAAGTGTAGGATGCTCAGCACGGTCAGGATGCGGCCGATGCCCAGAGCCATGGTCTGCAGGAGGAGGGAGAGAAGGGGTAAAGGCAAAGCGCTCAGCAGGGCTGGCCGGGAGGGAGATGGTGGCTGGCACAGAGGGGCAGGAGATGCAGGGGCCGAGCAACAGCTGTGACAGGGCACGAGGGAGCTGGCGGGCAGCACGGGAAAGGCTGCTGAGCGCTGCCCCATGGGGGCACGTCCTCACAGCCCACTCGTGCACTCCTCGTGGCTGCCAGCCCTGGCGCGGGCCCTCTGCACCCAGCCCTGAAGGCAGCATTATCCCTGCCCAAGGAGCTCCATGCGGTGCCTGCACCCTCGCCCCGGCCTTTGAGAGCCCTCCATGGCCCAGCACTTGTGCCAAGGCCCTCACCCAGCCTTGCCTTCCCCCCGCCCGCCACACTCACCGCTCTCCCGAGCTATACTGCAGGGGCAGTGCCGCTGCTGCTAGTGCCTTAAGGCACCCCTCTGTGACGTCAGAGGCACCACAGCCCCATGGCAACACCCCGCTCTGACGGCCACGCCCAACGCGTGGCTCTCCGGCCCCTGCAGCGGGGAAATACCGCCCCCCCGTGGCAGGACAGAGCTCCCAGGGCCCCTAAGCCTCCCCAGAAAGAGCAGCCGCCCTGGCACAAGGGCCTCCCTGGCCTGCACAGGGAGCTCCACGCCCCACTGTGCCCTTCAGTCGGCCTCCTGTCTCCCTCCACGGCACCCACAGCAGCAGCCTTGAGGAGCCTGTGGGCAGGAGCTCTTGGTCACGCTTTCCCACCTACGCATGTAGCACGCACACTCCTGCCACTCCCAGCTGTGCTGGAGAATTACATAGCGGCCCAGCGCCCAGAGACTTGTGACAGCCCAGCCTGATGTGAAATCGGGCGGCTGTTTATCAGAAGAGTTATGAAGGCTGAGACAAGGAGGCACAAAAGCACAATGTAGTCAGTTCTAAGTAACGTAAGTTTGATGGCTTTGTAATGGAAAAGAACTGCGGTGCTTCAAGGTAGTTGACATCGTTTCAGGTCCTTAGGACCTTAGTACAAAAAGTGTATGAAAAGCAGAAGAGAAAAACCGGGCCTGGGGATGGGGATTATCTGAGACTAGCAGGTGTCCAGGATGGGCAGAAGTTACGAAGATGGTTGCGAGAAGTGAACGACCCTCGAAGACCACCATCACATTTTTTGTATGCATGTGGGAAAGTTTCTGGAAAATGGTGTCATTCATGTGTAGCCTCATATATAAGGATGGCCTGTATAGCCATACGGGGACACACGTTAGGAGGAGCTATGCCCCGTGTCTCCCGGCGCCACAAGAAAGAATACCTGGAGTTCCTGGAGTTTTCTCCAAATCAAGGCTTATCTAGTAATGGTCTCATTGCTACTGCCTCTGCTGAGGAAGAAAAGCAAAGAGCAAATAAGGAGCAAGCAGATCCTTTCCCTGGAGAGCAACTTGCCGAGCCTCACGGTTGGGCTCCCAGTCCTGGCTCCCCTCACAGCTGCTGCAGCTGCTGCTGCAGCATAGAAGAAGGAGCCTTTGGTAGGGGCAGAGCAGAGCAGAGCGAGTTCTGCTCCTGCCTCCCCGAGGGCTTTGCTCACCCCTGCAAACCGCTTATTGCCTTGGTGCTCTTTTGGACAACAGAGCTGCGGTGTTGCACGTACCCCCTCACCTGCAGCATCAGTAGAAGCATCTAGGAGCTGATAACGTTGTCCTTGTGGGCGCTGAGGTCCTGGTAGGCACTGCCCGTTCTTATGGCCGCTTGCAGCCCTGTGATAAATGTGTTCTAGGCAGCCCAGGTAAAGCTGTGACTACAGCAAGTCTGGCAAGAAGAGCTGGCCCCGTGCAGTCAGGCATAGGAGTGCTCCTCTCCTGTAGCTCTCTCCTGTTTCCCTGATGGTTTTCAGCTCCATAGTGGAACCTCCCATACCAACAGTTGCCTAAAGCTCTCAATTTCTTTTGAGCAACTCCCTGGTGTTGCTGTCCACATTTCTGAGATCTGTGCTGTACCTACAGATGGTGTCAGGTCTGCAGCTCTTTACCGTTACACGTCTCCCACTTTGTATTGTTCTTGCTGATCCATGGGGCTTTAAGTGCTGCGAGACCCAGTCAGCCCCCCGCAGCCTTCTGGCACCCGCAATGTTTCTCAGAGGCTTTGAAGAAAGAAGCCTGTGGCAACCCAAGCAAAGGCAGCCCAGCGGTTTCTGCTTGCACACCTTCTGCAGGCTGGTGTGAGCTCTGCATGCTGCCCTCCGCGAGCTCTTCTTTAGCAGTGCAACAGCTACCTACCTCCTGCCACTGCTCCTAAATCCTGAGGCCTCTCTCACCTGGTTCTTGCAGGTGTAACTGGGGGGAATGATGATAGTGACAGATCACTTTGACACCCCAGAGGCTCTTTCACCCTGAATTCATTAAAAGTCTGTTCAACTCTACCCCGTTTTACCAGCTTTCGGCTATACTTTAGAGACCTACAGCCGCTAGTGAACACTTTGCTCCAGAGATGATTGATTAGAGGAACTTGCTGCGGAGTACTGTTATGGACAGAAAAGAAGAGCTTTGAATCAGGGCTGCTCATTAGCAGCAGCAATCAGTCTGGCAGATCCCAGCCACATGTAGCCTTTTGTTCCAGAATAGTCAAAGGATTTGGAGAGAGAGTCAGGTGGCTGTAATATAGTAGGGATAGAACAAGCCCAGCAGCCCTGGACAAACTGAATAACTTCGTAAAAGATGCCTTTTATAAAGTACCATTTTTCTAGTGCTAAATTGTTAAAGAAGTATTTATGAGCAGACTTTCTATGTACTTGGTGCGGTGCTTTGTACTGACTACGTAGACCTGTTACACGTTTACACCTCTTAATGATTGTCTTCGAGGCGTATGTAGTAATTTAATGACGTTTACGACAGAAAACCGATGCAGTTCTGTGTAGTAGCAAGTGATTTCATTTCCGATGAAACTGTAGGCTTTTGTAGTGCTTGTGTATTTTTCTGGTTGGCAGTTACGAGTTGTACTCTTCCTGCGCTGAGGCTTGTCCGCTTGATTGTAGAGAGGGGCAATAGGATGGTAGATACCACACTTCTTTAATAAAAGAAAACCCTAAATCTTGGTCCCTTATCCATGATAAAATCAGGTGAGTTTTGTGGCATAGGCCTGAAATTCAGCTTTTGCACCGGAATAAACTATCAAATACACCTAGGGCAGGTTCAAAGTATGCGATGAGGGATCTGTTTCTATAATTAAGTAAGACATGGGGACCTTACATGTGCTGGATAGCAACATATAAATGGACAGGCCAAGAGACTGGAACAAACCTGGTTTTTTCCCTCAAGAGTTCCCGAGCTCTGGATATGTTAAAAGGAAAGATCTGCTTTGCTGAGTTAGCGAGAAAAATTGCATTGAGATCAATAAATGCATTGTGGAGATGAGAGGCTATGGAAGGGAACAGCCATGCTTTGCATGCTTTGCTGTGCCTGGCTTTTCCTCCCCTGGCAGTCTGAGGGTGCAGCCTATCTGTGGTGGTAGCAGTGACTGTTGTTGCCTGCACCTTCTTCCTTTGGGAAAATTCGGAAGAGTAATTGAGCAAGTAGGAGATGAGTTCTCTGTGAAGCTGTTGGGCTGTTTATGTCGAAGTGCTGCGCTAAAACTCTGGTTTAGCACAGCTCTGCGCTTTAAAGTGTGTGACGAACAGCACACCGCTTTCAAGGCGGCAGCGTAAGCTGGTAGGATATTCATTCTCCCTGTTGTAGGAACCTAGCTTAGGCATGTAGTTCGCCAAGACTTCGTTTGTAGGCCGTGGAGTATGAGACTCTGAAAGTGAGTTATTCACATGATTTAGGCTTGGCTCTTGCTCTTTGGAAAAGAAAGGTAGAGAATTACTGGCTGCTGTGATAGAACTGACCTGTTGGGCGCAGCTATACCAGAAACCCCTGCCCTGCCCTAGCCTTCCTTTCCCATCACTTGTGCTTTCCCTGGTACTTGCCTGTCCCATAACGAGTGAAGAGAAGGAGCTAGGACCAATGGGGAATTTATGCAGCCACATTCCGCCCCACCCCCCACCGCCCCCCCGGGTTTCCCTCCCCCCGCCCCCGAGGTTTTCGACTCCTTTAGTTCCCTACCTCATCCGGGGAACGCTTGTGCTGCTGCTGGGGAGTGGCTGGGAATGTGCAGATAGACAAATGAGGGAGCATGGGGTTGCGTCTTTTCCTGGCAGGGAGATGCTGGATAAGCAGAACTTAATGGCAAAGCTGCGCTGTGAGTGGTAAAAGAAGTCTTTGTCAGATGAGTACTTGCAAAAAGAGCTGCAGGCTTCATAATCAGAGTTTGGTGTTCTCAATCCAGCCCATCCCTTGTATTGCAAAAACATTATGGTACTAAAAGAGTTTGTGTGACTGTTCTTAATGATCTGTGCAACGCTCGTGCAGAGTAGAAAACTGCACAGAATAAAGCTGTTATCTCACTAGGGAACTTAGTAGGAAGATCCAGGTGGAGAAAGCTTCAAATCCACTTTCAAAGCACTTGGATGGTGTCAGAATTGTCCAGGTCTAGGTCTAGCTCTGTTCCTTCCTGGACCCTTTAAGTAGGGAAGAAATCACATAAATAGGTACATAAATAAGGAATTGTAGTGGCATTAGTATTTCTTTTTTGCCTACAGATTTTTAAATCTTGCCAGACTGAAGCTCTCTCTTTCATCAGGTTTTTTGAGAAGAGCCCTTGCCGAGTGATGTGATAGAGCCTGTCACAGCTGGCTTGGAGCACAGCAGCTTCAAACACACGGCCCTGTTGGATACCACCTGTAGACAGGTACTCCTGTCCTGTGGCCTGTATTTAGTACAGCACCTGTTCACGTGCCTAGTATGTGCTATACGCAAATATAAGCCTTGCTAGGGAAGAAAACTGCAGGGCTTGCTGCTGGACACGCAATGCTGGATGGAAGCACTGGAGAATTTAGCAGCATCCAGTGATCTTGCCCCTTTGCTGTTAGTGATTGTTTGTATAATATATCCCCTTCAGTACTGTTTTCTTTCTGGCAGATGGGAGGGGACAGCCTGTATGCTGTTTTGACAGGCTTTCAGCCGGTCGAATGGGAAATACAAATCCAGACTGAGAAAATGGAGGGGAGGGATAGCCGTTAATTTGCCCAACATCCAAGGGAGGAAATCTTGAGATTTGTCTCTAATGCAGAAATAATTCAATATTGACCAAGTGGGTGTCTTCAATGGGGTAGCACCTGGAAGAGGCCAATATTTAGGGGTTTTGCCCAAGGCACATTTAGTCCTGCTCTACTGTTTAGTGAAAACGCCCAGTGCAGATGCCACCAGAGCCTCATCTCGTGGAATAACGCTGTAAGAAAGAATGTGGTTTACTTGTGAAAGTCTTGACCTCTTCTTATGAAAATAACACACAACTCAGTATTTTCACGGTGTATAAGTGAAACGCAGTTATTTTATTTCTTTTCTTTTCTTTTTTTATTTTTTGTCAATAAAATTCCATTTCCTTTCCCAAACGTTTGGGTTTGGGTTTTTTTTTCCTCGGTGATATGTCTCTTTCCTCGGTTAAGTGGAAGTTCCCAGGGGTGGTAACTGTGGGATTGGTGTGCTGGCATTTGTCGCCGTCTCACAAATACCTCCTGTAAGTTACCTGGAGCTGAGCCTTGTGCCTGTCCTGCTGTGTGTTACCTCTCCTCTGCTTGCCGTCCGCCTCAGGGAAGCAGACGGAGGTGCTTCCACTTTCCTCTGCAGCCGGCCGGAGCTTTCCTCCCAGGAACCCCATACAAGAAAATCTCACTCCCTGAGGCAGTGCCTTGCTATTAACTGCCAACTGCTCCCGAGTTCCTGCAGATCTGGCCAATTGCAAATAATTATTGTGAAGAACGCCTAAAAGCCAGAAGGAAAGAATTTAAACCTGCTTGCGCCTGAGTATTTCAAAACCCCAGCGTCAGGAATAAGGAGAGGTAAAACACGCTGAACCCTCTGGGAATCTGAGGTATTTAAGTAGCCTCTGCAGTTAGCGAGCTTTCAGTGGGTGGACGTGCTGTCAAGAACAGGCAGTAAATCTCAGTGCAGCGTCAGAAGGGGACTAGCCTGACAGCTGCTGCTGGGTTAGGTCTCCTGAAGAGCAGGCCAAAAAGAGAGGCATGACAACAGGTCCACGTCTTCTTGGTCATGTCCTAATTTATTGGCATTTTTGCGGTCGCTCTCACGCTGTTTGCAGAGGTCTCCGCTGCGAGTCTCCTTGCATCCAAATCTGCCGAAGGACACTGCTTGTGCCGAATGCCTGGAAGCCAGCTGGACTGCAGTCCTTACCGCATGCAAGGGATACTGCTGCTGAAGAGCCTAATCCTAACTTGCGCAGGAAACAACTCCTAGCTACCTTATCTACGTCTACCAAAATGATCCTCAAGTCCTATGCATCCAAGCGCCCTCTTGGAGGCGCTGCCCGCTCCCACGGCTGTGTGCAGCCCCATCGTGAAGCTGCTCTCGGGAAGCGTTTGGAGAATGCCCAGAAGGTCGTCGCCGTCGCCTCTCTCCTCTGGGACGCCGAGCCGAAGAGCGGGCTGGACGCGGCGTGTGCCTGCGCTCTGCCTTACCGGGCCCTTCATCCTCTTTGCCCCGGCTTCTGTTCCGCAGGGCTGGAGCTCCCTTGCTGGCTGCCGCTGCCAGCGGCCGCTCTCCTCTTTCTGAGCAGCCACAAGAGCCCCAACAGCATGAGCGGGGCGTCGGCAGCGAGCCAAAACCCGCCGTGCTGCCAGACAGCGAGGAGCGCAACTTCCTGGAGCCCCCGCGGCTCCTGCTTCTTCTGCAGCTGCTGCTGCAGACACATCAGGAACTGCTGCTGCTGCTCCTGCTCCTCCTCATACCGCCGCAGGTTGACTCGCGTGATCAGGTCTGGCGGCTCGTTTCCCCTGAGCACGAAGTGTAGGATGCTCAGCACGGTCAGGATGCGGCCGATGCCCAGAGCCATGGTCTGCAGGAGGAGGGAGAGAAGGGGTAAAGGCAAAGCGCTCAGCAGGGCTGGCCGGGAGGGAGATGGTGGCTGGCACAGAGGGGCAGGAGATGCAGGGGCCGAGCAACAGCTGTGACAGGGCACGAGGGAGCTGGCGGGCAGCACGGGAAAGGCTGCTGAGCGCTGCCCCATGGGGGCACGTCCTCACAGCCCACTCGTGCACTCCTCGTGGCTGCCAGCCCTGGCGCGGGCCCTCTGCACCCAGCCCTGAAGGCAGCATTATCCCTGCCCAAGGAGCTCCATGCGGTGCCTGCACCCTCGCCCCGGCCTTTGAGAGCCCTCCATGGCCCAGCACTTGTGCCAAGGCCCTCACCCAGCCTTGCCTTCCCCCCGCCCGCCACACTCACCGCTCTCCCGAGCTATACTGCAGGGGCAGTGCCGCTGCTGCTAGTGCCTTAAGGCACCCCTCTGTGACGTCAGAGGCACCACAGCCCCATGGCAACACCCCGCTCTGACGGCCACGCCCAACGCGTGGCTCTCCGGCCCCTGCAGCGGGGAAATACCGCCCCCCCGTGGCAGGACAGAGCTCCCAGGGCCCCTAAGCCTCCCCAGAAAGAGCAGCCGCCCTGGCACAAGGGCCTCCCTGGCCTGCACAGGGAGCTCCACGCCCCACTGTGCCCTTCAGTCGGCCTCCTGTCTCCCTCCACGGCACCCACAGCAGCAGCCTTGAGGAGCCTGTGGGCAGGAGCTCTTGGTCACGCTTTCCCACCTATGCATGTAGCACGCACACTCCTGCCACTCCCAGCTGTGCTGGAGAATTACATAGCGGCCCAGCGCCCAGAGACTTGTGACAGCCCAGCCTGATGTGAAATCGGGCGGCTGTTTATCAGAAGAGTTATGGAGGCTGAGACAAGGAGGCACAAAAGCACAATGTAGTGAGTTCTAAGTAACGTAAGTTTGATGGCTTTGTAATGGAAAAGAACTGCGGTGCTTCAAGGTAGTTGACATCGTTTCAGGTCCTTAGGACCTTAGTACAAAAAGTGTATGAAAAGCAGAAGAGAAAAACCGGGCCTGGGGATGGGGATTATCTGAGACTAGCAGGTGTCCAGGATGGGCAGAAGTTACGAAGATGGTTGCGAGAAGTGAACGACCTTCGAAGACCACCATCACATTTTTTGTATGCATGTGGGAAAGTTTCTGGAAAATGGTGTCATTCATGTGTAGCCTCATATATAAGGATGGCCTGTATAGCCATACGGGGACACACGTTAGGAGGAGCTATGCCCCGTGTCTCCCGGCGCCACAAGAAAGAATACCTGCTTGTCAACTTGAAACTCTGTTGGCGAGTTTGTTCCTGGAGTTTTCTCCAAATCAAGGCTTATCTAGTAATGGTCTCATTGCTACTGCCTCTGCTGAGGAAGAAAAGCAAAGAGCAAATAAGGAGCAAGCAGATCCTTTCCCTGGAGAGCAACTTGCCGAGCCTCACGGTTGGGCTCCCAGTCCTGGCTCCCCTCACAGCTGCTGCAGCTGCTGCTGCAGCATAGAAGAAGGAGCCTTTGGTAGGGGCAGAGCAGAGCAGAGCGAGTTCTGCTCCTGCCTCCCCGAGGGCTTTGCTCACCCCTGCAAACCGCTTATTGCCTTGGTGCTCTTTTGGACAACAGAGCTGCGGTGTTGCACGTACCCCCTCACCTGCAGCATCAGTAGAAGCATCTAGGAGCTGATAACGTTGTCCTTGTGGGCGCTGAGGTCCTGGTAGGCACTGCCCGTTCTTATGGCCGCTTGCAGCCCTGTGATAAATGTGTTCTAGGCAGCCCAGGTAAAGCTGTGACTACAGCAAGTCTGGCAAGAAGAGCTGGCCCCGTGCAGTCAGGCATAGGAGTGCTCCTCTCCTGTAGCTCTCTCCTGTTTCCCTGATGGTTTTCAGCTCCATAGTGGAACCTCCCATACCAACAGTTGCCTAAAGCTCTCAATTTCTTTTGAGCAACTCCCTGGTGTTGCTGTCCACATTTCTGAGATCTGTGCTGTACCTACAGATGGTGTCAGGTCTGCAGCTCTTTACCGTTACACGTCTCCCACTTTGTATTGTTCTTGCTGATCCATGGGGCTTTAAGTGCTGCGAGACCCAGTCAGCCCCCCGCAGCCTTCTGGCACCCGCAATGTTTCTCAGAGGCTTTGAAGAAAGAAGCCTGTGGCAACCCAAGCAAAGGCAGCCCAGCGGTTTCTGCTTGCACACCTTCTGCAGGCTGGTGTGAGCTCTGCATGCTGCCCTCCGCGAGCTCTTCTTTAGCAGTGCAACAGCTACCTACCTCCTGCCACTGCTCCTAAATCCTGAGGCCTCTCTCACCTGGTTCTTGCAGGTGTAACTGGGGGGAATGATGATAGTGACAGATCACTTTGACACCCCAGAGGCTCTTTCACCCTGAATTCATTAAAAGTCTGTTCAACTCTACCCCGTTTTACCAGCTTTCGGCTATACTTTAGAGACCTACAGCCGCTAGTGATCACTTTGCTCCAGAGATGATTGATTAGAGGAACTTGCTGCGGAGTACTGTTATGGACAGAAAAGAAGAGCTTTGAATCAGGGCTGCTCATTAGCAGCAGCAATCAGTCTGGCAGATCCCAGCCACATGTAGCCTTTTGTTCCAGAATAGTCAAAGGATTTGGAGAGAGAGTCAGGTGGCTGTAATATAGTAGGGATAGAACAAGCCCAGCAGCCCTGGACAAACTGAATAACTTCGTAAAAGATGCCTTTTATAAAGTACCATTTTTCTAGTGCTAAATTGTTAAAGAAGTATTTATGAGCAGACTTTCTATGTACTTGGTGCGGTGCTTTGTACTGACTACGTAGACCTGTTACACATTTACACCTCTTAATGATTGTCTTCGAGGCGTATGTAGTAATTTAATGACGTTTACGACAGAAAACCGATGCAGTTCTGTGTAGTAGCAAGTGATTTCATTTCCGATGAAACTGTAGGCTTTTGTAGTGCTTGTGTATTTTTCTGGTTGGCAGTTACGAGTTGTACTCTTCCTGCGCTGAGGCTTGTCCGCTTGATTGTAGAGAGGGGCAATAGGATGGTAGATACCACACTTCTTTAATAAAAGAAAACCCTAAATCTTGGTCCCTTATCCATGATAAAATCAGGTGAGTTTTGTGGCATAGGCCTGAAATTCAGCTTTTGCACCGGAATAAACTATCAAATACACCTAGGGCAGGTTCAAAGTATGCGATGAGGGATCTGTTTCTATAATTAAGTAAGACATGGGGACCTTACATGTGCTGGATAGCAATATATAAATGGACAGGCCAAGAGACTGGAACAAACCTGGTTTTTTCCCTCAAGAGTTCCCGAGCTCTGGATATGTTAAAAGGAAAGATCTGCTTTGCTGAGTTAGCGAGAAAAATTGCATTGAGATCAATAAATGCATTGTGGAGATGAGAGGCTATGGAAGGGAACAGCCATGCTTTGCATGCTTTGCTGTGCCTGGCTTTTCCTCCCCTGGCAGTCTGAGGGTGCAGCCTATCTGTGGTGGTAGCAGTGACTGTTGTTGCCTGCACCTTCTTCCTTTGGGAAAATTCGGAAGAGTAATTGAGCAAGTAGGAGATGAGTTCTCTGTGAAGCTGTTGGGCTGTTTATGTCGAAGTGCTGCGCTAAAGCTCTGGTTTAGCACAGCTCTGCGCTTTAAAGTGTGTGACGAACAGCACACCGCTTTCAAGGCGGCAGCGTAAGCTGGTAGGATATTCATTCTCCCTGTTGTAGGAACCTAGCTTAGGCATGTAGTTCGCCAAGACTTCGTTTGTAGGCCGTGGAGTATGAGACTCTGAAAGTGAGTTATTCACATGATTTAGGCTTGGCTCTTGCTCTTTGGAAAAGAAAGGTAGAGAATTACTGGCTGCTGTGATAGAACTGACCTGTTGGGCGCAGCTATACCAGAAACCCCTGCCCTGCCCTAGCCTTCCTTTCCCATCACTTGTGCTTTCCCTGGTACTTGCCTGTCCCATAACGAGTGAAGAGAAGGAGCTAGGACCAATGGGGAATTTATGCAGCCACATTCCGCCCCACCCCCCACCGCCCCCCCGGGTTTCCCTCCCCCCGCCCCCGAGGTTTTCGACTCCTTTAGTTCCCTACCTCATCCGGGGAACGCTTGTGCTGCTGCTGGGGAGTGGCTGGGAATGTGCAGATAGACAAATGAGGGAGCATGGGGTTGCGTCTTTTCCTGGCAGGGAGATGCTGGATAAGCAGAACTTAATGGCAAAGCTGCGCTGTGAGTGGTAAAAGAAGTCTTTGTCAGATGAGTACTTGCAAAAAGAGCTGCAGGCTTCATAATCAGAGTTTGGTGTTCTCAATCCAGCCCATCCCTTGTATTGCAAAAACATTATGGTACTAAAAGAGTTTGTGTGACTGTTCTTAATGATCTGTGCGACGCTCGTGCAGAGTAGAAAACTGCACAGAATAAAGCTGTTATCTCACTAGGGAACTTAGTAGGAAGATCCAGGTGGAGAAAGCTTCAAATCCACTTTCAAAGCACTTGCATGGTGTCAGAATTGTCCAGGTCTAGGTCTAGCTCTGTTCCTTCCTGGACCCTTTAAGTAGGGAAGAAATCACATAAATAGGTACATAAATAAGGAATTGTAGTGGCATTAGTATTTCTTTTTTGCCTACAGATTTTTAAATCTTGCCAGACTGAAGCTCTCTCTTTCATCAGGTTTTTTGAGAAGAGCCCTTGCCGAGTGATGTGATAGAGCCTGTCACAGCTGGCTTGGAGCACAGCAGCTTCAAACACACGGCCCTGTTGGATACCACCTGTAGACAGGTACTCCTGTCCTGTGGCCTGTATTTAGTACAGCACCTGTTCACGTGCCTAGTATGTGCTATGCGCAAATATAAGCCTTGCTAGGGAAGAAAACTGCAGGGCTTGCTGCTGGACACGCAATGCTGGATGGAAGCACTGGAGAATTTAGCAGCATCCAGTGATCTTGCCCCTTTGCTGTTAGTGATTGTTTGTATAATATATCCCCTTCAGTACTGTTTTCTTTCTGGCAGATGGGAGGGGACAGCCTGTATGCTGTTTTGACAGGCTTTCAGCCGGTCGAATGGGAAATACAAATCCAGACTGAGAAAATGGAGGGGAGGGATAGCCGTTAATTTGCCCAACATCCAAGGGAGGAAATCTTGAGATTTGTCTCTAATGCAGAAATAATTCAATATTGACCAAGTGGGTGTCTTCAATGGGGTAGCACCTGGAAGAGGCCAATATTTAGGGGTTTTGCCCAAGGCACATTTAGTCCTGCTCTACTGTTTAGTGAAAACGCCCAGTGCAGATGCCACCAGAGCCTCATCTCGTGGAATAACGCTGTAAGAAAGAATGTGGTTTACTTGTGAAAGTCTTGACCTCTTCTTATGAAAATAACACACAACTCAGTATTTTCACGGTGTATAAGTGAAACGCAGTTATTTTATTTCTTTTCTTTTCTTTTTTTATTTTTTGTCAATAAAATTCCATTTCCTTTCCCAAACGTTTGGGTTTGGGTTTTTTTTTCCTCGGTGATATGTCTCTTTCCTCGGTTAAGTGGAAGTTCCCAGGGGTGGTAACTGTGGGATTGGTGTGCTGGCATTTGTCGCCGTCTCACAAATACCTCCTGTAAGTTACCTGGAGCTGAGCCTTGTGCCTGTCCTGCTGTGTGTTACCTCTCCTCTGCTTGCCGTCCGCCTCAGGGAAGCAGACGGAGGTGCTTCCACTTTCCTCTGCAGCCGGCCGGAGCTTTCCTCCCAGGAACCCCATACAAGAAAATCTCACTCCCTGAGGCAGTGCCTTGCTATTAACTGCCAACTGCTCCCGAGTTCCTGCAGATCTGGCCAATTGCAAATAATTATTGTGAAGAACGCCTAAAAGCCAGAAGGAAAGAATTTAAACCTGCTTGCGCCTGAGTATTTCAAAACCCCAGCGTCAGGAATAAGGAGAGGTAAAACACGCTGAACCCTCTGGGAATCTGAGGTATTTAAGTAGCCTCTGCAGTTAGCGAGCTTTCAGTGGGTGGACGTGCTGTCAAGAACGGGCAGTAAATCTCAGTGCAGCGTCAGAAGGGGACTAGCCTGACAGCTGCTGCTGGGTTAGGTCTCCTGAAGAGCAGGCCAAAAAGAGAGGCATGACAACAGGTCCACGTCTTCTTGGTCATGTCCTAATTTATTGGCATTTTTGCGGTCGCTCTCACGCTGTTTGCAGAGGTCTCCGCTGCGAGTCTCCTTGCATCCAAATCTGCCGAAGGACACTGCTTGTGCCGAATGCCTGGAAGCCAGCTGGACTGCAGTCCTTACCGCATGCAAGGGATACTGCTGCTGAAGAGCCTAATCCTAACTTGCGCAGGAAACAACTCCTAGCTACCTTATCTACGTCTACCAAAATGATCCTCAAGTCCTATGCATCCAAGCGCCCTCTTGGAGGCGCTGCCCGCTCCCACGGCTGTGTGCAGCCCCATCGTGAAGCTGCTCTCGGGAAGCGTTTGGAGAATGCCCAGAAGGTCGTCGCCGTCGCCTCTCTCCTCTGGGACGCCGAGCCGAAGAGCGGGCTGGACGCGGCGTGTGCCTGCGCTCTGCCTTACCGGGCCCTTCATCCTCTTTGCCCCGGCTTCTGTTCCGCAGGGCTGGAGCTCCCTTGCTGGCTGCCGCTGCCAGCGGCCGCTCTCCTCTTTCTGAGCAGCCACAAGAGCCCCAACAGCATGAGCGGGGCGTCGGCAGCGAGCCAAAACCCGCCGTGCTGCCAGACAGCGAGGAGCGCAACTTCCTGGAGCCCCCGCGGCTCCTGCTTCTTCTGCAGCTGCTGCTGCAGACACATCAGGAACTGCTGCTGCTGCTCCTGCTCCTCCTCATACCGCCGCAGGTTGACTCGCGTGATCAGGTCTGGCGGCTCGTTTCCCCTGAGCACGAAGTGTAGGATGCTCAGCACGGTCAGGATGCGGCCGATGCCCAGAGCCATGGTCTGCAGGAGGAGGGAGAGAAGGGGTAAAGGCAAAGCGCTCAGCAGGGCTGGCCGGGAGGGAGATGGTGGCTGGCACAGAGGGGCAGGAGATGCAGGGGCCGAGCGACAGCTGTGACAGGGCACGAGGGAGCTGGCGGGCAGCACGGGAAAGGCTGCTGAGCGCTGCCCCATGGGGGCACGTCCTCACAGCCCACTCGTGCACTCCTCGTGGCTGCCAGCCCTGGCGCGGGCCCTCTGCACCCAGCCCTGAAGGCAGCATTATCCCTGCCCAAGGAGCTCCATGCGGTGCCTGCACCCTCGCCCCGGCCTTTGAGAGCCCTCCATGGCCCAGCACTTGTGCCAAGGCCCTCACCCAGCCTTGCCTTCCCCCCGCCCGCCACACTCACCGCTCTCCCGAGCTATACTGCAGGGGCAGTGCCGCTGCTGCTAGTGCCTTAAGGCACCCCTCTGTGACGTCAGAGGCACCACAGCCCCATGGCAACACCCCGCTCTGACGGCCACGCCCAACGCGTGGCTCTCCGGCCCCTGCAGCGGGGAAATACCGCCCCCCCGTGGCAGGACAGAGCTCCCAGGGCCCCTAAGCCTCCCCAGAAAGAGCAGCCGCCCTGGCACAAGGGCCTCCCTGGCCTGCACAGGGAGCTCCACGCCCCACTGTGCCCTTCAGTCGGCCTCCTGTCTCCCTCCACGGCACCCACAGCAGCAGCCTTGAGGAGCCTGTGGGCAGGAGCTCTTGGTCACGCTTTCCCACCTACGCATGTAGCACGCACACTCCTGCCACTCCCAGCTGTGCTGGAGAATTACATAGCGGCCCAGCGCCCAGAGACTTGTGACAGCCCAGCCTGATGTGAAATCGGGCGGCTGTTTATCAGAAGAGTTATGAAGGCTGAGACAAGGAGGCACAAAAGCACAATGTAGTCAGTTCTAAGTAACGTAAGTTTGATGGCTTTGTAATGGAAAAGAACTGCGGTGCTTCAAGGTAGTTGACATCGTTTCAGGTCCTTAGGACCTTAGTACAAAAAGTGTATGAAAAGCAGAAGAGAAAAACCGGGCCTGGGGATGGGGATTATCTGAGACTAGCAGGTGTCCAGGATGGGCAGAAGTTACGAAGATGGTTGCGAGAAGTGAACGACCCTCGAAGACCACCATCACATTTTTTGTATGCATGTGGGAAAGTTTCTGGAAAATGGTGTCATTCATGTGTAGCCTCATATATAAGGATGGCCTGTATAGCCATACGGGGACACACGTTAGGAGGAGCTATGCCCCGTGTCTCCCGGCGCCACAAGAAAGAATACCTGGAGTTCCTGGAGTTTTCTCCAAATCAAGGCTTATCTAGTAATGGTCTCATTGCTACTGCCTCTGCTGAGGAAGAAAAGCAAAGAGCAAATAAGGAGCAAGCAGATCCTTTCCCTGGAGAGCAACTTGCCGAGCCTCACGGTTGGGCTCCCAGTCCTGGCTCCCCTCACAGCTGCTGCAGCTGCTGCTGCAGCATAGAAGAAGGAGCCTTTGGTAGGGGCAGAGCAGAGCAGAGCGAGTTCTGCTCCTGCCTCCCCGAGGGCTTTGCTCACCCCTGCAAACCGCTTATTGCCTTGGTGCTCTTTTGGACAACAGAGCTGCGGTGTTGCACGTACCCCCTCACCTGTAGCATCAGTAGAAGCATCTAGGAGCTGATAACGTTGTCCTTGTGGGCGCTGAGGTCCTGGTAGGCACTGCCCGTTCTTATGGCCGCTTGCAGCCCTGTGATAAATGTGTTCTAGGCAGCCCAGGTAAAGCTGTGACTACAGCAAGTCTGGCAAGAAGAGCTGGCCCCGTGCAGTCAGGCATAAGAGTGCTCCTCTCCTGTAGCTCTCTCCTGTTTCCCTGATGGTTTTCAGCTCCATAGTGGAACCTCCCATACCAACAGTTGCCTAAAGCTCTCAATTTCTTTTGAGCAACTCCCTGGTGTTGCTGTCCACATTTCTGAGATCTGTGCTGTACCTACAGATGGTGTCAGGTCTGCAGCTCTTTACCGTTACACGTCTCCCACTTTGTATTGTTCTTGCTGATCCATGGGGCTTTAAGTGCTGCGAGACCCAGTCAGCCCCCCGCAGCCTTCTGGCACCCGCAATGTTTCTCAGAGGCTTTGAAGAAAGAAGCCTGTGGCAACCCAAGCAAAGGCAGCCCAGCGGTTTCTGCTTGCACACCTTCTGCAGGCTGGTGTGAGCTCTGCATGCTGCCCTCCGCGAGCTCTTCTTTAGCAGTGCAACAGCTACCTACCTCCTGCCACTGCTCCTAAATCCTGAGGCCTCTCTCACCTGGTTCTTGCAGGTGTAACTGGGGGGAATGATGATAGTGACAGATCACTTTGACACCCCAGAGGCTCTTTCACCCTGAATTCATTAAAAGTCTGTTCAACTCTACCCCGTTTTACCAGCTTTCGGCTATACTTTAGAGACCTACAGCCGCTAGTGATCACTTTGCTCCAGAGCTGATTGATTAGAGGAACTTGCTGCGGAGTACTGTTATGGACAGAAAAGAAGAGCTTTGAATCAGGGCTGCTCATTAGCAGCAGCAATCAGTCTGGCAGATCCCAGCCACATGTAGCCTTTTGTTCCAGAATAGTCAAAGGATTTGGAGAGAGAGTCAGGTGGCTGTAATATAGTAGGGATAGAACAAGCCCAGCAGCCCTGGACAAACTGAATAACTTCGTAAAAGATGCCTTTTAAAGTACCATTTTTCTAGTGCTAAATTGTTAAAGAAGTATTTATGAGCAGACTTTCTATGTACTTGGTGCGGTGCTTTGTACTGACTACGTAGACCTGTTACACGTTTACACCTCTTAATGATTGTCTTCGAGGCGTATGTAGTAATTTAATGACGTTTACGACAGAAAACCGATGCAGTTCTGTGTAGTAGCAAGTGATTTCATTTCCGATGAAACTGTAGGCTTTTGTAGTGCTTGTGTATTTTTCTGGTTGGCAGTTACGAGTTGTACTCTTCCTGCGCTGAGGCTTGTCCGCTTGATTGTAGAGAGGGGCAATAGGATGGTAGATACCACACTTCTTTAATAAAAGAAAACCCTAAATCTTGGTCCCTTATCCATGATAAAATCAGGTGAGTTTTGTGGCATAGGCCTGAAATTCAGCTTTTGCACCGGAATAAACTATCAAATACACCTAGGGCAGGTTCAAAGTATGCGATGAGGGATCTGTTTCTATAATTAAGTAAGACATGGGGACCTTACATGTGCTGGATAGCAACATATAAATGGACAGGCCAAGAGACTGGAACAAACCTGGTTTTTTCCCTCAAGAGTTCCCGAGCTCTGGATATGTTAAAAGGAAAGATCTGCTTTGCTGAGTTAGCGAGAAAAATTGCATTGAGATCAATAAATGCATTGTGGAGATGAGAGGCTATGGAAGGGAACAGCCATGCTTTGCATGCTTTGCTGTGCCTGGCTTTTCCTCCCCTGGCAGTCTGAGGGTGCAGCCTATCTGTGGTGGTAGCAGTGACTGTTGTTGCCTGCACCTTCTTCCTTTGGGAAAATTCGGAAGAGTAATTGAGCAAGTAGGAGATGAGTTCTCTGTGAAGCTGTTGGGCTGTTTATGTCGAAGTGCTGCGCTAAAGCTCTGGTTTAGCACAGCTCTGCGCTTTAAAGTGTGTGACGAACAGCACACCGCTTTCAAGGCGGCAGCGTAAGCTGGTAGGATATTCATTCTCCCTGTTGTAGGAACCTAGCTTAGGCATGTAGTTCGCCAAGACTTCGTTTGTAGGCCGTGGAGTATGAGACTCTGAAAGTGAGTTATTCACATGATTTAGGCTTGGCTCTTGCTCTTTGGAAAAGAAAGGTAGAGAATTACTGGCTGCTGTGATAGAACTGACCTGTTGGGCGCAGCTATACCAGAAACCCCTGCCCTGCCCTAGCCTTCCTTTCCCATCACTTGTGCTTTCCCTGGTACTTGCCTGTCCCATAACGAGTGAAGAGAAGGAGCTAGGACCAATGGGGAATTTATGCAGCCACATTCCGCCCCACCCCCCACCGCCCCCCCGGGTTTCCCTCCCCCCGCCCCCGAGGTTTTCGACTCCTTTAGTTCCCTACCTCATCCGGGGAACGCTTGTGCTGCTGCTGGGGAGTGGCTGGGAATGTGCAGATAGACAAATGAGGGAGCATGGGGTTGCGTCTTTTCCTGGCAGGGAGATGCTGGATAAGCAGAACTTAATGGCAAAGCTGCGCTGTGAGTGGTAAAAGAAGTCTTTGTCAGATGAGTACTTGCAAAAAGAGCTGCAGGCTTCATAATCAGAGTTTGGTGTTCTCAATCCAGCCCATCCCTTGTATTGCAAAAACATTATGGTACTAAAAGAGTTTGTGTGACTGTTCTTAAAGATCTGTGCGACGCTCGTGCAGAGTAGAAAACTGCACAGAATAAAGCTGTTATCTCACTAGGGAACTTAGTAGGAAGATCCAGGTGGAGAAAGCTTCAAATCCACTTTCAAAGCACTTGCATGGTGTCAGAATTGTCCAGGTCTAGGTCTAGCTCTGTTCCTTCCTGGACCCTTTAAGTAGGGAAGAAATCACATAAATAGGTACATAAATAAGGAATTGTAGTGGCATTAGTATTTCTTTTTTGCCTACAGATTTTTAAATCTTGCCAGACTGAAGCTCTCTCTTTCATCAGGTTTTTTGAGAAGAGCCCTTGCCGAGTGATGTGATAGAGCCTGTCACAGCTGGCTTGGAGCACAGCAGCTTCAAACACACGGCCCTGTTGAATACCACCTGTAGACAGGTACTCCTGTCCTGTGGCTTGTATTTCGTACAGCACCTGTTCACGTGCCTAGTATGTGCTATACGCAAATATAAGCCTTGCTAGGGAAGAAAACTGCAGGGCTTGCTGCTGGACACGCAATGCTGGATGGAAGCACTGGAGAATTTAGCAGCATCCAGTGATCTTGCCCCTTTGCTGTTAGTGATTGTTTGTATAATATATCCCCTTCAGTACTGTTTTCTTTCTGGCAGATGGGAGGGGACAGCCTGTATGCTGTTTTGACAGGCTTTCAGCCGGTCGAATGGGAAATACAAATCCAGACTGAGAAAATGGAGGGGAGGGATAGCCGTTAATTTGCCCAACATCCAAGGGAGGAAATCTTGAGATTTGTCTCTAATGCAGAAATAATTCAATATTGACCAAGTGGGTGTCTTCAATGGGGTAGCACCTGGAAGAGGCCAATATTTAGGGGTTTTGCCCAAGGCACATTTAGTCCTGCTCTACTGTTTAGTGAAAACGCCCAGTGCAGATGCCACCAGAGCCTCATCTCGTGGAATAACGCTGTAAGAAAGAATGTGGTTTACTTGTGAAAGTCTTGACCTCTTCTTATGAAAATAACACACAACTCAGTATTTTCACGGTGTATAAGTGAAACGCAGTTATTTTATTTCTTTTCTTTTCTTTTTTTATTTTTTGTCAATAAAATTCCATTTCCTTTCCCAAACGTTTGGGTTTGGGTTTTTTTTTCCTCGGTGATATGTCTCTTTCCTCGGTTAAGTGGAAGTTCCCAGGGGTGGTAACTGTGGGATTGGTGTGCTGGCATTTGTCGCCGTCTCACAAATACCTCCTGTAAGTTACCTGGAGCTGAGCCTTGTGCCTGTCCTGCTGTGTGTTACCTCTCCTCTGCTTGCCGTCCGCCTCAGGGAAGCAGACGGAGGTGCTTCCACTTTCCTCTGCAGCCGGCCGGAGCTTTCCTCCCAGGAACCCCTTACAAGAAAATCTCACTCCCTGAGGCAGTGCCTTGCTATTAACTGCCAACTGCTCCCGAGTTCCTGCAGATCTGGCCAATTGCAAATAATTATTGTGAAGAACGCCTAAAAGCCAGAAGGAAAGAATTTAAACCTGCTTGCGCCTGAGTATTTCAAAACCCCAGCGTCAGGAATAAGGAGAGGTAAAACACGCTGAACCCTCTGGGAATCTGAGGTATTTAAGTAGCCTCTGCAGTTAGCGAGCTTTCAGTGGGTGGACGTGCTGTCAAGAACGGGCAGTAAATCTCAGTGCAGCGTCAGAAGGGGACTAGCCTGACAGCTGCTGCTGGGTTAGGTCTCCTGAAGAGCAGGCCAAAAAGAGAGGCATGACAACAGGTCCACGTCTTCTTGGTCATGTCCTAATTTATTGGCATTTTTGCGGTCGCTCTCACGCTGTTTGCAGAGGTCTCCGCTGCGAGTCTCCTTGCATCCAAATCTGCCGAAGGACACTGCTTGTGCCGAATGCCTGGAAGCCAGCTGGACTGCAGTCCTTACCGCATGCAAGGGATACTGCTGCTGAAGAGCCTAATCCTAACTTGCGCAGGAAACAACTCCTAGCTACCTTATCTACGTCTACCAAAATGATCCTCAAGTCCTATGCATCCAAGCGCCCTCTTGGAGGCGCTGCCCGCTCCCACGGCTGTGTGCAGCCCCATCGTGAAGCTGCTCTCGGGAAGCGTTTGGAGAATGCCCAGAAGGTCGTCGCCGTCGCCTCTCTCCTCTGGGACGCCGAGCCGAAGAGCGGGCTGGACGCGGCGTGTGCCTGCGCTCTGCCTTACCGGGCCCTTCATCCTCTTTGCCCCGGCTTCTGTTCCGCAGGGCTGGAGCTCCCTTGCTGGCTGCCGCTGCCAGCGGCCGCTCTCCTCTTTCTGAGCAGCCACAAGAGCCCCAACAGCATGAGCGGGGCGTCGGCAGCGAGCCAAAACCCGCCGTGCTGCCAGACAGCGAGGAGCGCAACTTCCTGGAGCCCCCGCGGCTCCTGCTTCTTCTGCAGCTGCTGCTGCAGACACATCAGGAACTGCTGCTGCTGCTCCTGCTCCTCCTCATACCGCCGCAGGTTGACTCGCGTGATCAGGTCTGGCGGCTCGTTTCCCCTGAGCACGAAGTGTAGGATGCTCAGCACGGTCAGGATGCGGCCGATGCCCAGAGCCATGGTCTGCAGGAGGAGGGAGAGAAGGGGTAAAGGCAAAGCGCTCAGCAGGGCTGGCCGGGAGGGAGATGGTGGCTGGCACAGAGGGGCAGGAGATGCAGGGGCCGAGCAACAGCTGTGACAGGGCACGAGGGAGCTGGCGGGCAGCACGGGAAAGGCTGCTGAGCGCTGCCCCATGGGGGCACGTCCTCACAGCCCACTCGTGCACTCCTCGTGGCTGCCAGCCCTGGCGCGGCCCCTCTGCACCCAGCCCTGAAGGCAGCATTATCCCTGCCCAAGGAGCTCCATGCGGTGCCTGCACCCTCGCCCCGGCCTTTGAGAGCCCTCCATGGCCCAGCACTTGTGCCAAGGCCCTCACCCAGCCTTGCCTTCCCCCCGCCCGCCACACTCACCGCTCTCCCGAGCTATACTGCAGGGGCAGTGCCGCTGCTGCTAGTGCCTTAAGGCACCCCTCTGTGACGTCAGAGGCACCACAGCCCCATGGCAACACCCCGCTCTGACGGCCACGCCCAACGCGTGGCTCTCCGGCCCCTGCAGCGGGGAAATACCGCCCCCCCGTGGCAGGACAGAGCTCCCAGGGCCCCTAAGCCTCCGCAGAAAGAGCAGCCGCCCTGGCACAAGGGCCTCCCTGGCCTGCACAGGGAGCTCCACGCCCCACTGTGCCCTTCAGTCGGCCTCCTGTCTCCCTCCACGGCACCCACAGCAGCAGCCTTGAGGAGCCTGTGGGCAGGAGCTCTTGGTCACGCTTTCCCACCTATGCATGTAGCACGCACACTCCTGCCACTCCCAGCTGTGCTGGAGAATTACATAGCGGCCCAGCGCCCAGAGACTTGTGACAGCCCAGCCTGATGTGAAATCGGGCGGCTGTTTATCAGAAGAGTTATGGAGGCTGAGACAAGGAGGCACAAAAGCACAATGTAGTCAGTTCTAAGTAACGTAAGTTTGATGGCTTTGTAATGGAAAAGAACTGCGGTGCTTCAAGGTAGTTGACATCGTTTCAGGTCCTTAGGACCTTAGTACAAAAAGTGTATGAAAAGCAGAAGAGAAAAACCGGGCCTGGGGATGGGGATTATCTGAGACTAGCAGGTGTCCAGGATGGGCAGAAGTTACGAAGATGGTTGCGAGAAGTGAACGACCCTCGAAGACCACCATCACATTTTTTGTATGCATGTGGGAAAGTTTCTGGAAAATGGTGTCATTCATGTGTAGCCTCATATATAAGGATGGCCTGTATAGCCATACGGGGACACACGTTAGGAGGAGCTATGCCCCGTGTCTCCCGGCGCCACAAGAAAGAATACCTGGAGTTCCTGGAGTTTTCTCCAAATCAAGGCTTATCTAGTAATGGTCTCATTGCTACTGCCTCTGCTGAGGAAGAAAAGCAAAGAGCAAATAAGGAGCAAGCAGATCCTTTCCCTGGAGAGCAACTTGCCGAGCCTCACGGTTGGGCTCCCAGTCCTGGCTCCCCTCACAGCTGCTGCAGCTGCTGCTGCAGCATAGAAGAAGGAGCCTTTGGTAGGGGCAGAGCAGAGCAGAGCGAGTTCTGCTCCTGCCTCCCCGAGGGCTTTGCTCACCCCTGCAAACCGCTTATTGCCTTGGTGCTCTTTTGGACAACAGAGCTGCGGTGTTGCACGTACCCCCTCACCTGTAGCATCAGTAGAAGCATCTAGGAGCTGATAACGTTGTCCTTGTGGGCGCTGAGGTCCTGGTAGGCACTGCCCGTTCTTATGGCCGCTTGCAGCCCTGTGATAAATGTGTTCTAGGCAGCCCAGGTAAAGCTGTGACTACAGCAAGTCTGGCAAGAAGAGCTGGCCCCGTGCAGTCAGGCATAAGAGTGCTCCTCTCCTGTAGCTCTCTCCTGTTTCCCTGATGGTTTTCAGCTCCATAGTGGAACCTCCCATACCAACAGTTGCCTAAAGCTCTCAATTTCTTTTGAGCAACTCCCTGGTGTTGCTGTCCACATTTCTGAGATCTGTGCTGTACCTACAGATGGTGTCAGGTCTGCAGCTCTTTACCGTTACACGTCTCCCACTTTGTATTGTTCTTGCTGATCCATGGGGCTTTAAGTGCTGCGAGACCCAGTCAGCCCCCCGCAGCCTTCTGGCACCCGCAATGTTTCTCAGAGGCTTTGAAGAAAGAAGCCTGTGGCAACCCAAGCAAAGGCAGCCCAGCGGTTTCTGCTTGCACACCTTCTGCAGGCTGGTGTGAGCTCTGCATGCTGCCCTCCGCGAGCTCTTCTTTAGCAGTGCAACAGCTACCTACCTCCTGCCACTGCTCCTAAATCCTGAGGCCTCTCTCACCTGGTTCTTGCAGGTGTAACTGGGGGGAATGATGATAGTGACAGATCACTTTGACACCCCAGAGGCTCTTTCACCCTGAATTCATTAAAAGTCTGTTCAACTCTACCCCGTTTTACCAGCTTTCGGCTATACTTTAGAGACCTACAGCCGCTAGTGATCACTTTGCTCCAGAGCTGATTGATTAGAGGAACTTGCTGCGGAGTACTGTTATGGACAGAAAAGAAGAGCTTTGAATCAGGGCTGCTCATTAGCAGCAGCAATCAGTCTGGCAGATCCCAGCCACATGTAGCCTTTTGTTCCAGAATAGTCAAAGGATTTGGAGAGAGAGTCAGGTGGCTGTAATATAGTAGGGATAGAACAAGCCCAGCAGCCCTGGACAAACTGAATAACTTCGTAAAAGATGCCTTTTAAAGTACCATTTTTCTAGTGCTAAATTGTTAAAGAAGTATTTATGAGCAGACTTTCTATGTACTTGGTGCGGTGCTTTGTACTGACTACGTAGACCTGTTACACGTTTACACCTCTTAATGATTGTCTTCGAGGCGTATGTAGTAATTTAATGACGTTTACGACAGAAAACCGATGCAGTTCTGTGTAGTAGCAAGTGATTTCATTTCCGATGAAACTGTAGGCTTTTGTAGTGCTTGTGTATTTTTCTGGTTGGCAGTTACGAGTTGTACTCTTCCTGCGCTGAGGCTTGTCCGCTTGATTGTAGAGAGGGGCAATAGGATGGTAGATACCACACTTCTTTAATAAAAGAAAACCCTAAATCTTGGTCCCTTATCCATGATAAAATCAGGTGAGTTTTGTGGCATAGGCCTGAAATTCAGCTTTTGCACCGGAATAAACTATCAAATACACCTAGGGCAGGTTCAAAGTATGCGATGAGGGATCTGTTTCTATAATTAAGTAAGACATGGGGACCTTACATGTGCTGGATAGCAACATATAAATGGACAGGCCAAGAGACTGGAACAAACCTGGTTTTTTCCCTCAAGAGTTCCCGAGCTCTGGATATGTTAAAAGGAAAGATCTGCTTTGCCGAGTTAGCGAGAAAAATTGCATTGAGATCAATAAATGCATTGTGGAGATGAGAGGCTATGGAAGGGAACAGCCATGCTTTGCATGCTTTGCTGTGCCTGGCTTTTCCTCCCCTGGCAGTCTGAGGGTGCAGCCTATCTGTGGTGGTAGCAGTGACTGTTGTTGCCTGCACCTTCTTCCTTTGGGAAAATTCGGAAGAGTAATTGAGCAAGTAGGAGATGAGTTCTCTGTGAAGCTGTTGGGCTGTTTATGTCGAAGTGCTGCGCTAAAGCTCTGGTTTAGCACAGCTCTGCGCTTTAAAGTGTGTGACGAACAGCACACCGCTTTCAAGGCGGCAGCGTAAGCTGGTAGGATATTCATTCTCCCTGTTGTAGGAACCTAGCTTAGGCATGTAGTTCGCCAAGACTTCGTTTGTAGGCCGTGGAGTATGAGACTCTGAAAGTGAGTTATTCACATGATTTAGGCTTGGCTCTTGCTCTTTGGAAAAGAAAGGTAGAGAATTACTGGCTGCTGTGATAGAACTGACCTGTTGGGCGCAGCTATACCAGAAACCCCTGCCCTGCCCTAGCCTTCCTTTCCCATCACTTGTGCTTTCCCTGGTACTTGCCTGTCCCATAACGAGTGAAGAGAAGGAGCTAGGACCAATGGGGAATTTATGCAGCCACATTCCGCCCCACCCCCCACCGCCCCCCCGGGTTTCCCTCCCCCCGCCCCCGAGGTTTTCGACTCCTTTAGTTCCCTACCTCATCCGGGGAACGCTTGTGCTGCTGCTGGGGAGTGGCTGGGAATGTGCAGATAGACAAATGAGGGAGCATGGGGTTGCGTCTTTTCCTGGCAGGGAGATGCTGGATAAGCAGAACTTAATGGCAAAGCTGCGCTGTGAGTGGTAAAAGAAGTCTTTGTCAGATGAGTACTTGCAAAAAGAGCTGCAGGCTTCATAATCAGAGTTTGGTGTTCTCAATCCAGCCCATCCCTTGTATTGCAAAAACATTATGGTACTAAAAGAGTTTGTGTGACTGTTCTTAATGATCTGTGCGACGCTCGTGCAGAGTAGAAAACTGCACAGAATAAAGCTGTTATCTCACTAGGGAACTTAGTAGGAAGATCCAGGTGGAGAAAGCTTCAAATCCACTTTCAAAGCACTTGCATGGTGTCAGAATTGTCCAGGTCTAGGTCTAGCTCTGTTCCTTCCTGGACCCTTTAAGTAGGGAAGAAATCACATAAATAGGTACATAAATAAGGAATTGTAGTGGCATTAGTATTTCTTTTTTGCCTACAGATTTTTAAATCTTGCCAGACTGAAGCTCTCTCTTTCATCAGGTTTTTTGAGAAGAGCCCTTGCCGAGTGATGTGATAGAGCCTGTCACAGCTGGCTTGGAGCACAGCAGCTTCAAACACACGGCCCTGTTGGATACCACCTGTAGACAGGTACTCCTGTCCTGTGGCTTGTATTTCGTACAGCACCTGTTCACGTGCCTAGTATGTGCTATACGCAAATATAAGCCTTGCTAGGGAAGAAAACTGCAGGGCTTGCTGCTGGACACGCAATGCTGGATGGAAGCACTGGAGAATTTAGCAGCATCCAGTGATCTTGCCCCTTTGCTGTTAGTGATTGTTTGTATAATATATCCCCTTCAGTACTGTTTTCTTTCTGGCAGATGGGAGGGGACAGCCTGTATGCTGTTTTGACAGGCTTTCAGCCGGTCGAATGGGAAATACAAATCCAGACTGAGAAAATGGAGGGGAGGGATAGCCGTTAATTTGCCCAACATCCAAGGGAGGAAATCTTGAGATTTGTCTCTAATGCAGAAATAATTCAATATTGACCAAGTGGGTGTCTTCAATGGGGTAGCACCTGGAAGAGGCCAATATTTAGGGGTTTTGCCCAAGGCACATTTAGTCCTGCTCTACTGTTTAGTGAAAACGCCCAGTGCAGATGCCACCAGAGCCTCATCTCGTGGAATAACGCTGTAAGAAAGAATGTGGTTTACTTGTGAAAGTCTTGACCTCTTCTTATGAAAATAACACACAACTCAGTATTTTCACGGTGTATAAGTGAAACGCAGTTATTTTATTTCTTTTCTTTTCTTTTTTTATTTTTTGTCAATAAAATTCCATTTCCTTTCCCAAACGTTTGGGTTTGGGTTTTTTTTTCCTCGGTGATATGTCTCTTTCCTCGGTTAAGTGGAAGTTCCCAGGGGTGGTAACTGTGGGATTGGTGTGCTGGCATTTGTCGCCGTCTCACAAATACCTCCTGTAAGTTACCTGGAGCTGAGCCTTGTGCCTGTCCTGCTGTGTGTTACCTCTCCTCTGCTTGCCGTCCGCCTCAGGGAAGCAGACGGAGGTGCTTCCACTTTCCTCTGCAGCCGGCCGGAGCTTTCCTCCCAGGAACCCCTTACAAGAAAATCTCACTCCCTGAGGCAGTGCCTTGCTATTAACTGCCAACTGCTCCCGAGTTCCTGCAGATCTGGCCAATTGCAAATAATTATTGTGAAGAACGCCTAAAAGCCAGAAGGAAAGAATTTAAACCTGCTTGCGCCTGAGTATTTCAAAACCCCAGCGTCAGGAATAAGGAGAGGTAAAACACGCTGAACCCTCTGGGAATCTGAGGTATTTAAGTAGCCTCTGCAGTTAGCGAGCTTTCAGTGGGTGGACGTGCTGTCAAGAACGGGCAGTAAATCTCAGTGCAGCGTCAGAAGGGGACTAGCCTGACAGCTGCTGCTGGGTTAGGTCTCCTGAAGAGCAGGCCAAAAAGAGAGGCATGACAACAGGTCCACGTCTTCTTGGTCATGTCCTAATTTATTGGCATTTTTGCGGTCGCTCTCACGCTGTTTGCAGAGGTCTCCGCTGCGAGTCTCCTTGCATCCAAATCTGCCGAAGGACACTGCTTGTGCCGAATGCCTGGAAGCCAGCTGGACTGCAGTCCTTACCGCATGCAAGGGATACTGCTGCTGAAGAGCCTAATCCTAACTTGCGCAGGAAACAACTCCTAGCTACCTTATCTACGTCTACCAAAATGATCCTCAAGTCCTATGCATCCAAGCGCCCTCTTGGAGGCGCTGCCCGCTCCCACGGCTGTGTGCAGCCCCATCGTGAAGCTGCTCTCGGGAAGCGTTTGGAGAATGCCCAGAAGGTCGTCGCCGTCGCCTCTCTCCTCTGGGACGCCGAGCCGAAGAGCGGGCTGGACGCGGCGTGTGCCTGCGCTCTGCCTTACCGGGCCCTTCATCCTCTTTGCCCCGGCTTCTGTTCCGCAGGGCTGGAGCTCCCTTGCTGGCTGCCGCTGCCAGCGGCCGCTCTCCTCTTTCTGAGCAGCCACAAGAGCCCCAACAGCATGAGCGGGGCGTCGGCAGCGAGCCAAAACCCGCCGTGCTGCCAGACAGCGAGGAGCGCAACTTCCTGGAGCCCCCGCGGCTCCTGCTTCTTCTGCAGCTGCTGCTGCAGACACATCAGGAACTGCTGCTGCTGCTCCTGCTCCTCCTCATACCGCCGCAGGTTGACTCGCGTGATCAGGTCTGGCGGCTCGTTTCCCCTGAGCACGAAGTGTAGGATGCTCAGCACGGTCAGGATGCGGCCGATGCCCAGAGCCATGGTCTGCAGGAGGAGGGAGAGAAGGGGTAAAGGCAAAGCGCTCAGCAGGGCTGGCCGGGAGGGAGATGGTGGCTGGCACAGAGGGGCAGGAGATGCAGGGGCCGAGCAACAGCTGTGACAGGGCACGAGGGAGCTGGCGGGCAGCACGGGAAAGGCTGCTGAGCGCTGCCCCATGGGGGCACGTCCTCACAGCCCACTCGTGCACTCCTCGTGGCTGCCAGCCCTGGCGCGGGCCCTCTGCACCCAGCCCTGAAGGCAGCATTATCCCTGCCCAAGGAGCTCCATGCGGTGCCTGCACCCTCGCCCCGGCCTTTGAGAGCCCTCCATGGCCCAGCACTTGTGCCAAGGCCCTCACCCAGCCTTGCCTTCCCCCCGCCCGCCACACTCACCGCTCTCCCGAGCTATACTGCAGGGGCAGTGCCGCTGCTGCTAGTGCCTTAAGGCACCCCTCTGTGACGTCAGAGGCACCACAGCCCCATGGCAACACCCCGCTCTGACGGCCACGCCCAACGCGTGGCTCTCCGGCCCCTGCAGCGGGGAAATACCGCCCCCCCGTGGCAGGACAGAGCTCCCAGGGCCCCTAAGCCTCCCCAGAAAGAGCAGCCGCCCTGGCACAAGGGCCTCCCTGGCCTGCACAGGGAGCTCCACGCCCCACTGTGCCCTTCAGTCGGCCTCCTGTCTCCCTCCACGGCACCCACAGCAGCAGCCTTGAGGAGCCTGTGGGCAGGAGCTCTTGGTCACGCTTTCCCACCTATGCATGTAGCACGCACACTCCTGCCACTCCCAGCTGTGCTGGAGAATTACATAGCGGCCCAGCGCCCAGAGACTTGTGACAGCCCAGCCTGATGTGAAATCGGGCGGCTGTTTATCAGAAGAGTTATGGAGGCTGAGACAAGGAGGCACAAAAGCACAATGTAGTCAGTTCTAAGTAACGTAAGTTTGATGGCTTTGTAATGGAAAAGAACTGCGGTGCTTCAAGGTAGTTGACATCGTTTCAGGTCCTTAGGACCTTAGTACAAAAAGTGTATGAAAAGCAGAAGAGAAAAACCGGGCCTGGGGATGGGGATTATCTGAGACTAGCAGGTGTCCAGGATGGGCAGAAGTTACGAAGATGGTTGCGAGAAGTGAACGACCCTCGAAGACCACCATCACATTTTTTGTATGCATGTGGGAAAGTTTCTGGAAAATGGTGTCATTCATGTGTAGCCTCATATATAAGGATGGCCTGTATAGCCATACGGGGACACACGTTAGGAGGAGCTATGCCCCGTGTCTCCCGGCGCCACAAGAAAGAATACCTGGAGTTCCTGGAGTTTTCTCCAAATCAAGGCTTATCTAGTAATGGTCTCATTGCTACTGCCTCTGCTGAGGAAGAAAAGCAAAGAGCAAATAAGGAGCAAGCAGATCCTTTCCCTGGAGAGCAACTTGCCGAGCCTCACGGTTGGGCTCCCAGTCCTGGCTCCCCTCACAGCTGCTGCAGCTGCTGCTGCAGCATAGAAGAAGGAGCCTTTGGTAGGGGCAGAGCAGAGCAGAGCGAGTTCTGCTCCTGCCTCCCCGAGGGCTTTGCTCACCCCTGCAAACCGCTTATTGCCTTGGTGCTCTTTTGGACAACAGAGCTGCGGTGTTGCACGTACCCCCTCACCTGTAGCATCAGTAGAAGCATCTAGGAGCTGATAACGTTGTCCTTGTGGGCGCTGAGGTCCTGGTAGGCACTGCCCGTTCTTATGGCCGCTTGCAGCCCTGTGATAAATGTGTTCTAGGCAGCCCAGGTAAAGCTGTGACTACAGCAAGTCTGGCAAGAAGAGCTGGCCCCGTGCAGTCAGGCATAAGAGTGCTCCTCTCCTGTAGCTCTCTCCTGTTTCCCTGATGGTTTTCAGCTCCATAGTGGAACCTCCCATACCAACAGTTGCCTAAAGCTCTCAATTTCTTTTGAGCAACTCCCTGGTGTTGCTGTCCACATTTCTGAGATCTGTGCTGTACCTACAGATGGTGTCAGGTCTGCAGCTCTTTACCGTTACACGTCTCCCACTTTGTATTGTTCTTGCTGATCCATGGGGCTTTAAGTGCTGCGAGACCCAGTCAGCCCCCCGCAGCCTTCTGGCACCCGCAATGTTTCTCAGAGGCTTTGAAGAAAGAAGCCTGTGGCAACCCAAGCAAAGGCAGCCCAGCGGTTTCTGCTTGCACACCTTCTGCAGGCTGGTGTGAGCTCTGCATGCTGCCCTCCGCGAGCTCTTCTTTAGCAGTGCAACAGCTACCTACCTCCTGCCACTGCTCCTAAATCCTGAGGCCTCTCTCACCTGGTTCTTGCAGGTGTAACTGGGGGGAATGATGATAGTGACAGATCACTTTGACACCCCAGAGGCTCTTTCACCCTGAATTCATTAAAAGTCTGTTCAACTCTACCCCGTTTTACCAGCTTTCGGCTATACTTTAGAGACCTACAGCCGCTAGTGATCACTTTGCTCCAGAGCTGATTGATTAGAGGAACTTGCTGCGGAGTACTGTTATGGACAGAAAAGAAGAGCTTTGAATCAGGGCTGCTCATTAGCAGCAGCAATCAGTCTGGCAGATCCCAGCCACATGTAGCCTTTTGTTCCAGAATAGTCAAAGGATTTGGAGAGAGAGTCAGGTGGCTGTAATATAGTAGGGATAGAACAAGCCCAGCAGCCCTGGACAAACTGAATAACTTCGTAAAAGATGCCTTTTAAAGTACCATTTTTCTAGTGCTAAATTGTTAAAGAAGTATTTATGAGCAGACTTTCTATGTACTTGGTGCGGTGCTTTGTACTGACTACGTAGACCTGTTACACGTTTACACCTCTTAATGATTGTCTTCGAGGCGTATGTAGTAATTTAATGACGTTTACGACAGAAAACCGATGCAGTTCTGTGTAGTAGCAAGTGATTTCATTTCCGATGAAACTGTAGGCTTTTGTAGTGCTTGTGTATTTTTCTGGTTGGCAGTTACGAGTTGTACTCTTCCTGCGCTGAGGCTTGTCCGCTTGATTGTAGAGAGGGGCAATAGGATGGTAGATACCACACTTCTTTAATAAAAGAAAACCCTAAATCTTGGTCCCTTATCCATGATAAAATCAGGTGAGTTTTGTGGCATAGGCCTGAAATTCAGCTTTTGCACCGGAATAAACTATCAAATACACCTAGGGCAGGTTCAAAGTATGCGATGAGGGATCTGTTTCTATAATTAAGTAAGACATGGGGACCTTACATGTGCTGGATAGCAACATATAAATGGACAGGCCAAGAGACTGGAACAAACCTGGTTTTTTCCCTCAAGAGTTCCCGAGCTCTGGATATGTTAAAAGGAAAGATCTGCTTTGCCGAGTTAGCGAGAAAAATTGCATTGAGATCAATAAATGCATTGTGGAGATGAGAGGCTATGGAAGGGAACAGCCATGCTTTGCATGCTTTGCTGTGCCTGGCTTTTCCTCCCCTGGCAGTCTGAGGGTGCAGCCTATCTGTGGTGGTAGCAGTGACTGTTGTTGCCTGCACCTTCTTCCTTTGGGAAAATTCGGAAGAGTAATTGAGCAAGTAGGAGATGAGTTCTCTGTGAAGCTGTTGGGCTGTTTATGTCGAAGTGCTGCGCTAAAGCTCTGGTTTAGCACAGCTCTGCGCTTTAAAGTGTGTGACGAACAGCACACCGCTTTCAAGGCGGCAGCGTAAGCTGGTAGGATATTCATTCTCCCTGTTGTAGGAACCTAGCTTAGGCATGTAGTTCGCCAAGACTTCGTTTGTAGGCCGTGGAGTATGAGACTCTGAAAGTGAGTTATTCACATGATTTAGGCTTGGCTCTTGCTCTTTGGAAAAGAAAGGTAGAGAATTACTGGCTGCTGTGATAGAACTGACCTGTTGGGCGCAGCTATACCAGAAACCCCTGCCCTGCCCTAGCCTTCCTTTCCCATCACTTGTGCTTTCCCTGGTACTTGCCTGTCCCATAACGAGTGAAGAGAAGGAGCTAGGACCAATGGGGAATTTATGCAGCCACATTCCGCCCCACCCCCCACCGCCCCCCCGGGTTTCCCTCCCCCCGCCCCCGAGGTTTTCGACTCCTTTAGTTCCCTACCTCATCCGGGGAACGCTTGTGCTGCTGCTGGGGAGTGGCTGGGAATGTGCAGATAGACAAATGAGGGAGCATGGGGTTGCGTCTTTTCCTGGCAGGGAGATGCTGGATAAGCAGAACTTAATGGCAAAGCTGCGCTGTGAGTGGTAAAAGAAGTCTTTGTCAGATGAGTACTTGCAAAAAGAGCTGCAGGCTTCATAATCAGAGTTTGGTGTTCTCAATCCAGCCCATCCCTTGTATTGCAAAAACATTATGGTACTAAAAGAGTTTGTGTGACTGTTCTTAATGATCTGTGCGACGCTCGTGCAGAGTAGAAAACTGCACAGAATAAAGCTGTTATCTCACTAGGGAACTTAGTAGGAAGATCCAGGTGGAGAAAGCTTCAAATCCACTTTCAAAGCACTTGCATGGTGTCAGAATTGTCCAGGTCTAGGTCTAGCTCTGTTCCTTCCTGGACCCTTTAAGTAGGGAAGAAATCACATAAATAGGTACATAAATAAGGAATTGTAGTGGCATTAGTATTTCTTTTTTGCCTACAGATTTTTAAATCTTGCCAGACTGAAGCTCTCTCTTTCATCAGGTTTTTTGAGAAGAGCCCTTGCCGAGTGATGTGATAGAGCCTGTCACAGCTGGCTTGGAGCACAGCAGCTTCAAACACATGGCCCTGTTGGATACCACCTGTAGACAGGTACTCCTGTCCTGTGGCTTGTATTTCGTACAGCACCTGTTCACGTGCCTAGTATGTGCTATACGCAAATATAAGCCTTGCTAGGGAAGAAAACTGCAGGGCTTGCTGCTGGACACGCAATGCTGGATGGAAGCACTGGAGAATTTAGCAGCATCCAGTGATCTTGCCCCTTTGCTGTTAGTGATTGTTTGTATAATATATCCCCTTCAGTACTGTTTTCTTTCTGGCAGATGGGAGGGGACAGCCTGTATGCTGTTTTGACAGGCTTTCAGCCGGTCGAATGGGAAATACAAATCCAGACTGAGAAAATGGAGGGGAGGGATAGCCGTTAATTTGCCCAACATCCAAGGGAGGAAATCTTGAGATTTGTCTCTAATGCAGAAATAATTCAATATTGACCAAGTGGGTGTCTTCAATGGGGTAGCACCTGGAAGAGGCCAATATTTAGGGGTTTTGCCCAAGGCACATTTAGTCCTGCTCTACTGTTTAGTGAAAACGCCCAGTGCAGATGCCACCAGAGCCTCATCTCGTGGAATAACGCTGTAAGAAAGAATGTGGTTTACTTGTGAAAGTCTTGACCTCTTCTTATGAAAATAACACACAACTCAGTATTTTCACGGTGTATAAGTGAAACGCAGTTATTTTATTTCTTTTCTTTTCTTTTTTTATTTTTTGTCAATAAAATTCCATTTCCTTTCCCAAACGTTTGGGTTTGGGTTTTTTTTTCCTCGGTGATATGTCTCTTTCCTCGGTTAAGTGGAAGTTCCCAGGGGTGGTAACTGTGGGATTGGTGTGCTGGCATTTGTCGCCGTCTCACAAATACCTCCTGTAAGTTACCTGGAGCTGAGCCTTGTGCCTGTCCTGCTGTGTGTTACCTCTCCTCTGCTTGCCGTCCGCCTCAGGGAAGCAGACGGAGGTGCTTCCACTTTCCTCTGCAGCCGGCCGGAGCTTTCCTCCCAGGAACCCCTTACAAGAAAATCTCACTCCCTGAGGCAGTGCCTTGCTATTAACTGCCAACTGCTCCCGAGTTCCTGCAGATCTGGCCAATTGCAAATAATTATTGTGAAGAACGCCTAAAAGCCAGAAGGAAAGAATTTAAACCTGCTTGCGCCTGAGTATTTCAAAACCCCAGCGTCAGGAATAAGGAGAGGTAAAACACGCTGAACCCTCTGGGAATCTGAGGTATTTAAGTAGCCTCTGCAGTTAGCGAGCTTTCAGTGGGTGGACGTGCTGTCAAGAACGGGCAGTAAATCTCAGTGCAGCGTCAGAAGGGGACTAGCCTGACAGCTGCTGCTGGGTTAGGTCTCCTGAAGAGCAGGCCAAAAAGAGAGGCATGACAACAGGTCCACGTCTTCTTGGTCATGTCCTAATTTATTGGCATTTTTGCGGTCGCTCTCACGCTGTTTGCAGAGGTCTCCGCTGCGAGTCTCCTTGCATCCAAATCTGCCGAAAGACACTGCTTGTGCCGAATGCCTGGAAGCCAGCTGGACTGCAGTCCTTACCGCATGCAAGGGATACTGCTGCTGAAGAGCCTAATCCTAACTTGCGCAGGAAACAACTCCTAGCTACCTTATCTACGTCTACCAAAATGATCCTCAAGTCCTATGCATCCAAGCGCCCTCTTGGAGGCGCTGCCCGCTCCCACGGCTGTGTGCAGCCCCATCGTGAAGCTGCTCTCGGGAAGCGTTTGGAGAATGCCCAGAAGGTCGTCGCCGTCGCCTCTCTCCTCTGGGACGCCGAGCCGAAGAGCGGGCTGGACGCGGCGTGTGCCTGCGCTCTGCCTTACCGGGCCCTTCATCCTCTTTGCCCCGGCTTCTGTTCCGCAGGGCTGGAGCTCCCTTGCTGGCTGCCGCTGCCAGCGGCCGCTCTCCTCTTTCTGAGCAGCCACAAGAGCCCCAACAGCATGAGCGGGGCGTCGGCAGCGAGCCAAAACCCGCCGTGCTGCCAGACAGCGAGGAGCGCAACTTCCTGGAGCCCCCGCGGCTCCTGCTTCTTCTGCAGCTGCTGCTGCAGACACATCAGGAACTGCTGCTGCTGCTCCTGCTCCTCCTCATACCGCCGCAGGTTGACTCGCGTGATCAGGTCTGGCGGCTCGTTTCCCCTGAGCACGAAGTGTAGGATGCTCAGCACGGTCAGGATGCGGCCGATGCCCAGAGCCATGGTCTGCAGGAGGAGGGAGAGAAGGGGTAAAGGCAAAGCGCTCAGCAGGGCTGGCCGGGAGGGAGATGGTGGCTGGCACAGAGGGGCAGGAGATGCAGGGGCCGAGCAACAGCTGTGACAGGGCACGAGGGAGCTGGCGGGCAGCACGGGAAAGGCTGCTGAGCGCTGCCCCATGGGGGCACGTCCTCACAGCCCACTCGTGCACTCCTCGTGGCTGCCAGCCCTGGCGCGGGCCCTCTGCACCCAGCCCTGAAGGCAGCATTATCCCTGCCCAAGGAGCTCCATGCGGTGCCTGCACCCTCGCCCCGGCCTTTGAGAGCCCTCCATGGCCCAGCACTTGTGCCAAGGCCCTCACCCAGCCTTGCCTTCCCCCCGCCCGCCACACTCACCGCTCTCCCGAGCTATACTGCAGGGGCAGTGCCGCTGCTGCTAGTGCCTTAAGGCACCCCTCTGTGACGTCAGAGGCACCACAGCCCCATGGCAACACCCCGCTCTGACGGCCACGCCCAACGCGTGGCTCTCCGGCCCCTGCAGCGGGGAAATACCGCCCCCCCGTGGCAGGACAGAGCTCCCAGGGCCCCTAAGCCTCCCCAGAAAGAGCAGCCGCCCTGGCACAAGGGCCTCCCTGGCCTGCACAGGGAGCTCCACGCCCCACTGTGCCCTTCAGTCGGCCTCCTGTCTCCCTCCACGGCACCCACAGCAGCAGCCTTGAGGAGCCTGTGGGCAGGAGCTCTTGGTCACGCTTTCCCACCTATGCATGTAGCACGCACACTCCTGCCACTCCCAGCTGTGCTGGAGAATTACATAGCGGCCCAGCGCCCAGAGACTTGTGACAGCCCAGCCTGATGTGAAATCGGGCGGCTGTTTATCAGAAGAGTTATGGAGGCTGAGACAAGGAGGCACAAAAGCACAATGTAGTCAGTTCTAAGTAACGTAAGTTTGATGGCTTTGTAATGGAAAAGAACTGCGGTGCTTCAAGGTAGTTGACATCGTTTCAGGTCCTTAGGACCTTAGTACAAAAAGTGTATGAAAAGCAGAAGAGAAAAACCGGGCCTGGGGATGGGGATTATCTGAGACTAGCAGGTGTCCAGGATGGGCAGAAGTTACGAAGATGGTTGCGAGAAGTGAACGACCTTCGAAGACCACCATCACATTTTTTGTATGCATGTGGGAAAGTTTCTGGAAAATGGTGTCATTCATGTGTAGCCTCATATATAAGGATGGCCTGTATAGCCATACGGGGACACACGTTAGGAGGAGCTATGCCCCGTGTCTCCCGGCGCCACAAGAAAGAATACCTGCTTGTCAACTTGAAACTCTGTTGGCGAGTTTGTTCCTGGAGTTTTCTCCAAATCAAGGCTTATCTAGTAATGGTCTCATTGCTACTGCCTCTGCTGAGGAAGAAAAGCAAAGAGCAAATAAGGAGCAAGCAGATCCTTTCCCTGGAGAGCAACTTGCCGAGCCTCACGGTTGGGCTCCCAGTCCTGGCTCCCCTCACAGCTGCTGCAGCTGCTGCTGCAGCATAGAAGAAGGAGCCTTTGGTAGGGGCAGAGCAGAGCAGAGCGAGTTCTGCTCCTGCCTCCCCGAGGGCTTTGCTCACCCCTGCAAACCGCTTATTGCCTTGGTGCTCTTTTGGACAACAGAGCTGCGGTGTTGCACGTACCCCCTCACCTGCAGCATCAGTAGAAGCATCTAGGAGCTGATAACGTTGTCCTTGTGGGCGCTGAGGTCCTGGTAGGCACTGCCCGTTCTTATGGCCGCTTGCAGCCCTGTGATAAATGTGTTCTAGGCAGCCCAGGTAAAGCTGTGACTACAGCAAGTCTGGCAAGAAGAGCTGGCCCCGTGCAGTCAGGCATAGGAGTGCTCCTCTCCTGTAGCTCTCTCCTGTTTCCCTGATGGTTTTCAGCTCCATAGTGGAACCTCCCATACCAACAGTTGCCTAAAGCTCTCAATTTCTTTTGAGCAACTCCCTGGTGTTGCTGTCCACATTTCTGAGATCTGTGCTGTACCTACAGATGGTGTCAGGTCTGCAGCTCTTTACCATTACACGTCTCCCACTTTGTATTGTTCTTGCTGATCCATGGGGCTTTAAGTGCTGCGAGACCCAGTCAGCCCCCCGCAGCCTTCTGGCACCCGCAATGTTTCTCAGAGGCTTTGAAGAAAGAAGCCTGTGGCAACCCAAGCAAAGGCAGCCCAGCGGTTTCTGCTTGCACACCTTCTGCAGGCTGGTGTGAGCTCTGCATGCTGCCCTCCGCGAGCTCTTCTTTAGCAGTGCAACAGCTACCTACCTCCTGCCACTGCTCCTAAATCCTGAGGCCTCTCTCACCTGGTTCTTGCAGGTGTAACTGGGGGGAATGATGATAGTGACAGATCACTTTGACACCCCAGAGGCTCTTTCACCCTGAATTCATTAAAAGTCTGTTCAACTCTACCCCGTTTTACCAGCTTTCGGCTATACTTTAGAGACCTACAGCCGCTAGTGATCACTTTGCTCCAGAGCTGATTGATTAGAGGAACTTGCTGCGGAGTACTGTTATGGACAGAAAAGAAGAGCTTTGAATCAGGGCTGCTCATTAGCAGCAGCAATCAGTCTGGCAGATCCCAGCCACATGTAGCCTTTTGTTCCAGAATAGTCAAAGGATTTGGAGAGAGAGTCAGGTGGCTGTAATATAGTAGGGATAGAACAAGCCCAGCAGCCCTGGACAAACTGAATAACTTCGTAAAAGATGCCTTTTAAAGTACCATTTTTCTAGTGCTAAATTGTTAAAGAAGTATTTATGAGCAGACTTTCTATGTACTTGGTGCGGTGCTTTGTACTGACTACGTAGACCTGTTACACGTTTACACCTCTTAATGATTGTCTTCGAGGCGTATGTAGTAATTTAATGACGTTTACGACAGAAAACCGATGCAGTTCTGTGTAGTAGCAAGTGATTTCATTTCCGATGAAACTGTAGGCTTTTGTAGTGCTTGTGTATTTTTCTGGTTGGCAGTTACGAGTTGTACTCTTCCTGCGCTGAGGCTTGTCCGCTTGATTGTAGAGAGGGGCAATAGGATGGTAGATACCACACTTCTTTAATAAAAGAAAACCCTAAATCTTGGTCCCTTATCCATGATAAAATCAGGTGAGTTTTGTGGCATAGGCCTGAAATTCAGCTTTTGCACCGGAATAAACTATCAAATACACCTAGGGCAGGTTCAAAGTATGCGATGAGGGATCTGTTTCTATAATTAAGTAAGACATGGGGACCTTACATGTGCTGGATAGCAACATATAAATGGACAGGCCAAGAGACTGGAACAAACCTGGTTTTTTCCCTCAAGAGTTCCCGAGCTCTGGATATGTTAAAAGGAAAGATCTGCTTTGCCGAGTTAGCGAGAAAAATTGCATTGAGATCAATAAATGCATTGTGGAGATGAGAGGCTATGGAAGGGAACAGCCATGCTTTGCATGCTTTGCTGTGCCTGGCTTTTCCTCCCCTGGCAGTCTGAGGGTGCAGCCTATCTGTGGTGGTAGCAGTGACTGTTGTTGCCTGCACCTTCTTCCTTTGGGAAAATTCGGAAGAGTAATTGAGCAAGTAGGAGATGAGTTCTCTGTGAAGCTGTTGGGCTGTTTATGTCGAAGTGCTGCGCTAAAGCTCTGGTTTAGCACAGCTCTGCGCTTTAAAGTGTGTGACGAACAGCACACCGCTTTCAAGGCGGCAGCGTAAGCTGGTAGGATATTCATTCTCCCTGTTGTAGGAACCTAGCTTAGGCATGTAGTTCGCCAAGACTTCGTTTGTAGGCCGTGGAGTATGAGACTCTGAAAGTGAGTTATTCACATGATTTAGGCTTGGCTCTTGCTCTTTGGAAAAGAAAGGTAGAGAATTACTGGCTGCTGTGATAGAACTGACCTGTTGGGCGCAGCTATACCAGAAACCCCTGCCCTGCCCTAGCCTTCCTTTCCCATCATTTGTGCTTTCCCTGGTACTTGCCTGTCCCATAACGAGTGAAGAGAAGGAGCTAGGACCAATGGGGAATTTATGCAGCCACATTCCGCCCCACCCCCCACCGCCCCCCCGGGTTTCCCTCCCCCCGCCCCCGAGGTTTTCGACTCCTTTAGTTCCCTACCTCATCCGGGGAACGCTTGTGCTGCTGCTGGGGAGTGGCTGGGAATGTGCAGATAGACAAATGAGGGAGCATGGGGTTGCGTCTTTTCCTGGCAGGGAGATGCTGGATAAGCAGAACTTAATGGCAAAGCTGCGCTGTGAGTGGTAAAAGAAGTCTTTGTCAGATGAGTACTTGCAAAAAGAGCTGCAGGCTTCATAATCAGAGTTTGGTGTTCTCAATCCAGCCCATCCCTTGTATTGCAAAAACATTATGGTACTAAAAGAGTTTGTGTGACTGTTCTTAATGATCTGTGCGACGCTCGTGCAGAGTAGAAAACTGCACAGAATAAAGCTGTTATCTCACTAGGGAACTTAGTAGGAAGATCCAGGTGGAGAAAGCTTCAAATCCACTTTCAAAGCACTTGCATGGTGTCAGAATTGTCCAGGTCTAGGTCTAGCTCTGTTCCTTCCTGGACCCTTTAAGTAGGGAAGAAATCACATAAATAGGTAAATAAATAAGGAATTGAAGTGGCATTAGTATTTCTTTTTTGCCTACAGATTTTTAAATCTTGCCAGACTGAAGCTCTCTCTTTCATCAGGTTTTTTGAGAAGAGCCCTTGCCGAGTGATGTGATAGAGCCTGTCACAGCTGGCTTGGAGCACAGCAGCTTCAAACACACGGCCCTGTTGAATACCACCTGTAGACAGGTACTCCTGTCCTGTGGCTTGTATTTCGTACAGCACCTGTTCACGTGCCTAGTATGTGCTATACGCAAATATAAGCCTTGCTAGGGAAGAAAACTGCAGGGCTTGCTGCTGGACACGCAATGCTGGATGGAAGCACTGGAGAATTTAGCAGCATCCAGTGATCTTGCCCCTTTGCTGTTAGTGATTGTTTGTATAATATATCCCCTTCAGTACTGTTTTCTTTCTGGCAGATGGGAGGGGACAGCCTGTATGCTGTTTTGACAGGCTTTCAGCCGGTCGAATGGGAAATACAAATCCAGACTGAGAAAATGGAGGGGAGGGATAGCCGTTAATTTGCCCAACATCCAAGGGAGGAAATCTTGAGATTTGTCTCTAATGCAGAAATAATTCAATATTGACCAAGTGGGTGTCTTCAATGGGGTAGCACCTGGAAGAGGCCAATATTTAGGGGTTTTGCCCAAGGCACATTTAGTCCTGCTCTACTGTTTAGTGAAAACGCCCAGTGCAGATGCCACCAGAGCCTCATCTCGTGGAATAACGCTGTAAGAAAGAATGTGGTTTACTTGTGAAAGTCTTGACCTCTTCTTATGAAAATAACACACAACTCAGTATTTTCACGGTGTATAAGTGAAACGCAGTTATTTTATTTCTTTTCTTTTCTTTTTTTATTTTTTGTCAATAAAATTCCATTTCCTTTCCCAAACGTTTGGGTTTGGGTTTTTTTTTCCTCGGTGATATGTCTCTTTCCTCGGTTAAGTGGAAGTTCCCAGGGGTGGTAACTGTGGGATTGGTGTGCTGGCATTTGTCGCCGTCTCACAAATACCTCCTGTAAGTTACCTGGAGCTGAGCCTTGTGCCTGTCCTGCTGTGTGTTACCTCTCCTCTGCTTGCCGTCCGCCTCAGGGAAGCAGACGGAGGTGCTTCCACTTTCCTCTGCAGCCGGCCGGAGCTTTCCTCCCAGGAACCCCTTACAAGAAAATCTCACTCCCTGAGGCAGTGCCTTGCTATTAACTGCCAACTGCTCCCGAGTTCCTGCAGATCTGGCCAATTGCAAATAATTATTGTGAAGAACGCCTAAAAGCCAGAAGGAAAGAATTTAAACCTGCTTGCGCCTGAGTATTTCAAAACCCCAGCGTCAGGAATAAGGAGAGGTAAAACACGCTGAACCCTCTGGGAATCTGAGGTATTTAAGTAGCCTCTGCAGTTAGCGAGCTTTCAGTGGGTGGACGTGCTGTCAAGAACGGGCAGTAAATCTCAGTGCAGCGTCAGAAGGGGACTAGCCTGACAGCTGCTGCTGGGTTAGGTCTCCTGAAGAGCAGGCCAAAAAGAGAGGCATGACAACAGGTCCACGTCTTCTTGGTCATGTCCTAATTTATTGGCATTTTTGCGGTCGCTCTCACGCTGTTTGCAGAGGTCTCCGCTGCGAGTCTCCTTGCATCCAAATCTGCCGAAGGACACTGCTTGTGCCGAATGCCTGGAAGCCAGCTGGACTGCAGTCCTTACCGCATGCAAGGGATACTGCTGCTGAAGAGCCTAATCCTAACTTGCGCAGGAAACAACTCCTAGCTACCTTATCTACGTCTACCAAAATGATCCTCAAGTCCTATGCATCCAAGCGCCCTCTTGGAGGCGCTGCCCGCTCCCACGGCTGTGTGCAGCCCCATCGTGAAGCTGCTCTCGGGAAGCGTTTGGAGAATGCCCAGAAGGTCGTCGCCGTCGCCTCTGTCCTCTGGGACGCCGAGCCGAAGAGCGGGCTGGACGCGGCGTGTGCCTGCGCTCTGCCTTACCGGGCCCTTCATCCTCTTTGCCCCGGCTTCTGTTCCGCAGGGCTGGAGCTCCCTTGCTGGCTGCCGCTGCCAGCGGCCGCTCTCCTCTTTCTGTGCAGCCACAAGAGCCCCAACAGCATGAGCGGGGCGTCGGCAGCGAGCCAAAACCCGCCGTGCTGCCAGACAGCGAGGAGCGCAACTTCCTGGAGCCCCCGCGGCTCCTGCTTCTTCTGCAGCTGCTGCTGCAGACACATCAGGAACTGCTGCTGCTGCTCCTGCTCCTCCTCATACCGCCGCAGGTTGACTCGCGTGATCAGGTCTGGCGGCTCGTTTCCCCTGAGCACGAAGTGTAGGATGCTCAGCACGGTCAGGATGCGGCCGATGCCCAGAGCCATGGTCTGCAGGAGGAGGGAGAGAAGGGGTAAAGGCAAAGCGCTCAGCAGGGCTGGCCGGGAGGGAGATGGTGGCTGGCACAGAGGGGCAGGAGATGCAGGGGCCGAGCAACAGCTGTGACAGGGCACGAGGGAGCTGGCGGGCAGCACGGGAAAGGCTGCTGAGCGCTGCCCCATGGGGGCACGTCCTCACAGCCCACTCGTGCACTCCTCGTGGCTGCCAGCCCTGGCGCGGGCCCTCTGCACCCAGCCCTGAAGGCAGCATTATCCCTGCCCAAGGAGCTCCATGCGGTGCCTGCACCCTCGCCCCGGCCTTTGAGAGCCCTCCATGGCCCAGCACTTGTGCCAAGGCCCTCACCCAGCCTTGCCTTCCCCCCGCCCGCCACACTCACCGCTCTCCCGAGCTATACTGCAGGGGCAGTGCCGCTGCTGCTAGTGCCTTAAGGCACCCCTCTGTGACGTCAGAGGCACCACAGCCCCATGGCAACACCCCGCTCTGACGGCCACGCCCAACGCGTGGCTCTCCGGCCCCTGCAGCGGGGAAATACCGCCCCCCCGTGGCAGGACAGAGCTCCCAGGGCCCCTAAGCCTCCCCAGAAAGAGCAGCCGCCCTGGCACAAGGGCCTCCCTGGCCTGCACAGGGAGCTCCACGCCCCACTGTGCCCTTCAGTCGGCCTCCTGTCTCCCTCCACGGCACCCACAGCAGCAGCCTTGAGGAGCCTGTGGGCAGGAGCTCTTGGTCACGCTTTCCCACCTATGCATGTAGCACGCACACTCCTGCCACTCCCAGCTGTGCTGGAGAATTACATAGCGGCCCAGCGCCCAGAGACTTGTGACAGCCCAGCCTGATGTGAAATCGGGCGGCTGTTTATCAGAAGAGTTATGGAGGCTGAGACAAGGAGGCACAAAAGCACAATGTAGTCAGTTCTAAGTAACGTAAGTTTGATGGCTTTGTAATGGAAAAGAACTGCGGTGCTTCAAGGTAGTTGACATCGTTTCAGGTCCTTAGGACCTTAGTACAAAAAGTGTATGAAAAGCAGAAGAGAAAAACCGGGCCTGGGGATGGGGATTATCTGAGACTAGCAGGTGTCCAGGATGGGCAGAAGTTACGAAGATGGTTGCGAGAAGTGAACGACCCTCGAAGACCACCATCACATTTTTTGTATGCATGTGGGAAAGTTTCTGGAAAATGGTGTCATTCATGTGTAGCCTCATATATAAGGATGGCCTGTATAGCCATACGGGGACACACGTTAGGAGGAGCTATGCCCCGTGTCTCCCGGCGCCACAAGAAAGAATACCTGGAGTTCCTGGAGTTTTCTCCAAATCAAGGCTTATCTAGTAATGGTCTCATTGCTACTGCCTCTGCTGAGGAAGAAAAGCAAAGAGCAAATAAGGAGCAAGCAGATCCTTTCCCTGGAGAGCAACTTGCCGAGCCTCACGGTTGGGCTCCCAGTCCTGGCTCCCCTCACAGCTGCTGCAGCTGCTGCTGCAGCATAGAAGAAGGAGCCTTTGGTAGGGGCAGAGCAGAGCAGAGCGAGTTCTGCTCCTGCCTCCCCGAGGGCTTTGCTCACCCCTGCAAACCGCTTATTGCCTTGGTGCTCTTTTGGACAACAGAGCTGCGGTGTTGCACGTACCCCCTCACCTGTAGCATCAGTAGAAGCATCTAGGAGCTGATAACGTTGTCCTTGTGGGCGCTGAGGTCCTGGTAGGCACTGCCCGTTCTTATGGCCGCTTGCAGCCCTGTGATAAATGTGTTCTAGGCAGCCCAGGTAAAGCTGTGACTACAGCAAGTCTGGCAAGAAGAGCTGGCCCCGTGCAGTCAGGCATAAGAGTGCTCCTCTCCTGTAGCTCTCTCCTGTTTCCCTGATGGTTTTCAGCTCCATAGTGGAACCTCCCATACCAACAGTTGCCTAAAGCTCTCAATTTCTTTTGAGCAACTCCCTGGTGTTGCTGTCCACATTTCTGAGATCTGTGCTGTACCTACAGATGGTGTCAGGTCTGCAGCTCTTTACCGTTACACGTCTCCCACTTTGTATTGTTCTTGCTGATCCATGGGGCTTTAAGTGCTGCGAGACCCAGTCAGCCCCCCGCAGCCTTCTGGCACCCGCAATGTTTCTCAGAGGCTTTGAAGAAAGAAGCCTGTGGCAACCCAAGCAAAGGCAGCCCAGCGGTTTCTGCTTGCACACCTTCTGCAGGCTGGTGTGAGCTCTGCATGCTGCCCTCCGCGAGCTCTTCTTTAGCAGTGCAACAGCTACCTACCTCCTGCCACTGCTCCTAAATCCTGAGGCCTCTCTCACCTGGTTCTTGCAGGTGTAACTGGGGGGAATGATGATAGTGACAGATCACTTTGACACCCCAGAGGCTCTTTCACCCTGAATTCATTAAAAGTCTGTTCAACTCTACCCCGTTTTACCAGCTTTCGGCTATACTTTAGAGACCTACAGCCGCTAGTGATCACTTTGCTCCAGAGCTGATTGATTAGAGGAACTTGCTGCGGAGTACTGTTATGGACAGAAAAGAAGAGCTTTGAATCAGGGCTGCTCATTAGCAGCAGCAATCAGTCTGGCAGATCCCAGCCACATGTAGCCTTTTGTTCCAGAATAGTCAAAGGATTTGGAGAGAGAGTCAGGTGGCTGTAATATAGTAGGGATAGAACAAGCCCAGCAGCCCTGGACAAACTGAATAACTTCGTAAAAGATGCCTTTTAAAGTACCATTTTTCTAGTGCTAAATTGTTAAAGAAGTATTTATGAGCAGACTTTCTATGTACTTGGTGCGGTGCTTTGTACTGACTACGTAGACCTGTTACACGTTTACACCTCTTAATGATTGTCTTCGAGGCGTATGTAGTAATTTAATGACGTTTACGACAGAAAACCGATGCAGTTCTGTGTAGTAGCAAGTGATTTCATTTCCGATGAAACTGTAGGCTTTTGTAGTGCTTGTGTATTTTTCTGGTTGGCAGTTACGAGTTGTACTCTTCCTGCGCTGAGGCTTGTCCGCTTGATTGTAGAGAGGGGCAATAGGATGGTAGATACCACACTTCTTTAATAAAAGAAAACCCTAAATCTTGGTCCCTTATCCATGATAAAATCAGGTGAGTTTTGTGGCATAGGCCTGAAATTCAGCTTTTGCACCGGAATAAACTATCAAATACACCTAGGGCAGGTTCAAAGTATGCGATGAGGGATCTGTTTCTATAATTAAGTAAGACATGGGGACCTTACATGTGCTGGATAGCAACATATAAATGGACAGGCCAAGAGACTGGAACAAACCTGGTTTTTTCCCTCAAGAGTTCCCGAGCTCTGGATATGTTAAAAGGAAAGATCTGCTTTGCCGAGTTAGCGAGAAAAATTGCATTGAGATCAATAAATGCATTGTGGAGATGAGAGGCTATGGAAGGGAACAGCCATGCTTTGCATGCTTTGCTGTGCCTGGCTTTTCCTCCCCTGGCAGTCTGAGGGTGCAGCCTATCTGTGGTGGTAGCAGTGACTGTTGTTGCCTGCACCTTCTTCCTTTGGGAAAATTCGGAAGAGTAATTGAGCAAGTAGGAGATGAGTTCTCTGTGAAGCTGTTGGGCTGTTTATGTCGAAGTGCTGCGCTAAAGCTCTGGTTTAGCACAGCTCTGCGCTTTAAAGTGTGTGACGAACAGCACACCGCTTTCAAGGCGGCAGCGTAAGCTGGTAGGATATTCATTCTCCCTGTTGTAGGAACCTAGCTTAGGCATGTAGTTCGCCAAGACTTCGTTTGTAGGCCGTGGAGTATGAGACTCTGAAAGTGAGTTATTCACATGATTTAGGCTTGGCTCTTGCTCTTTGGAAAAGAAAGGTAGAGAATTACTGGCTGCTGTGATAGAACTGACCTGTTGGGCGCAGCTATACCAGAAGCCCCTGCCCTGCCCTAGCCTTCCTTTCCCATCATTTGTGCTTTCCCTGGTACTTGCCTGTCCCATAACGAGTGAAGAGAAGGAGCTAGGACCAATGGGGAATTTATGCAGCCACATTCCGCCCCACCCCCCACCGCCCCCCCGGGTTTCCCTCCCCCCGCCCCCGAGGTTTTCGACTCCTTTAGTTCCCTACCTCATCCGGGGAACGCTTGTGCTGCTGCTGGGGAGTGGCTGGGAATGTGCAGATAGACAAATGAGGGAGCATGGGGTTGCGTCTTTTCCTGGCAGGGAGATGCTGGATAAGCAGAACTTAATGGCAAAGCTGCGCTGTGAGTGGTAAAAGAAGTCTTTGTCAGATGAGTACTTGCAAAAAGAGCTGCAGGCTTCATAATCAGAGTTTGGTGTTCTCAATCCAGCCCATCCCTTGTATTGCAAAAACATTATGGTACTAAAAGAGTTTGTGTGACTGTTCTTAATGATCTGTGCGACGCTCGTGCAGAGTAGAAAACTGCACAGAATAAAGCTGTTATCTCACTAGGGAACTTAGTAGGAAGATCCAGGTGGAGAAAGCTTCAAATCCACTTTCAAAGCACTTGCATGGTGTCAGAATTGTCCAGGTCTAGGTCTAGCTCTGTTCCTTCCTGGACCCTTTAAGTAGGGAAGAAATCACATAAATAGGTACATAAATAAGGAATTGTAGTGGCATTAGTATTTCTTTTTTGCCTACAGATTTTTAAATCTTGCCAGACTGAAGCTCTCTCTTTCATCAGGTTTTTTGAGAAGAGCCCTTGCCGAGTGATGTGATAGAGCCTGTCACAGCTGGCTTGGAGCACAGCAGCTTCAAACACATGGCCCTGTTGGATACCACCTGTAGACAGGTACTCCTGTCCTGTGGCTTGTATTTCGTACAGCACCTGTTCACGTGCCTAGTATGTGCTATACGCAAATATAAGCCTTGCTAGGGAAGAAAACTGCAGGGCTTGCTGCTGGACACGCAATGCTGGATGGAAGCACTGGAGAATTTAGCAGCATCCAGTGATCTTGCCCCTTTGCTGTTAGTGATTGTTTGTATAATATATCCCCTTCAGTACTGTTTTCTTTCTGGCAGATGGGAGGGGACAGCCTGTATGCTGTTTTGACAGGCTTTCAGCCGGTCGAATGGGAAATACAAATCCAGACTGAGAAAATGGAGGGGAGGGATAGCCGTTAATTTGCCCAACATCCAAGGGAGGAAATCTTGAGATTTGTCTCTAATGCAGAAATAATTCAATATTGACCAAGTGGGTGTCTTCAATGGGGTAGCACCTGGAAGAGGCCAATATTTAGGGGTTTTGCCCAAGGCACATTTAGTCCTGCTCTACTGTTTAGTGAAAACGCCCAGTGCAGATGCCACCAGAGCCTCATCTCGTGGAATAACGCTGTAAGAAAGAATGTGGTTTACTTGTGAAAGTCTTGACCTCTTCTTATGAAAATAACACACAACTCAGTATTTTCACGGTGTATAAGTGAAACGCAGTTATTTTATTTCTTTTCTTTTCTTTTTTTATTTTTTGTCAATAAAATTCCATTTCCTTTCCCAAACGTTTGGGTTTGGGTTTTTTTTTCCTCGGTGATATGTCTCTTTCCTCGGTTAAGTGGAAGTTCCCAGGGGTGGTAACTGTGGGATTGGTGTGCTGGCATTTGTCGCCGTCTCACAAATACCTCCTGTAAGTTACCTGGAGCTGAGCCTTGTGCCTGTCCTGCTGTGTGTTACCTCTCCTCTGCTTGCCGTCCGCCTCAGGGAAGCAGACGGAGGTGCTTCCACTTTCCTCTGCAGCCGGCCGGAGCTTTCCTCCCAGGAACCCCTTACAAGAAAATCTCACTCCCTGAGGCAGTGCCTTGCTATTAACTGCCAACTGCTCCCGAGTTCCTGCAGATCTGGCCAATTGCAAATAATTATTGTGAAGAACGCCTAAAAGCCAGAAGGAAAGAATTTAAACCTGCTTGCGCCTGAGTATTTCAAAACCCCAGCGTCAGGAATAAGGAGAGGTAAAACACGCTGAACCCTCTGGGAATCTGAGGTATTTAAGTAGCCTCTGCAGTTAGCGAGCTTTCAGTGGGTGGACGTGCTGTCAAGAACGGGCAGTAAATCTCAGTGCAGCGTCAGAAGGGGACTAGCCTGACAGCTGCTGCTGGGTTAGGTCTCCTGAAGAGCAGGCCAAAAAGAGAGGCATGACAACAGGTCCACGTCTTCTTGGTCATGTCCTAATTTATTGGCATTTTTGCGGTCGCTCTCACGCTGTTTGCAGAGGTCTCCGCTGCGAGTCTCCTTGCATCCAAATCTGCCGAAAGACACTGCTTGTGCCGAATGCCTGGAAGCCAGCTGGACTGCAGTCCTTACCGCATGCAAGGGATACTGCTGCTGAAGAGCCTAATCCTAACTTGCGCAGGAAACAACTCCTAGCTACCTTATCTACGTCTACCAAAATGATCCTCAAGTCCTATGCATCCAAGCGCCCTCTTGGAGGCGCTGCCCGCTCCCACGGCTGTGTGCAGCCCCATCGTGAAGCTGCTCTCGGGAAGCGTTTGGAGAATGCCCAGAAGGTCGTCGCCGTCGCCTCTCTCCTCTGGGACGCCGAGCCGAAGAGCGGGCTGGACGCGGCGTGTGCCTGCGCTCTGCCTTACCGGGCCCTTCATCCTCTTTGCCCCGGCTTCTGTTCCGCAGGGCTGGAGCTCCCTTGCTGGCTGCCGCTGCCAGCGGCCGCTCTCCTCTTTCTGAGCAGCCACAAGAGCCCCAACAGCATGAGCGGGGCGTCGGCAGCGAGCCAAAACCCGCCGTGCTGCCAGACAGCGAGGAGCGCAACTTCCTGGAGCCCCCGCGGCTCCTGCTTCTTCTGCAGCTGCTGCTGCAGACACATCAGGAACTGCTGCTGCTGCTCCTGCTCCTCCTCATACCGCCGCAGGTTGACTCGCGTGATCAGGTCTGGCGGCTCGTTTCCCCTGAGCACGAAGTGTAGGATGCTCAGCACGGTCAGGATGCGGCCGATGCCCAGAGCCATGGTCTGCAGGAGGAGGGAGAGAAGGGGTAAAGGCAAAGCGCTCAGCAGGGCTGGCCGGGAGGGAGATGGTGGCTGGCACAGAGGGGCAGGAGATGCAGGGGCCGAGCAACAGCTGTGACAGGGCACGAGGGAGCTGGCGGGCAGCACGGGAAAGGCTGCTGAGCGCTGCCCCATGGGGGCACGTCCTCACAGCCCACTCGTGCACTCCTCGTGGCTGCCAGCCCTGGCGCGGCCCCTCTGCACCCAGCCCTGAAGGCAGCATTATCCCTGCCCAAGGAGCTCCATGCGGTGCCTGCACCCTCGCCCCGGCCTTTGAGAGCCCTCCATGGCCCAGCACTTGTGCCAAGGCCCTCACCCAGCCTTGCCTTCCCCCCGCCCGCCACACTCACCGCTCTCCCGAGCTATACTGCAGGGGCAGTGCCGCTGCTGCTAGTGCCTTAAGGCACCCCTCTGTGACGTCAGAGGCACCACAGCCCCATGGCAACACCCCGCTCTGACGGCCACGCCCAACGCGTGGCTCTCCGGCCCCTGCAGCGGGGAAATACCGCCCCCCCGTGGCAGGACAGAGCTCCCAGGGCCCCTAAGCCTCCCCAGAAAGAGCAGCCGCCCTGGCACAAGGGCCTCCCTGGCCTGCACAGGGAGCTCCACGCCCCACTGTGCCCTTCAGTCGGCCTCCTGTCTCCCTCCACGGCACCCACAGCAGCAGCCTTGAGGAGCCTGTGGGCAGGAGCTCTTGGTCACGCTTTCCCACCTATGCATGTAGCACGCACACTCCTGCCACTCCCAGCTGTGCTGGAGAATTACATAGCGGCCCAGCGCCCAGAGACTTGTGACAGCCCAGCCTGATGTGAAATCGGGCGGCTGTTTATCAGAAGAGTTATGGAGGCTGAGACAAGGAGGCACAAAAGCACAATGTAGTCAGTTCTAAGTAACGTAAGTTTGATGGCTTTGTAATGGAAAAGAACTGCGGTGCTTCAAGGTAGTTGACATCGTTTCAGGTCCTTAGGACCTTAGTACAAAAAGTGTATGAAAAGCAGAAGAGAAAAACCGGGCCTGGGGATGGGGATTATCTGAGACTAGCAGGTGTCCAGGATGGGCAGAAGTTACGAAGATGGTTGCGAGAAGTGAACGACCCTCGAAGACCACCATCACATTTTTTGTATGCATGTGGGAAAGTTTCTGGAAAATGGTGTCATTCATGTGTAGCCTCATATATAAGGATGGCCTGTATAGCCATACGGGGACACACGTTAGGAGGAGCTATGCCCCGTGTCTCCCGGCGCCACAAGAAAGAATACCTGCTTGTCAACTTGAAACTCTGTTGGCGAGTTTGTTCCTGGAGTTTTCTCCAAATCAAGGCTTATCTAGTAATGGTCTCATTGCAACTGCCTCTGCTGAGGAAGAAAAGCAAAGAGCAAATAAGGAGCAAGCAGATCCTTTCCCTGGAGAGCAACTTGCCGAGCCTCACGGTTGGGCTCCCAGTCCTGGCTCCCCTCACAGCTGCTGCAGCTGCTGCTGCAGCATAGAAGAAGGAGCCTTTGGTAGGGGCAGAGCAGAGCAGAGCGAGTTCTGCTCCTGCCTCCCCGAGGGCTTTGCTCACCCCTGCAAACCGCTTATTGCCTTGGTGCTCTTTTGGACAACAGAGCTGCGGTGTTGCACGTACCCCCTCACCTGCAGCATCAGTAGAAGCATCTAGGAGCTGATAACGTTGTCCTTGTGGGCGCTGAGGTCCTGGTAGGCACTGCCCGTTCTTATGGCCGCTTGCAGCCCTGTGATAAATGTGTTCTAGGCAGCCCAGGTAAAGCTGTGACTACAGCAAGTCTGGCAAGAAGAGCTGGCCCCGTGCAGTCAGGCATAGGAGTGCTCCTCTCCTGTAGCTCTCTCCTGTTTCCCTGATGGTTTTCAGCTCCATAGTGGAACCTCCCATACCAACAGTTGCCTAAAGCTCTCAATTTCTTTTGAGCAACTCCCTGGTGTTGCTGTCCACATTTCTGAGATCTGTGCTGTACCTACAGATGGTGTCAGGTCTGCAGCTCTTTACCGTTACACGTCTCCCACTTTGTATTGTTCTTGCTGATCCATGGGGCTTTAAGTGCTGCGAGACCCAGTCAGCCCCCCGCAGCCTTCTGGCACCCGCAATGTTTCTCAGAGGCTTTGAAGAAAGAAGCCTGTGGCAACCCAAGCAAAGGCAGCCCAGCGGTTTCTGCTTGCACACCTTCTGCAGGCTGGTGTGAGCTCTGCATGCTGCCCTCCGCGAGCTCTTCTTTAGCAGTGCAACAGCTACCTACCTCCTGCCACTGCTCCTAAATCCTGAGGCCTCTCTCACCTGGTTCTTGCAGGTGTAACTGGGGGGAATGATGATAGTGACAGATCACTTTGACACCCCAGAGGCTCTTTCACCCTGAATTCATTAAAAGTCTGTTCAACTCTACCCCGTTTTACCAGCTTTCGGCTATACTTTAGAGACCTACAGCCGCTAGTGATCACTTTGCTCCAGAGCTGATTGATTAGAGGAACTTGCTGCGGAGTACTGTTATGGACAGAAAAGAAGAGCTTTGAATCAGGGCTGCTCATTAGCAGCAGCAATCAGTCTGGCAGATCCCAGCCACATGTAGCCTTTTGTTCCAGAATAGTCAAAGGATTTGGAGAGAGAGTCAGGTGGCTGTAATATAGTAGGGATAGAACAAGCCCAGCAGCCCTGGACAAACTGAATAACTTCGTAAAAGATGCCTTTTATAAAGTACCATTTTTCTAGTGCTAAATTGTTAAAGAAGTATTTATGAGCAGACTTTCTATGTACTTGGTGCGGTGCTTTGTACTGACTACGTAGACCTGTTACACGTTTACACCTCTTAATGATTGTCTTCGAGGCGTATGTAGTAATTTAATGACGTTTACGACAGAAAACCGATGCAGTTCTGTGTAGTAGCAAGTGATTTCATTTCCGATGAAACTGTAGGCTTTTGTAGTGCTTGTGTATTTTTCTGGTTGGCAGTTACGAGTTGTACTCTTCCTGCGCTGAGGCTTGTCCGCTTGATTGTAGAGAGGGGCAATAGGATGGTAGATACCACACTTCTTTAATAAAAGAAAACCCTAAATCTTGGTCCCTTATCCATGATAAAATCAGGTGAGTTTTGTGGCATAGGCCTGAAATTCAGCTTTTGCACCGGAATAAACTATCAAATACACCTAGGGCAGGTTCAAAGTATGCGATGAGGGATCTGTTTCTATAATTAAGTAAGACATGGGGACCTTACATGTGCTGGATAGCAACATATAAATGGACAGGCCAAGAGACTGGAACAAACCTGGTTTTTTCCCTCAAGAGTTCCCGAGCTCTGGATATGTTAAAAGGAAAGATCTGCTTTGCTGAGTTAGCGAGAAAAATTGCATTGAGATCAATAAATGCATTGTGGAGATGAGAGGCTATGGAAGGGAACAGCCATGCTTTGCATGCTTTGCTGTGCCTGGCTTTTCCTCCCCTGGCAGTCTGAGGGTGCAGCCTATCTGTGGTGGTAGCAGTGACTGTTGTTGCCTGCACCTTCTTCCTTTGGGAAAATTCGGAAGAGTAATTGAGCAAGTAGGAGATGAGTTCTCTGTGAAGCTGTTGGGCTGTTTATGTCGAAGTGCTGCGCTAAAGCTCTGGTTTAGCACAGCTCTGCGCTTTAAAGTGTGTGACGAACAGCACACCGCTTTCAAGGCGGCAGCGTAAGCTGGTAGGATATTCATTCTCCCTGTTGTAGGAACCTAGCTTAGGCATGTAGTTCGCCAAGACTTCGTTTGTAGGCCGTGGAGTATGAGACTCTGAAAGTGAGTTATTCACATGATTTAGGCTTGGCTCTTGCTCTTTGGAAAAGAAAGGTAGAGAATTACTGGCTGCTGTGATAGAACTGACCTGTTGGGCGCAGCTATACCAGAAACCCCTGCCCTGCCCTAGCCTTCCTTTCCCATCACTTGTGCTTTCCCTGGTACTTGCCTGTCCCATAACGAGTGAAGAGAAGGAGCTAGGACCAATGGGGAATTTATGCAGCCACATTCCGCCCCACCCCCCACCACCCCCCCGGGTTTCCCTCCCCCCGCCCCCGAGGTTTTCGACTCCTTTAGTTCCCTACCTCATCCGGGGAACGCTTGTGCTGCTGCTGGGGAGTGGCTGGGAATGTGCAGATAGACAAATGAGGGAGCATGGGGTTGCGTCTTTTCCTGGCAGGGAGATGCTGGATAAGCAGAACTTAATGGCAAAGCTGCGCTGTGAGTGGTAAAAGAAGTCTTTGTCAGATGAGTACTTGCAAAAAGAGCTGCAGGCTTCATAATCAGAGTTTGGTGTTCTCAATCCAGCCCATCCCTTGTATTGCAAAAACATTATGGTACTAAAAGAGTTTGTGTGACTGTTCTTAATGATCTGTGCGACGCTCGTGCAGAGTAGAAAACTGCACAGAATAAAGCTGTTATCTCACTAGGGAACTTAGGAGGAAGATCCAGGTGGAGAAAGCTTCAAATCCACTTTCAAAGCACTTGCATGGTGTCAGAATTGTCCAGGTCTAGGTCTAGCTCTGTTCCTTCCTGGACCCTTTAAGTAGGGAAGAAATCACATAAATAGGTACATAAATAAGGAATTGTAGTGGCATTAGTATTTCTTTTTTGCCTACAGATTTTTAAATCTTGCCAGACTGAAGCTCTCTCTTTCATCAGGTTTTTTGAGAAGAGCCCTTGCCGAGTGATGTGATAGAGCCTGTCACAGCTGGCTTGGAGCACAGCAGCTTCAAACACACGGCCCTGTTGGATACCACCTGTAGACAGGTACTCCTGTCCTGTGGCCTGTATTTAGTACAGCACCTGTTCACGTGCCTAGTATGTGCTATGCGCAAATATAAGCCTTGCTAGGGAAGAAAACTGCAGGGCTTGCTGCTGGACACGCAATGCTGGATGGAAGCACTGGAGAATTTAGCAGCATCCAGTGATCTTGCCCCTTTGCTGTTAGTGATTGTTTGTATAATATATCCCCTTCAGTACTGTTTTCTTTCTGGCAGATGGGAGGGGACAGCCTGTATGCTGTTTTGACAGGCTTTCAGCCGGTCGAATGGGAAATACAAATCCAGACTGAGAAAATGGAGGGGAGGGATAGCCGTTAATTTGCCCAACATCCAAGGGAGGAAATCTTGAGATTTGTCTCTAATGCAGAAATAATTCAATATTGACCAAGTGGGTGTCTTCAATGGGGTAGCACCTGGAAGAGGCCAATATTTAGGGGTTTTGCCCAAGGCACATTTAGTCCTGCTCTACTGTTTAGTGAAAACGCCCAGTGCAGATGCCACCAGAGCCTCATCTCGTGGAATAACGCTGTAAGAAAGAATGTGGTTTACTTGTGAAAGTCTTGACCTCTTCTTATGAAAATAACACACAACTCAGTATTTTCACGGTGTATAAGTGAAACGCAGTTATTTTATTTCTTTTCTTTTCTTTTCTTTTTTTATTTTTTGTCAATAAAATACCATTTCCTTTCCCAAACGTTTGGGTTTGGGTTTTTTTTTTCCTCGGTGATATGTCTCTTTCCTCGGTTAAGTGGAAGTTCCCAGGGGTGGTAACTGTGGGATTGGTGTGCTGGCATTTGTCGCCGTCTCCCAAATACCTCCTGTAAGTTACCTGGAGCTGAGCCTTGTGCCTGTCCTGCTGTGTGTTACCTCTCCTCTGCTTGCCGTCCGCCTCAGGGAAGCAGACGGAGGTGCTTCCACTTTCCTCTGCAGCCGGCCGGAGCTTTCCTCCCAGGAACCCCTTACAAGAAAATCTCACTCCCTGAGGCAGTGCCTTGCTATTAACTGCCAACTGCTCCCGAGTTCCTGCAGATCTGGCCAATTGCAAATAATTATTGTGAAGAACGCCTAAAAGCCAGAAGGAAAGAATTTAAACCTGCTTGCGCCTGAGTATTTCAAAACCCCAGCGTCAGGAATAAGGAGAGGTAAAACACGCTGAACCCTCTGGGAATCTGAGGTATTTAAGTAGCCTCTGCAGTTAGCGAGCTTTCAGTGGGTGGACGTGCTGTCAAGAACGGGCAGTAAATCTCAGTGCAGCGTCAGAAGGGGACTAGCCTGACAGCTGCTGCTGGGTTAGGTCTCCTGAAGAGCAGGCCAAAAAGAGAGGCATGACAACAGGTCCACGTCTTCTTGGTCATGTCCTAATTTATTGGCATTTTTGCGGTCGCTCTCACGCTGTTTGCAGAGGTCTCCGCTGCGAGTCTCCTTGCATCCAAATCTGCCGAAGGACACTGCTTGTGCCGAATGCCTGGAAGCCAGCTGGACTGCAGTCCTTACCGCATGCAAGGGATACTGCTGCTGAAGAGCCTAATCCTAACTTGCGCAGGAAACAACTCCTAGCTACCTTATCTACGTCTACCAAAATGATCCTCAAGTCCTATGCATCCAAGCGCCCTCTTGGAGGCGCTGCCCGCTCCCACGGCTGTGTGCAGCCCCATCGTGAAGCTGCTCTCGGGAAGCGTTTGGAGAATGCCCAGAAGGTCGTCGCCGTCGCCTCTCTCCTCTGGGACGCCGAGCCGAAGAGCGGGCTGGACGCGGCGTGTGCCTGCGCTCTGCCTTACCGGGCCCTTCATCCTCTTTGCCCCGGCTTCTGTTCCGCAGGGCTGGAGCTCCCTTGCTGGCTGCCGCTGCCAGCGGCCGCTCTCCTCTTTCTGAGCAGCCACAAGAGCCCCAACAGCATGAGCGGGGCGTCGGCAGCGAGCCAAAACCCGCCGTGCTGCCAGACAGCGAGGAGCGCAACTTCCTGGAGCCCCCGCGGCTCCTGCTTCTTCTGCAGCTGCTGCTGCAGACACATCAGGAACTGCTGCTGCTGCTCCTGCTCCTCCTCATACCGCCGCAGGTTGACTCGCGTGATCAGGTCTGGCGGCTCGTTTCCCCTGAGCACGAAGTGTAGGATGCTCAGCACGGTCAGGATGCGGCCGATGCCCAGAGCCATGGTCTGCAGGAGGAGGGAGAGAAGGGGTAAAGGCAAAGCGCTCAGCAGGGCTGGCGATGTAGGGGCCGAGCAACGGCTGTGACAGGGCACGAGGGAGCTGGCGGGCAGCACGGGAAAGGCTGCTGAGCGCTGCCCCATGGGGGCACGTCCTCACAGCCCCCTCGTGCACTCCTCGTGGCTGCCAGCCCCGGCGCGGCCCCTCTGCACCCAGCCCTGAAGGCAGCATTATCCCTGCCCAAGGAGCTCCATGCGGTGCCTGCACCCTCGCCCCGGCCTTTGAGAGCCCTCCATGGCCCAGCACTTGTGCCAAGGCCCTCACCCAGCCTTGCCTTCCCCCCGCCCGCCACACTCACCGCTCTCCCGAGCTATACTGCAGGGGCAGTGCCGCTGCTGCTAGTGCCTTACGGCACCCCTCTGTGACGTCAGAGGCACCACAGCCCCATGGCAACACCCCGCTCTGACGGCCACGCCCAACGCGTGGCTCTCCGGCCCCTGCAGCGGGGAAATACCGCCCCCCCGTGGCAGGACAGAGCTCCCAGGGCCCCTAAGCCTCCCCAGAAAGAGCAGCCGCCCTGGCACAAGGGCCTCCCTGGCCTGCACAGGGAGCTCCACGCCCCACTGTGCCCTTCAGTCGGCCTCCTGTCTCCCTCCACGGCACCCACAGCAGCAGCCTTGAGGAGCCTGTGGGCAGGAGCTCTTGGTCACGCTTTCCCACCTATGCATGTAGCACGCACACTCCTGCCACTCCCAGCTGTGCTGGAGAATTACATAGCGGCCCAGCGCCCAGAGACTTGTGACAGCCCAGCCTGATGTGAAATCGGGCGGCTGTTTATCAGAAGAGTTATGGAGGCTGAGACAAGGAGGCACAAAAGCACAATGTAGTGAGTTCTAAGTAACGTAAGTTTGATGGCTTTGTAATGGAAAAGAACTGCGGTGCTTCAAGGTAGTTGACATCGTTTCAGGTCCTTAGGACCTTAGTACAAAAAGTGTATGAAAAGCAGAAGAGAAAAACCGGGCCTGGGGATGGGGATTATCTGAGACTAGCAGGTGTCCAGGATGGGCAGAAGTTACGAAGATGGTTGCGAGAAGTGAACGACCCTCGAAGACCACCATCACATTTTTTGTATGCATGTGGGAAAGTTTCTGGAAAATGGTGTCATTCATGTGTAGCCTCATATATAAGGATGGCCTGTATAGCCATACGGGGACACACGTTAGGAGGAGCTATGCCCCGTGTCTCCCGGCGCCACAAGAAAGAATACCTGCTTGTCAACTTGAAACTCTGTTGGCAAGTTTGTTCCTGGAGTTTTCTCCAAATCAAGGCTTATCTAGTAATGGTCTCATTGCTACTGCCTCTGCTGAGGAAGAAAAGCAAAGAGCAAATAAGGAGCAAGCAGATCCTTTCCCTGGAGAGCAACTTGCCGAGCCTCACGGTTGGGCTCCCAGTCCTGGCTCCCCTCACAGCTGCTGCAGCTGCTGCTGCAGCATAGAAGAAGGAGCCTTTGGTAGGGGCAGAGCAGAGCAGAGCGAGTTCTGCTCCTGCCTCCCCGAGGGCTTTGCTCACCCCTGCAAACCGCTTATTGCCTTGGTGCTCTTTTGGACAACAGAGCTGCGGTGTTGCACGTACCCCCTCACCTGTAGCATCAGTAGAAGCATCTAGGAGCTGATAACGTTGTCCTTGTGGGCGCTGAGGTCCTGGTAGGCACTGCCCGTTCTTATGGCCGCTTGCAGCCCTGTGATAAATGTGTTCTAGGCAGCCCAGGTAAAGCTGTGACTACAGCAAGTCTGGCAAGAAGAGCTGGCCCCATGCAGTCAGGCATAGGAGTGCTCCTCTCCTGTAGCTCTCTCCTGTTTCCCTGATGGTTTTCAGCTCCATAGTGGAACCTCCCATACCAACAGTTGCCTAAAGCTCTCAATTTCTTTTGAGCAACTCCCTGGTGTTGCTGTCCACATTTCTGAGATCTGTGCTGTACCTACAGATGGTGTCAGGTCTGCAGCTCTTTACCGTTACACGTCTCCCACTTTGTATTGTTCTTGCTGATCCATGGGGCTTTAAGTGCTGCGAGACCCAGTCAGCCCCCCGCAGCCTTCTGGCACCCGCAATGTTTCTCAGAGGCTTTGAAGAAAGAAGCCTGTGGCAACCCAAGCAAAGGCAGCCCAGCGGTTTCTGCTTGCACACCTTCTGCAGGCTGGTGTGAGCTCTGCATGCTGCCCTCCGCGAGCTCTTCTTTAGCAGTGCAACAGCTACCTACCTCCTGCCACTGCTCCTAAATCCTGAGGCCTCTCTCACCTGGTTCTTGCAGGTGTAACTGGGGGGAATGATGATAGTGACAGATCACTTTGACACCCCAGAGGCTCTTTCACCCTGAATTCATTAAAAGTCTGTTCAACTCTACCCCGTTTTACCAGCTTTCGGCTATACTTTAGAGACCTACAGCCGCTAGTGATCACTTTGCTCCAGAGCTGATTGATTAGAGGAACTTGCTGCGGAGTACTGTTATGGACAGAAAAGAAGAGCTTTGAATCAGGGCTGCTCATTAGCAGCAGCAATCAGTCTGGCAGATCCCAGCCACATGTAGCCTTTTGTTCCAGAATAGTCAAAGGATTTGGAGAGAGAGTCAGGTGGCTGTAATATAGTAGGGATAGAACAAGCCCAGCAGCCCTGGACAAACTGAATAACTTCGTAAAAGATGCCTTTTAAAGTACCATTTTTCTAGTGCTAAATTGTTAAAGAAGTATTTATGAGCAGACTTTCTATGTACTTGGTGCGGTGCTTTGTACTGACTACGTAGACCTGTTACACGTTTACACCTCTTAATGATTGTCTTCGAGGCGTATGTAGTAATTTAATGACGTTTACGACAGAAAACCGATGCAGTTCTGTGTAGTAGCAAGTGATTTCATTTCCGATGAAACTGTAGGCTTTTGTAGTGCTTGTGTATTTTTCTGGTTGGCAGTTACGAGTTGTACTCTTCCTGCGCTGAGGCTTGTCCGCTTGATTGTAGAGAGGGGCAATAGGATGGTAGATACCACACTTCTTTAATAAAAGAAAACCCTAAATCTTGGTCCCTTATCCATGATAAAATCAGGTGAGTTTTGTGGCATAGGCCTGAAATTCAGCTTTTGCACCGGAATAAACTATCAAATACACCTAGGGCAGGTTCAAAGTATGCGATGAGGGATCTGTTTCTATAATTAAGTAAGACATGGGGACCTTACATGTGCTGGATAGCAACATATAAATGGACAGGCCAAGAGACTGGAACAAACCTGGTTTTTTCCCTCAAGAGTTCCCGAGCTCTGGATATGTTAAAAGGAAAGATCTGCTTTGCCGAGTTAGCGAGAAAAATTGCATTGAGATCAATAAATGCATTGTGGAGATGAGAGGCTATGGAAGGGAACAGCCATGCTTTGCATGCTTTGCTGTGCCTGGCTTTTCCTCCCCTGGCAGTCTGAGGGTGCAGCCTATCTGTGGTGGTAGCAGTGACTGTTGTTGCCTGCACCTTCTTCCTTTGGGAAAATTCGGAAGAGTAATTGAGCAAGTAGGAGATGAGTTCTCTGTGAAGCTGTTGGGCTGTTTATGTCGAAGTGCTGCGCTAAAGCTCTGGTTTAGCACAGCTCTGCGCTTTAAAGTGTGTGACGAACAGCACACCGCTTTCAAGGCGGCAGCGTAAGCTGGTAGGATATTCATTCTCCCTGTTGTAGGAACCTAGCTTAGGCATGTAGTTCGCCAAGACTTCGTTTGTAGGCCGTGGAGTATGAGACTCTGAAAGTGAGTTATTCACATGATTTAGGCTTGGCTCTTGCTCTTTGGAAAAGAAAGGTAGAGAATTACTGGCTGCTGTGATAGAACTGACCTGTTGGGCGCAGCTATACCAGAAACCCCTGCCCTGCCCTAGCCTTCCTTTCCCATCACTTGTGCTTTCCCTGGTACTTGCCTGTCCCATAACGAGTGAAGAGAAGGAGCTAGGACCAATGGGGAATTTATGCAGCCACATTCCGCCCCACCCCCCACCGCCCCCCCGGGTTTCCCTCCCCCCGCCCCCGAGGTTTTCGACTCCTTTAGTTCCCTACCTCATCCGGGGAACGCTTGTGCTGCTGCTGGGGAGTGGCTGGGAATGTGCAGATAGACAAATGAGGGAGCATGGGGTTGCGTCTTTTCCTGGCAGGGAGATGCTGGATAAGCAGAACTTAATGGCAAAGCTGCGCTGTGAGTGGTAAAAGAAGTCTTTGTCAGATGAGTACTTGCAAAAAGAGCTGCAGGCTTCATAATCAGAGTTTGGTGTTCTCAATCCAGCCCATCCCTTGTATTGCAAAAACATTATGGTACTAAAAGAGTTTGTGTGACTGTTCTTAATGATCTGTGCGACGCTCGTGCAGAGTAGAAAACTGCACAGAATAAAGCTGTTATCTCACTAGGGAACTTAGTAGGAAGATCCAGGTGGAGAAAGCTTCAAATCCACTTTCAAAGCACTTGCATGGTGTCAGAATTGTCCAGGTCTAGGTCTAGCTCTGTTCCTTCCTGGACCCTTTAAGTAGGGAAGAAATCACATAAATAGGTACATAAATAAGGAATTGTAGTGGCATTAGTATTTCTTTTTTGCCTACAGATTTTTAAATCTTGCCAGACTGAAGCTCTCTCTTTCATCAGGTTTTTTGAGAAGAGCCCTTGCCGAGTGATGTGATAGAGCCTGTCACAGCTGGCTTGGAGCACAGCAGCTTCAAACACACGGCCCTGTTGGATACCACCTGTAGACAGGTACTCCTGTCCTGTGGCCTGTATTTAGTACAGCACCTGTTCACGTGCCTAGTATGTGCTATGCGCAAATATAAGCCTTGCTAGGGAAGAAAACTGCAGGGCTTGCTGCTGGACACGCAATGCTGGATGGAAGCACTGGAGAATTTAGCAGCATCCAGTGATCTTGCCCCTTTGCTGTTAGTGATTGTTTGTATAATATATCCCCTTCAGTACTGTTTTCTTTCTGGCAGATGGGAGGGGACAGCCTGTATGCTGTTTTGACAGGCTTTCAGCCGGTCGAATGGGAAATACAAATCCAGACTGAGAAAATGGAGGGGAGGGATAGCCGTTAATTTGCCCAACATCCAAGGGAGGAAATCTTGAGATTTGTCTCTAATGCAGAAATAATTCAATATTGACCAAGTGGGTGTCTTCAATGGGGTAGCACCTGGAAGAGGCCAATATTTAGGGGTTTTGCCCAAGGCACATTTAGTCCTGCTCTACTGTTTAGTGAAAACGCCCAGTGCAGATGCCACCAGAGCCTCATCTCGTGGAATAACGCTGTAAGAAAGAATGTGGTTTACTTGTGAAAGTCTTGACCTCTTCTTATGAAAATAACACACAACTCAGTATTTTCACGGTGTATAAGTGAAACGCAGTTATTTTATTTCTTTTCTTTTCTTTTTTTATTTTTTGTCAATAAAATTCCATTTCCTTTCCCAAATGTTTGGGTTTGGGTTTTTTTTTCCTCGGTGATATGTCTCTTTCCTCGGTTAAGTGGAAGTTCCCAGGGGTGGTAACTGTGGGATTGGTGTGCTGGCATTTGTCGCCGTCTCACAAATACCTCCTGTAAGTTACCTGGAGCTGAGCCTTGTGCCTGTCCTGCTGTGTGTTACCTCTCCTCTGCTTGCCGTCCGCCTCAGGGAAGCAGACGGAGGTGCTTCCACTTTCCTCTGCAGCCGGCCGGAGCTTTCCTCCCAGGAACCCCATACAAGAAAATCTCACTCCCTGAGGCAGTGCCTTGCTATTAACTGCCAACTGCTCCTGAGTTCCTGCAGATCTGGCCAATTGCAAATAATTATTGTGAAGAACGCCTAAAAGCCAGAAGGAAAGAATTTAAACCTGCTTGCGCCTGAGTATTTCAAAACCCCAGCGTCAGGAATAAGGAGAGGTAAAACACGCTGAACCCTCTGGGAATCTGAGGTATTTAAGTAGCCTCTGCAGTTAGCGAGCTTTCAGTGGGTGGACGTGCTGTCAAGAACGGGCAGTAAATCTCAGTGCAGCGTCAGAAGGGGACTAGCCTGACAGCTGCTGCTGGGTTAGGTCTCCTGAAGAGCAGGCCAAAAAGAGAGGCATGACAACAGGTCCACGTCTTCTTGGTCATGTCCTAATTTATTGGCATTTTTGCGGTCGCTCTCACGCTGTTTGCAGAGGTCTCCGCTGCGAGTCTCCTTGCATCCAAATCTGCCGAAGGACACTGCTTGTGCCGAATGCCTGGAAGCCAGCTGGACTGCAGTCCTTACCGCATGCAAGGGATACTGCTGCTGAAGAGCCTAATCCTAACTTGCGCAGGAAACAACTCCTAGCTACCTTATCTACGTCTACCAAAATGATCCTCAAGTCCTATGCATCCAAGCGCCCTCTTGGAGGCGCTGCCCGCTCCCACGGCTGTGTGCAGCCCCATCGTGAAGCTGCTCTCGGGAAGCGTTTGGAGAATGCCCAGAAGGTCGTCGCCGTCGCCTCTGTCCTCTGGGACGCCGAGCCGAAGAGCGGGCTGGACGCGGCGTGTGCCTGCGCTCTGCCTTACCGGGCCCTTCATCCTCTTTGCCCCGGCTTCTGTTCCGCAGGGCTGGAGCTCCCTTGCTGGCTGCCGCTGCCAGCGGCCGCTCTCCTCTTTCTGTGCAGCCACAAGAGCCCCAACAGCATGAGCGGGGCGTCGGCAGCGAGCCAAAACCCGCCGTGCTGCCAGACAGCGAGGAGCGCAACTTCCTGGAGCCCCCGCGGCTCCTGCTTCTTCTGCAGCTGCTGCTGCAGACACATCAGGAACTGCTGCTGCTGCTCCTGCTCCTCCTCATACCGCCGCAGGTTGACTCGCGTGATCAGGTCTGGCGGCTCGTTTCCCCTGAGCACGAAGTGTAGGATGCTCAGCACGGTCAGGATGCGGCCGATGCCCAGAGCCATGGTCTGCAGGAGGAGGGAGAGAAGGGGTAAAGGCAAAGCGCTCAGCAGGGCTGGCCGGGAGGGAGATGGTGGCTGGCACAGAGGGGCAGGAGATGCAGGGGCCGAGCGACAGCTGTGACAGGGCACGAGGGAGCTGGCGGGCAGCACGGGAAAGGCTGCTGAGCGCTGCCCCATGGGGGCACGTCCTCACAGCCCACTCGTGCACTCCTCGTGGCTGCCAGCCCTGGCGCGGCCCCTCTGCACCCAGCCCTGAAGGCAGCATTATCCCTGCCCAAGGAGCTCCATGCGGTGCCTGCACCCTCGCCCCGGCCTTTGAGAGCCCTCCATGGCCCAGCACTTGTGCCAAGGCCCTCACCCAGCCTTGCCTTCCCCCCGCCCGCCACACTCACCGCTCTCCCGAGCTATACTGCAGGGGCAGTGCCGCTGCTGCTAGTGCCTTAAGGCACCCCTCTGTGACGTCAGAGGCACCACAGCCCCATGGCAACACCCCGCTCTGACGGCCACGCCCAACGCGTGGCTCTCCGGCCCCTGCAGCGGGGAAATACCGCCCCCCCGTGGCAGGACAGAGCTCCCAGGGCCCCTAAGCCTCCCCAGAAAGAGCAGCCGCCCTGGCACAAGGGCCTCCCTGGCCTGCACAGGGAGCTCCACGCCCCACTGTGCCCTTCAGTCGGCCTCCTGTCTCCCTCCACGGCACCCACAGCAGCAGCCTTGAGGAGCCTGTGGGCAGGAGCTCTTGGTCACGCTTTCCCACCTATGCATGTAGCACGCACACTCCTGCCACTCCCAGCTGTGCTGGAGAATTACATAGCGGCCCAGCGCCCAGGGACTTGTGACAGCCCAGCCTGATGTGAAATCGGGCGGCTGTTTATCAGAAGAGTTATGGAGGCTGAGACAAGGAGGCACAAAAGCACAATGTAGTCAGTTCTAAGTAACGTAAGTTTGATGGCTTTGTAATGGAAAAGAACTGCGGTGCTTCAAGGTAGTTGACATCGTTTCAGGTCCTTAGGACCTTAGTACAAAAAGTGTATGAAAAGCAGAAGAGAAAAACCGGGCCTGGGGATGGGGATTATCTGAGACTAGCAGGTGTCCAGGATGGGCAGAAGTTACGAAGATGGTTGCGAGAAGTGAACGACCCTCGAAGACCACCATCACATTTTTTGTATGCATGTGGGAAAGTTTCTGGAAAATGGTGTCATTCATGTGTAGCCTCATATATAAGGATGGCCTGTATAGCCATACGGGGACACACGTTAGGAGGAGCTATGCCCCGTGTCTCCCGGCGCCACAAGAAAGAATACCTGCTTGTCAACTTGAAACTCTGTTGGCAAGTTTGTTCCTGGAGTTTTCTCCAAATCAAGGCTTATCTAGTAATGGTCTCATTGCTACTGCCTCTGCTGAGGAAGAAAAGCAAAGAGCAAATAAGGAGCAAGCAGATCCTTTCCCTGGAGAGCAACTTGCCGAGCCTCACGGTTGGGCTCCCAGTCCTGGCTCCCCTCACAGCTGCTGCAGCTGCTGCTGCAGCATAGAAGAAGGAGCCTTTGGTAGGGGCAGAGCAGAGCAGAGCGAGTTCTGCTCCTGCCTCCCCGAGGGCTTTGCTCACCCCTGCAAACCGCTTATTGCCTTGGTGCTCTTTTGGACAACAGAGCTGCGGTGTTGCACGTACCCCCTCACCTGTAGCATCAGTAGAAGCATCTAGGAGCTGATAACGTTGTCCTTGTGGGCGCTGAGGTCCTGGTAGGCACTGCCCGTTCTTATGGTCGCTTGCAGCCCTGTGATAAATGTGTTCTAGGCAGCCCAGGTAAAGCTGTGACTACAGCAAGTCTGGCAAGAAGAGCTGGCCCCGTGCAGTCGGGCATAGGAGTGCTCCTCTCCTGTAGCTCTCTCCTGTTTCCCTGATGGTTTTCAGCTCCATAGTGGAACCTCCCATACCAACAGTTGCCTAAAGCTCTCAATTTCTTTTGAGCAACTCCCTGGTGTTGCTGTCCACATTTCTGAGATCTGTGCTGTACCTACAGATGGTGTCAGGTCTGCAGCTCTTTACCGTTACACGTCTCCCACTTTGTATTGTTCTTGCTGATCCATGGGGCTTTAAGTGCTGCGAGACCCAGTCAGCCCCCCGCAGCCTTCTGGCACCCGCAATGTTTCTCAGAGGCTTTGAAGAAAGAAGCCTGTGGCAACCCAAGCAAAGGCAGCCCAGCGGTTTCTGCTTGCACACCTTCTGCAGGCTGGTGTGAGCTCTGCATGCTGCCCTCCGCGAGCTCTTCTTTAGCAGTGCAACAGCTACCTACCTCCTGCCACTGCTCCTAAATCCTGAGGCCTCTCTCACCTGGTTCTTGCAGGTGTAACTGGGGGGAATGATGATAGTGACAGATCACTTTGACACCCCAGAGGCTCTTTCACCCTGAATTCATTAAAAGTCTGTTCAACTCTACCCCGTTTTACCAGCTTTCGGCTATACTTTAGAGACCTACAGCCGCTAGTGATCACTTTGCTCCAGAGCTGATTGATTAGAGGAACTTGCTGCGGAGTACTGTTATGGACAGAAAAGAAGAGCTTTGAATCAGGGCTGCTCATTAGCAGCAGCAATCAGTCTGGCAGATCCCAGCCACATGTAGCCTTTTGTTCCAGAATAGTCAAAGGATTTGGAGAGAGAGTCAGGTGGCTGTAATATAGTAGGGATAGAACAAGCCCAGCAGCCCTGGACAAACTGAATAACTTCGTAAAAGATGCCTTTTAAAGTACCATTTTTCTAGTGCTAAATTGTTAAAGAAGTATTTATGAGCAGACTTTCTATGTACTTGGTGCGGTGCTTTGTACTGACTACGTAGACCTGTTACACGTTTACACCTCTTAATGATTGTCTTCGAGGCGTATGTAGTAATTTAATGACGTTTACGACAGAAAACCGATGCAGTTCTGTGTAGTAGCAAGTGATTTCATTTCCGATGAAACTGTAGGCTTTTGTAGTGCTTGTGTATTTTTCTGGTTGGCAGTTACGAGTTGTACTCTTCCTGCGCTGAGGCTTGTCCGCTTGATTGTAGAGAGGGGCAATAGGATGGTAGATACCACACTTCTTTAATAAAAGAAAACCCTAAATCTTGGTCCCTTATCCATGATAAAATCAGGTGAGTTTTGTGGCATAGGCCTGAAATTCAGCTTTTGCACCGGAATAAACTATCAAATACACCTAGGGCAGGTTCAAAGTATGCGATGAGGGATCTGTTTCTATAATTAAGTAAGACATGGGGACCTTACATGTGCTGGATAGCAACATATAAATGGACAGGCCAAGAGACTGGAACAAACCTGGTTTTTTCCCTCAAGACTTCCCGAGCTCTGGATATGTTAAAAGGAAAGATCTGCTTTGCTGAGTTAGCGAGAAAAATTGCATTGAGATCAATAAATGCATTGTGGAGATGAGAGGCTATGGAAGGGAACAGCCATGCTTTGCATGCTTTGCTGTGCCTGGCTTTTCCTCCCCTGGCAGTCTGAGGGTGCAGCCTATCTGTGGTGGTAGCAGTGACTGTTGTTGCCTGCACCTTCTTCCTTTGGGAAAATTCGGAAGAGTAATTGAGCAAGTAGGAGATGAGTTCTCTGTGAAGCTGTTGGGCTGTTTATGTCGAAGTGCTGCGCTAAAGCTCTGGTTTAGCACAGCTCTGCGCTTTAAAGTGTGTGACGAACAGCACACCGCTTTCAAGGCGGCAGCGTAAGCTGGTAGGATATTCATTCTCCCTGTTGTAGGAACCTAGCTTAGGCATGTAGTTCGCCAAGACTTCGTTTGTAGGCCGTGGAGTATGAGACTCTGAAAGTGAGTTATTCACATGATTTAGGCTTGGCTCTTGCTCTTTGGAAAAGAAAGGTAGAGAATTACTGGCTGCTGTGATAGAACTGACCTGTTGGGCGCAGCTATACCAGAAACCCCTGCCCTGCCCTAGCCTTCCTTTCCCATCACTTGTGCTTTCCCTGGTACTTGCCTGTCCCATAACGAGTGAAGAGAAGGAGCTAGGACCAATGGGGAATTTATGCAGCCACATTCCGCCCCACCCCCCACCGCCCCCCCGGGTTTCCCTCCCCCCGCCCCCGAGGTTTTCGACTCCTTTAGTTCCCTACCTCATCCGGGGAACGCTTGTGCTGCTGCTGGGGAGTGGCTGGGAATGTGCAGATAGACAAATGAGGGAGCATGGGGTTGCGTCTTTTCCTGGCAGGGAGATGCTGGATAAGCAGAACTTAATGGCAAAGCTGCGCTGTGAGTGGTAAAAGAAGTCTTTGTCAGATGAGTACTTGCAAAAAGAGCTGCAGGCTTCATAATCAGAGTTTGGTGTTCTCAATCCAGCCCATCCCTTGTATTGCAAAAACATTATGGTACTAAAAGAGTTTGTGTGACTGTTCTTAATGATCTGTGCGACGCTCGTGCAGAGTAGAAAACTGCACAGAATAAAGCTGTTATCTCACTAGGGAACTTAGTAGGAAGATCCAGGTGGAGAAAGCTTCAAATCCACTTGCAAAGCACTTGCATGGTGTCAGAATTGTCCAGGTCTAGGTCTAGCTCTGTTCCTTCCTGGACCCTTTAAGTAGGGAAGAAATCACATAAATAGGTACATAAATAAGGAATTGAAGTGGCATTAGTATTTCTTTTTTGCCTACAGATTTTTAAATCTTGCCAGACTGAAGCTCTCTCTTTCATCAGGTTTTTTGAGAAGAGCCCTTGCCGAGTGATGTGATAGAGCCTGTCACAGCTGGCTTGGAGCACAGCAGCTTCAAACACACGGCCCTGTTGGATACCACCTGTAGACAGGTACTCCTGTCCTGTGGCCTGTATTTAGTACAGCACCTGTTCACGTGCCTAGTATGTGCTATACGCAAATATAAGCCTTGCTAGGGAAGAAAACTGCAGGGCTTGCTGCTGGACACGCAATGCTGGATGGAAGCACTGGAGAATTTAGCAGCATCCAGTGATCTTGCCCCTTTGCTGTTAGTGATTGTTTGTATAATATATCCCCTTCAGTACTGTTTTCTTTCTGGCAGATGGGAGGGGACAGCCTGTATGCTGTTTTGACAGGCTTTCAGCCGGTCGAATGGGAAATACAAATCCAGACTGAGAAAATGGAGGGGAGGGATAGCCGTTAATTTGCCCAACATCCAAGGGAGCAAATCTTGAGATTTGTCTCTAATGCAGAAATAATTCAATATTGACCAAGTGGGTGTCTTCAATGGGGTAGCACCTGGAAGAGGCCAATATTTAGGGGTTTTGCCCAAGGCACATTTAGTCCTGCTCTACTGTTTAGTGAAAACGCCCAGTGCAGATGCCACCAGAGCCTCATCTCGTGGAATAACGCTGTAAGAAAGAATGTGGTTTACTTGTGAAAGTCTTGACCTCTTCTTATGAAAATAACACACAACTCAGTATTTTCACGGTGTATAAGTGAAACGCAGTTATTTTATTTCTTTTCTTTTCTTTTTTTATTTTTTGTTGTCCTGGTTTTGAGCAGCAGCAGTCATTTTTCTCCTTCTTAGGAGCTAGTACAGTGCTGTGTTTTGATCTTTTGGCCTTGGAGCAGTGGTGATAACGCCGATGTTTTCAGTTGCTGCTCGAATGTTTGGTGTGGCCAAGGACTTTCTGAGCCTCATGCTCTGCCAGGGAGGAGGAGAGGCTGGGAGGAAGCAGAGACAGGACACCTGACCCAAACTAGCCAAAGAGGTATTCCATACCACAGCACGTCATGCCCAGGATGTAACGGGGAGTGACTCGGAAGGGGTAGAGGGATGCAGGGTTGGAGAAGGTATCGGTCGGTGCTCTGCTGGGGGGAGTGGGGCGAGTTATCGGTCGGCTGGTGTTGAGGTGTTGTATTCTTTCCTCTTGTTATTTCCTTTAGCACTATTATTATTAGTGGTAGCAGCAGTGATTTGTGTTATACCTTAGTTACTGGGCTGTTCTTATCTCAACCCGTGGCAGTTGCATTTTTTTTTGATTCTCCTCTTCGTCCCTCCAGAAGCAGGAGGAGGGCAAGAACTGGGGAGAGTGAGTGGACGAGGTTTGTGGTTGGGTTTAAACCACGACAGTTCTTTTTTGGCGCCCAACGTGGGGCCCAAAGGGTTGAGATAACGACGGAGATGATCAGATTAATAGTCGTCACAGTGCTGATTTATTGGCTCTCAAAGTTGTTTCTCTTGCTCTCAGTGCTTCAGAATGTAGTACATTACATAGAGCCGGTATTCCCTGTGTTCGTGTTTATCAAGTGTGGGGCTTGGGCTAAGGTTTTTGTTTCACTGTACTTTATGGCAATGGCTTGTAATACGGGTGGGCTCCAAGAGCAGGGCGGGATGGATGTGGCCGTGGACTTGTACCGGGCCGTCCCGCTGCTCTTCAGCGCCCTGGCCCTTGTCCTCGCCTCCGTCTTTGTGAAGCTGCGGGGAGCCGAGGGGGAGCGGCCCCGGGAGCCGGCGGCGGCCGAAGCGGCCCGGGAGAGCGGCCCCGGGGACCAGGCGGCGGCGGGAGCGGGGCCGGAGGCCGGGAAGGAGGCGGCTGCCGAGCAGCGGGAGGAGGCGGCCGAGGAGCCGAGCCCCGCGGAGGAGCCGAGCCCCGCGGAGGAGCCGAGCCCCGCGGAGGAGCCGAGCCCCGCGGAGGAGCCGAGCCCCGCGGCCGAGCCCAGCCCCGCGGCGGCCGAGAGCGTCCCCCGGCAGCCGCCCGCAGAGCCGCAGGAGGATGCAGGAGCCCAGGCAGCATTTCCCAGCACGGCAGAGGAGGAAGAGCTGCACCCAGGAAGAGAGAAGCTGGTGGTGGGAGAGCCGGCAAGCACAGCAGCTGCACCAGCCCCAAGGACAAGCACAGCAGCATCGTTTGAGAGTTCTGAAGGGTTTGAATGGCCTTTGGGTACCCTCGAGACCTGCCTGCTGATTGTGATGGGGATCAGCATGGTGGCACACACACAGAGCGTGTTCTACCCACGGCCATTTTGTCTGATCTCAGAAGTCAAGCAGACTCAGGTTTGCTTCTTGTTTGGGGTTAGACAACAATATGGGAGGAACAAGAGATCTTCCCCAAGGCTGGACAGCCATGAGTGGCAGTGTGTGTGGGACAGTATGAGCGAGTACCTGGTCCACTGGGCCCCTCCAGTGCTTTGGAAGCATTGGAGATGGAAGGCAGCTGTATGGAGTCCCCAGCAACAAGCTGCAGAAACTGCTGAAGGGGACAGTGAATTATTTTGAGCCTGGTGGGCCCATGGCACTTCAGGCCATCAGGGCAGAGATGCGACATAGAGATGGACTCATGATCGAGGGGTGGACTTAGCAATGGACACTATTGCCCAGGTTATTCATGAGTGTGAACACTGCACACAGCCTCTCCTGCTCTGAGAGACTGTAACAAGAGATGGAATCTGACATCATGGACCAGATGGACTCAGCAGCTTTATAGGTCCATGCACTAAGAAATGATGTTTTTCTCTGTGTATATGTAGATGTATATATATATGTAAGAGTGATGGCATATTGAAGATGTGGGATCTGAGCATGACGTGAATGGTATGGAATAAGGGGTGGATAATGTCCTGGTTTTGAGCAGCAGCAGTCATTTTTCTCCTTCTTAGGAGCTAGTACAGGGCTGTGTTTTGATCTTTTGGCCTTGGAGCAGTGGTGATAACGCCGATGTTTTCAGTTGCTGCTCGAATGTTTGGTGTGGCCAAGGACTTTCTGAGCCTCATGCTCTGCCAGGGAGGAGGGGAGGCTGGGAGGAAGCAGAGACAGGACACCTGACCCAAACTAGCCAAAGAGGTATTCCATACCACAGCATGTCATGCCCAGGATGTAACGGGGAGTGACTCGGAAGGGGTAGAGGGATGCAGGGTTGGAGAAGGTATCGGTCGGTGCTCTGCTGGGGGGAGTGGGGCGAGTTATCGGTCGGCTGGTGTTGAGGTGTTGTATTCTTTCCTCTTGTTATTTCCTTTAGCACTATTATTATTAGTGGTAGCAGCAGTGATTTGTGTTATACCTTAGTTACTGGGCTGTTCTTACCTCAACCCGTGGCAGTTGCATTTTTTTTTGATTCTCCTCTTCGTCCCTCCAGAAGCAGGGGGAGGGCAAGAACTGGGGAGAGTGAGTGGACGAGGTTTGTGGTTGGGTTTAAACCACGACATTTGTCAATAAAATACCATTTCCTTTCCCAAATGTTTGGGTTTGGGTTTTTTTTTCCTCGGTGATATGTCTCTTTCCTCGGTTAAGTGGAAGTTCCCAGGGGTGGTAACTGTGGGATTGGTGTGCTGGCATTTGTCGCCGTCTCACAAATACCTCCTGTAAGTTACCTGGAGCTGAGCCTTGTGCCTGTCCTGCTGTGTGTTACCTCTCCTCTGATTGCCGTCCGCCTCAGGGAAGCAGACGGAGGTGCTTCCACTTTCCTCTGCAGCCGGCCGGAGCTTTCCTCCCAGGAACCCCATACAAGAAAATCTCACTCCCTGAGGCAGTGCCTTGCTATTAACTGCCAACTGCTCCTGAGTTCCTGCAGATCTGGCCAATTGCAAATAATTATTGTGAAGAACGCCTAAAAGCCAGAAGGAAAGAATTTAAACCTGCTTGCGCCTGAGTATTTCAAAACCCCAGCGTCAGGAATAAGGAGAGGTAAAACACGCTGAACCCTCTGGGAATCTGAGGTATTTAAGTAGCCTCTGCAGTTAGCGAGCTTTCAGTGGGTGGACGTGCTGTCAAGAACGGGCAGTAAATCTCAGTGCAGCGTCAGAAGGGGACTAGCCTGACAGCTGCTGCTGGGTTAGGTCTCCTGAAGAGCAGGCCAAAAAGAGAGGCATGACAACAGGTCCACGTCTTCTTGGTCATGTCCTAATTTATTGGCATTTTTGCGGTCGCTCTCACGCTGTTTGCAGAGGTCTCCGCTGCGAGTCTCCTTGCATCCAAATCTGCCGAAGGACACTGCTTGTGCCGAATGCCTGGAAGCCAGCTGGACTGCAGTCCTTACCGCATGCAAGGGATACTGCTGCTGAAGAGCCTAATCCTAACTTGCGCAGGAAACAACTCCTAGCTACCTTATCTACGTCTACCAAAATGATCCTCAAGTCCTATGCATCCAAGCGCCCTCTTGGAGGCGCTGCCCGCTCCCACGGTTGTGTGTAGCCCCATCGTGAAGCTGCTCTCGGGAAGCGTTTGGAGAATGCCCAGAAGGTCGTCGCCGTCGCCTCTCTCCTCTGGGACGCCGAGCCGAAGAGCGGGCTGGACGCGGCGTGTGCCTGCGCTCTGCCTTACCGGGCCCTTCATCCTCTTTGCCCCGGCTTCTGTTCCGCAGGGCTGGAGCTCCCTTGCTGGCTGCCGCTGCCAGCGGCCGCTCTCCTCTTTCTGAGCAGCCACAAGAGCCCCAACAGCATGAGCGGGGCGTCGGCAGCGAGCCAAAACCCACCGTGCTGCCAGACAGCGAGGAGCGCAACTTCCTGGAGCCCCCGCGGCTCCTGCTTCTTCTGCAGCTGCTGCTGCAGACACATCAGGAACTGCTGCTGCTGCTCCTGCTCCTCCTCATACCGCCGCAGGTTGACTCGCGTGATCAGGTCTGGCGGCTCGTTTCCCCTGAGCACGAAGTGTAGGATGCTCAGCACGGTCAGGATGCGGCCGATGCCCAGAGCCATGGTCTGCAGGAGGAGGGAGAGAAGGGGTAAAGGCAAAGCGCTCAGCAGGGCTGGCCGGGAGGGAGATGGTGGCTGGCACAGAGGGGCAGGAGATGCAGGGGCCGAGCGACAGCTGTGACAGGGCACGAGGGAGCTGGCGGGCAGCACGGGAAAGGCTGCTGAGCGCTGCCCCATGGGGGCACGTCCTCACAGCCCACTCGTGCACTCCTCGTGGCTGCCAGCCCTGGCGCGGGCCCTCTGCACCCAGCCCTGAAGGCAGCATTATCCCTGCCCAAGGAGCTCCATGCGGTGCCTGCACCCTCGCCCCGGCCTTTGAGAGCCCTCCATGGCCCAGCACTTGTGCCAAGGCCCTCACCCAGCCTTGCCTTCCCCCCGCCCGCCACACTCACCGCTCTCCCGAGCTATACTGCAGGGGCAGTGCCGCTGCTGCTAGTGCCTTAAGGCACCCCTCTGTGACGTCAGAGGCACCACAGCCCCATGGCAACACCCCGCTCTGACGGCCACGCCCAACGCGTGGCTCTCCGGCCCCTGCAGCGGGGAAATACCGCCCCCCCGTGGCAGGACAGAGCTCCCAGGGCCCCTAAGCCTCCCCAGAAAGAGCAGCCGCCCTGGCACAAGGGCCTCCCTGGCCTGCACAGGGAGCTCCACGCCCCACTGTGCCCTTCAGTCGGCCTCCTGTCTCCCTCCACGGCACCCACAGCAGCAGCCTTGAGGAGCCTGTGGGCAGGAGCTCTTGGTCACGCTTTCCCACCTATGCATGTAGCACGCACACTCCTGCCACTCCCAGCTGTGCTGGAGAATTACATAGCGGCCCAGCGCCCAGAGACTTGTGACAGCCCAGCCTGATGTGAAATCGGGCGGCTGTTTATCAGAAGAGTTATGGAGGCTGAGACAAGGAGGCACAAAAGCACAATGTAGTCAGTTCTAAGTAACGTAAGTTTGATGGCTTTGTAATGGAAAAGAACTGCGGTGCTTCAAGGTAGTTGACATCGTTTCAGGTCCTTAGGACCTTAGTACAAAAAGTGTATGAAAAGCAGAAGAGAAAAACCGGGCCTGGGGATGGGGATTATCTGAGACTAGCAGGTGTCCAGGATGGGCAGAAGTTACGAAGATGGTTGCGAGAAGTGAACGACCTTCGAAGACCACCATCACATTTTTTGTATGCATGTGGGAAAGTTTCTGGAAAATGGTGTCATTCATGTGTAGCCTCATATATAAGGATGGCCTGTATAGCCATACGGGGACACACGTTAGGAGGAGCTATGCCCCGTGTCTCCCGGCGCCACAAGAAAGAATACCTGGAGTTCCTGGAGTTTTCTCCAAATCAAGGCTTATCTAGTAATGGTCTCATTGCTACTGCCTCTGCTGAGGAAGAAAAGCAAAGAGCAAATAAGGAGCAAGCAGATCCTTTCCCTGGAGAGCAACTTGCCGAGTCTCACGGTTGGGCTCCCAGTCCTGGCTCCCCTCACAGCTGCTGCAGCTGCAGCATAGAAGAAGGAGCCTTTGGTAGGGGCAGAGCAGAGCAGAGCGAGTTCTGCTCCTGCCTCCCCGAGGGCTTTGCTCACCCCTGCAAACCGCTTATTGCCTTGGTGCTCTTTTGGACAACAGAGCTGCGGTGTTGCACGTACCCCCTCACCTGTAGCATCAGTAGAAGCATCTAGGAGCTGATAACGTTGTCCTTGTGGGCGCTGAGGTCCTGGTAGGCACTGCCCGTTCTTATGGCCGCTTGCAGCCCTGTGATAAATGTGTTCTAGGCAGCCCAGGTAAAGCTGTGACTACAGCAAGTCTGGCAAGAAGAGCTGGCCCCGTGCAGTCAGGCATAGGAGTGCTCCTCTCCTGTAGCTCTCTCCTGTTTCCCTGATGGTTTTCAGCTCCATAGTGGAACCTCCCATACCAACAGTTGCCTAAAGCTCTCAATTTCTTTTGAGCAACTCCCTGGTGTTGCTGTCCACATTTCTGAGATCTGTGCTGTACCTACAGATGGTGTCAGGTCTGCAGCTCTTTACCGTTACACGTCTCCCACTTTGTATTGTTCTTGCTGATCCATGGGGCTTTAAGTGCTGCGAGACCCAGTCAGCCCCCCGCAGCCTTCTGGCACCCGCAATGTTTCTCAGAGGCTTTGAAGAAAGAAGCCTGTGGCAACCCAAGCAAAGGCAGCCCAGCGGTTTCTGCTTGCACACCTTCTGCAGGCTGGTGTGAGCTCTGCATGCTGCCCTCCGCGAGCTCTTCTTTAGCAGTGCAACAGCTACCTACCTCCTGCCACTGCTCCTAAATCCTGAGGCCTCTCTCACCTGGTTCTTGCAGGTGTAACTGGGGGGAATGATGATAGTGACAGATCACTTTGACACCCCAGAGGCTCTTTCACCCTGAATTCATTAAAAGTCTGTTCAACTCTACCCCGTTTTACCAGCTTTCGGCTATACTTTAGAGACCTACAGCCGCTAGTGATCACTTTGCTCCAGAGCTGATTGATTAGAGGAACTTGCTGCGGAGTACTGTTATGGACAGAAAAGAAGAGCTTTGAATCAGGGCTGCTCATTAGCAGCAGCAATCAGTCTGGCAGATCCCAGCCACATGTAGCCTTTTGTTCCAGAATAGTCAAAGGATTTGGAGAGAGAGTCAGGTGGCTGTAATATAGTAGGGATAGAACAAGCCCAGCAGCCCTGGACAAACTGAATAACTTCGTAAAAGATGCCTTTTATAAAGTACCATTTTTCTAGTGCTAAATTGTTAAAGAAGTATTTATGAGCAGACTTTCTATGTACTTGGTGCGGTGCTTTGTACTGACTACGTAGACCTGTTACACGTTTACACCTCTTAATGATTGTCTTCGAGGCGTATGTAGTAATTTAATGACGTTTACGACAGAAAACCGATGCAGTTCTGTGTAGTAGCAAGTGATTTCATTTCCGATGAAACTGTAGGCTTTTGTAGTGCTTGTGTATTTTTCTGGTTGGCAGTTACGAGTTGTACTCTTCCTGCGCTGAGGCTTGTCCGCTTGATTGTAGAGAGGGGCAATAGGATGGTAGATACCACACTTCTTTAATAAAAGAAAACCCTAAATCTTGGTCCCTTATCCATGATAAAATCAGGTGAGTTTTGTGGCATAGGCCTGAAATTCAGCTTTTGCACCGGAATAAACTATCAAATACACCTAGGGCAGGTTCAAAGTATGCGATGAGGGATCTGTTTCTATAATTAAGTAAGACATGGGGACCTTACATGTGCTGGATAGCAACATATAAATGGACAGGCCAAGAGACTGGAACAAACCTGGTTTTTTCCCTCAAGAGTTCCCGAGCTCTGGATATGTTAAAAGGAAAGATCTGCTTTGCTGAGTTAGCGAGAAAAATTGCATTGAGATCAATAAATGCATTGTGGAGATGAGAGGCTATGGAAGGGAACAGCCATGCTTTGCATGCTTTGCTGTGCCTGGCTTTTCCTCCCCTGGCAGTCTGAGGGTGCAGCCTATCTGTGGTGGTAGCAGTGACTGTTGTTGCCTGCACCTTCTTCCTTTGGGAAAATTCGGAAGAGTAATTGAGCAAGTAGGAGATGAGTTCTCTGTGAAGCTGTTGGGCTGTTTATGTCGAAGTGCTGCGCTAAAGCTCTGGTTTAGCACAGCTCTGCGCTTTAAAGTGTGTGACGAACAGCACACCGCTTTCAAGGCGGCAGCGTAAGCTGGTAGGATATTCATTCTCCCTGTTGTAGGAACCTAGCTTAGGCATATAGTTCGCCAAGACTTCGTTTGTAGGCCGTGGAGTATGAGACTCTGAAAGTGAGTTATTCACATGATTTAGGCTTGGCTCTTGCTCTTTGGAAAAGAAAGGTAGAGAATTACTGGCTGCTGTGATAGAACTGACCTGTTGGGCGCAGCTATACCAGAAACCCCTGCCCTGCCCTAGCCTTCCTTTCCCATCACTTGTGCTTTCCCTGGTACTTGCCTGTCCCATAACGAGTGAAGAGAAGGAGCTAGGACCAATGGGGAATTTATGCAGCCACATTCCGCCCCACCCCCCACCGCCCCCCCGGGTTTCCCTCCCCCCGCCCCCGAGGTTTTCGACTCCTTTAGTTCCCTACCTCATCCGGGGAACGCTTGTGCTGCTGCTGGGGAGTGGCTGGGAATGTGCAGATAGACAAATGAGGGAGCATGGGGTTGCGTCTTTTCCCGGCAGGGAGATGCTGGATAAGCAGAACTTAATGGCAAAGCTGCGCTGTGAGTGGTAAAAGAAGTCTTTGTCAGATGAGTACTTGCAAAAAGAGCTGCAGGCTTCATAATCAGAGTTTGGTGTTCTCAATCCAGCCCATCCCTTGTATTGCAAAAACATTATGGTACTAAAAGAGTTTGTGTGACTGTTCTTAATGATCTGTGCGACGCTCGTGCAGAGTAGAAAACTGCACAGAATAAAGCTGTTATCTCACTAGGGAACTTAGTAGGAAGATCCAGGTGGAGAAAGCTTCAAATCCACTTGCAAAGCACTTGCATGGTGTCAGAATTGTCCAGGTCTAGGTCTAGCTCTGTTCCTTCCTGGACCCTTTAAGTAGGGAAGAAATCACATAAATAGGTACATAAATAAGGAATTGAAGTGGCATTAGTATTTCTTTTTTGCCTACAGATTTTTAAATCTTGCCAGACTGAAGCTCTCTCTTTCATCAGGTTTTTTGAGAAGAGCCCTTGCCGAGTGATGTGATAGAGCCTGTCACAGCTGGCTTGGAGCACAGCAGCTTCAAACACACGGCCCTGTTGGATACCACCTGTAGACAGGTACTCCTGTCCTGTGGCCTGTATTTAGTACAGCACCTGTTCACGTGCCTAGTATGTGCTATACGCAAATATAAGCCTTGCTAGGGAAGAAAACTGCAGGGCTTGCTGCTGGACACGCAATGCTGGATGGAAGCACTGGAGAATTTAGCAGCATCCAGTGATCTTGCCCCTTTGCTGTTAGTGATTGTTTGTATAATATATCCCCTTCAGTACTGTTTTCTTTCTGGCAGATGGGAGGGGACAGCCTGTATGCTGTTTTGACAGGCTTTCAGCCGGTCGAATGGGAAATACAAATCCAGACTGAGAAAATGGAGGGGAGGGATAGCCGTTAATTTGCCCAACATCCAAGGGAGGAAATCTTGAGATTTGTCTCTAATGCAGAAATAATTCAATATTGACCAAGTGGGTGTCTTCAATGGGGTAGCACCTGGAAGAGGCCAATATTTAGGGGTTTTGCCCAAGGCACATTTAGTCCTGCTCTACTGTTTAGTGAAAACGCCCAGTGCAGATGCCACCAGAGCCTCATCTCGTGGAATAACGCTGTAAGAAAGAATGTGGTTTACTTGTGAAAGTCTTGACCTCTTCTTATGAAAATAACACACAACTCAGTATTTTCACGGTGTATAAGTGAAACGCAGTTATTTTATTACTTTTCTTTTCTTTTTTTATTTTTTTGTCAATAAAATACCATTTCCTTTCCCAAATGTTTGGGTTTGGGTTTTTTTTTCCTCGGTGATATGTCTCTTTCCTCGGTTAAGTGGAAGTTCCCAGGGGTGGTAACTGTGGGATTGGTGTGCTGGCATTTGTCGCCGTCTCACAAATACCTCCTGTAAGTTACCTGGAGCTGAGCCTTGTGCCTGTCCTGCTGTGTGTTACCTCTCCTCTGCTTGCCGTCCGCCTCAGGGAAGCAGACGGAGGTGCTTCCACTTTCCTCTGCAGCCGGCCGGAGCTTTCCTCCCAGGAACCCCATACAAGAAAATCTCACTCCCTGAGGCAGTGCCTTGCTATTAACTGCCAACTGCTCCCGAGTTCCTGCAGATCTGGCCAATTGCAAATAATTATTGTGAAGAACGCCTAAAAGCCAGAAGGAGAGAATTTAAACCTGCTTGCGCCTGAGTATTTCAAAACCCCAGCGTCAGGAATAAGGAGAGGTAAAACACGCTGAACCCTCTGGGAATCTGAGGTATTTAAGTAGCCTCTGCAGTTAGCGAGCTTTCAGTGGGTGGACGTGCTGTCAAGAACGGGCAGTAAATCTCAGTGCAGCGTCAGAAGGGGACTAGCCTGACAGCTGCTGCTGGGTTAGGTCTCCTGAAGAGCAGGCCAAAAAGAGAGGCATGACAACAGGTCCACGTCTTCTTGGTCATGTCCTAATTTATTGGCATTTTTGCGGTCGCTCTCACGCTGTTTGCAGAGGTCTCCGCTGCGAGTCTCCTTGCATCCAAATCTGCCGAAGGACACTGCTTGTGCCGAATGCCTGGAAGCCAGCTGGACTGCAGTCCTTACCGCATGCAAGGGATACTGCTGCTGAAGAGCCTAATCCTAACTTGCGCAGGAAACAACTCCTAGCTACCTTATCTACGTCTACCAAAATGATCCTCAAGTCCTATGCATCCAAGCGCCCTCTTGGAGGCGCTGCCCGCTCCCACGGCTGTGTGCAGCCCCATCGTGAAGCTGCTCTCGGGAAGCGTTTGGAGAATGCCCAGAAGGTCGTCGCCGTCGCCTCTCTCCTCTGGGACGCCGAGCCGAAGAGCGGGCTGGACGCGGCGTGTGCCTGCGCTCTGCCTTACCGGGCCCTTCATCCTCTTTGCCCCGGCTTCTGTTCCGCAGGGCTGGAGCTCCCTTGCTGGCTGCCGCTGCCAGCGGCCGCTCTCCTCTTTCTGAGCAGCCACAAGAGCCCCAACAGCATGAGCGGGGCGTCGGCAGCGAGCCAAAACCCGCCGTGCTGCCAGACAGCGAGGAGCGCAACTTCCTGGAGCCCCCGCGGCTCCTGCTTCTTCTGCAGCTGCTGCTGCAGACACATCAGGAACTGCTGCTGCTGCTCCTGCTCCTCCTCATACCGCCGCAGGTTGACTCGCGTGATCAGGTCTGGCGGCTCGTTTCCCCTGAGCACGAAGTGTAGGATGCTCAGCACGGTCAGGATGCGGCCGATGCCCAGAGCCATGGTCTGCAGGAGGAGGGAGAGAAGGGGTAAAGGCAAAGCGCTCAGCAGGGCTGGCCGGGAGGGAGATGGTGGCTGGCACAGAGGGGCAGGAGATGCAGGGGCCGAGCGACAGCTGTGACAGGGCACGAGGGAGCTGGCGGGCAGCACGGGAAAGGCTGCTGAGCGCTGCCCCATGGGGGCACGTCCTCACAGCCCACTCGTGCACTCCTCGTGGCTGCCAGCCCTGGCGCGGCCCCTCTGCACCCAGCCCTGAAGGCAGCATTATCCCTGCCCAAGGAGCTCCATGCGGTGCCTGCACCCTCGCCCCGGCCTTTGAGAGCCCTCCATGGCCCAGCACTTGTGCCAAGGCCCTCACCCAGCCTTGCCTTCCCCCCGCCCGCCACACTCACCGCTCTCCCGAGCTATACTGCAGGGGCAGTGCCGCTGCTGCTAGTGCCTTAAGGCACCCCTCTGTGACGTCAGAGGCACCACAGCCCCATGGCAACACCCCGCTCTGACGGCCACGCCCAACGCGTGGCTCTCCGGCCCCTGCAGCGGGGAAATACCGCCCCCCCGTGGCAGGACAGAGCTCCCAGGGCCCCTAAGCCTCCCCAGAAAGAGCAGCCGCCCTGGCACAAGGGCCTCCCTGGCCTGCACAGGGAGCTCCACGCCCCACTGTGCCCTTCAGTCGGCCTCCTGTCTCCCTCCACGGCACCCACAGCAGCAGCCTTGAGGAGCCTGTGGGCAGGAGCTCTTGGTCACGCTTTCCCACCTATGCATGTAGCACGCACACTCCTGCCACTCCCAGCTGTGCTGGAGAATTACATAGCGGCCCAGCGCCCAGAGACTTGTGACAGCCCAGCCTGATGTGAAATCGGGCGGCTGTTTATCAGAAGAGTTATGGAGGCTGAGACAAGGAGGCACAAAAGCACAATGTAGTCAGTTCTAAGTAACGTAAGTTTGATGGCTTTGTAATGGAAAAGAACTGCGGTGCTTCAAGGTAGTTGACATCGTTTCAGGTCCTTAGGACCTGAGTACAAAAAGTGTATGAAAAGCAGAAGAGAAAAACCGGGCCTGGGGATGGGGATTATCTGAGACTAGCAGGTGTCCAGGATGGGCAGAAGTTACGAAGATGGTTGCGAGAAGTGAACGACCCTCGAAGACCACCATCACATTTTTTGTATGCATGTGGGAAAGTTTCTGGAAAATGGTGTCATTCATGTGTAGCCTCATATATAAGGATGGCCTGTATAGCCATACGGGGACACACGTTAGGAGGAGCTATGCCCCGTGTCTCCCGGCGCCACAAGAAAGAATACCTGCTTGTCAACTTGAAACTCTGTTGGCGAGTTTGTTCCTGGAGTTTTCTCCAAATCAAGGCTTATCTAGTAATGGTCTCATTGCTACTGCCTCTGCTGAGGAAGAAAAGCAAAGAGCAAATAAGGAGCAAGCAGATCCTTTCCCTGGAGAGCAACTTGCCGAGTCTCACGGTTGGGCTCCCAGTCCTGGCTCCCCTCACAGCTGCTGCAGCTGCTGCTGCAGCATAGAAGAAGGAGCCTTTGGTAGGGGCAGAGCAGAGCAGAGCGAGTTCTGCTCCTGCCTCCCCGAGGGCTTTGCTCACCCCTGCAAACCGCTTATTGCCTTGGTGCTCTTTTGGACAACAGAGCTGCGGTGTTGCACGTACCCCCTCACCTGCAGCATCAGTAGAAGCATCTAGGAGCTGATAACGTTGTCCTTGTGGGCGCTGAGGTCCTGGTAGGCACTGCCCGTTCTTATGGCCGCTTGCAGCCCTGTGATAAATGTGTTCTAGGCAGCCCAGGTAAAGCTGTGACTACAGCAAGTCTGGCAAGAAGAGCTGGCCCCGTGCAGTCAGGCATAGGAGTGCTCCTCTCCTGTAGCTCTCTCCTGTTTCCCTGATGGTTTTCAGCTCCATAGTGGAACCTCCCATACCAACAGTTGCCTAAAGCTCTCAATTTCTTTTGAGCAACTCCCTGGTGTTGCTGTCCACATTTCTGAGATCTGTGCTGTACCTACAGATGGTGTCAGGTCTGCAGCTCTTTACCGTTACACGTCTCCCACTTTGTATTGTTCTTGCTGATCCATGGGGCTTTAAGTGCTGCGAGACCCAGTCAGCCCCCCGCAGCCTTCTGGCACCCGCAATGTTTCTCAGAGGCTTTGAAGAAAGAAGCCTGTGGCAACCCAAGCAAAGGCAGCCCAGCGGTTTCTGCTTGCACACCTTCTGCAGGCTGGTGTGAGCTCTGCATGCTGCCCTCCGCGAGCTCTTCTTTAGCAGTGCAACAGCTACCTACCTCCTGCCACTGCTCCTAAATCCTGAGGCCTCTCTCACCTGGTTCTTGCAGGTGTAACTGGGGGGAATGATGATAGTGACAGATCACTTTGACACCCCAGAGGCTCTTTCACCCTGAATTCATTAAAAGTCTGTTCAACTCTACCCCGTTTTACCAGCTTTCGGCTATACTTTAGAGACCTACAGCCGCTAGTGATCACTTTGCTCCAGAGCTGATTGATTAGAGGAACTTGCTGCGGAGTACTGTTATGGACAGAAAAGAAGAGCTTTGAATCAGGGCTGCTCATTAGCAGCAGCAATCAGTCTGGCAGATCCCAGCCACATGTAGCCTTTTGTTCCAGAATAGTCAAAGGATTTGGAGAGAGAGTCAGGTGGCTGTAATATAGTAGGGATAGAACAAGCCCAGCAGCCCTGGACAAACTGAATAACTTCGTAAAAGATGCCTTTTATAAAGTACCATTTTTCTAGTGCTAAATTGTTAAAGAAGTATTTATGAGCAGACTTTCTATGTACTTGGTGCGGTGCTTTGTACTGACTACGTAGACCTGTTACACGTTTACACCTCTTAATGATTGTCTTCGAGGCGTATGTAGTAATTTAATGACGTTTACGACAGAAAACCGATGCAGTTCTGTGTAGTAGCAAGTGATTTCATTTCCGATGAAACTGTAGGCTTTTGTAGTGCTTGTGTATTTTTCTGGTTGGCAGTTACGAGTTGTACTCTTCCTGCGCTGAGGCTTGTCCGCTTGATTGTAGAGAGGGGCAATAGGATGGTAGATACCACACTTCTTTAATAAAAGAAAACCCTAAATCTTGGTCCCTTATCCATGATAAAATCAGGTGAGTTTTGTGGCATAGGCCTGAAATTCAGCTTTTGCACCGGAATAAACTATCAAATACACCTAGGGCAGGTTCAAAGTATGCGATGAGGGATCTGTTTCTATAATTAAGTAAGACATGGGGACCTTACATGTGCTGGATAGCAACATATAAATGGACAGGCCAAGAGACTGGAACAAACCTGGTTTTTTCCCTCAAGAGTTCCCGAGCTCTGGATATGTTAAAAGGAAAGATCTGCTTTGCTGAGTTAGCGAGAAAAATTGCATTGAGATCAATAAATGCATTGTGGAGATGAGAGGCTATGGAAGGGAACAGCCATGCTTTGCATGCTTTGCTGTGCCTGGCTTTTCCTCCCCTGGCAGTCTGAGGGTGCAGCCTATCTGTGGTGGTAGCAGTGACTGTTGTTGCCTGCACCTTCTTCCTTTGGGAAAATTCGGAAGAGTAATTGAGCAAGTAGGAGATGAGTTCTCTGTGAAGCTGTTGGGCTGTTTATGTCGAAGTGCTGCGCTAAAGCTCTGGTTTAGCACAGCTCTGCGCTTTAAAGTGTGTGACGAACAGCACACCGCTTTCAAGGCGGCAGCGTAAGCTGGTAGGATATTCATTCTCCCTGTTGTAGGAACCTAGCTTAGGCATGTAGTTCGCCAAGACTTCGTTTGTAGGCCGTGGAGTATGAGACTCTGAAAGTGAGTTATTCACATGATTTAGGCTTGGCTCTTGCTCTTTGGAAAAGAAAGGTAGAGAATTACTGGCTGCTGTGATAGAACTGACCTGTTGGGCGCAGCTATACCAGAAACCCCTGCCCTGCCCTAGCCTTCCTTTCCCATCACTTGTGCTTTCCCTGGTACTTGCCTGTCCCATAACGAGTGAAGAGAAGGAGCTAGGACCAATGGGGAATTTATGCAGCCACATTCCGCCCCACCCCCCACCGCCCCCCCGGGTTTCCCTCCCCCCGCCCCCGAGGTTTTCGACTCCTTTAGTTCCCTACCTCATCCGGGGAACGCTTGTGCTGCTGCTGGGGAGTGGCTGGGAATGTGCAGATAGACAAATGAGGGAGCATGGGGTTGCGTCTTTTCCTGGCAGGGAGATGCTGGATAAGCAGAACTTAATGGCAAAGCTGCGCTGTGAGTGGTAAAAGAAGTCTTTGTCAGATGAGTACTTGCAAAAAGAGCTGCAGGCTTCATAATCAGAGTTTGGTGTTCTCAATCCAGCCCATCCCTTGTATTGCAAAAACATTATGGTACTAAAAGAGTTTGTGTGACTGTTCTTAATGATCTGTGCGACGCTCGTGCAGAGTAGAAAACTGCACAGAATAAAGCTGTTATCTCACTAGGGAACTTAGTAGGAAGATCCAGGTGGAGAAAGCTTCAAATCCACTTTCAAAGCACTTGCATGGTGTCAGAATTGTCCAGGTCTAGGTCTAGCTCTGTTCCTTCCTGGACCCTTTAAGTAGGGAAGAAATCACATAAATAGGTACATAAATAAGGAATTGAAGTGGCATTAGTATTTCTTTTTTGCCTACAGATTTTTAAATCTTGCCAGACTGAAGCTCTCTCTTTCATCAGGTTTTTTGAGAAGAGCCCTTGCCGAGTGATGTGATAGAGCCTGTCACAGCTGGCTTGGAGCACAGCAGCTTCAAACACACGGCCCTGTTGGATACCACCTGTAGACAGGTACTCCTGTCCTGTGGCCTGTATTTAGTACAGCACCTGTTCACGTGCCTAGTATGTGCTATACGCAAATATAAGCCTTGCTAGGGAAGAAAACTGCAGGGCTTGCTGCTGGACACGCAATGCTGGATGGAAGCACTGGAGAATTTAGCAGCATCCAGTGATCTTGCCCCTTTGCTGTTAGTGATTGTTTGTATAATATATCCCCTTCAGTACTGTTTTCTTTCTGGCAGATGGGAGGGGACAGCCTGTATGCTGTTTTGACAGGCTTTCAGCCGGTCGAATGGGAAATACAAATCCAGACTGAGAAAATGGAGGGGAGGGATAGCCGTTAATTTGCCCAATATCCAAGGGAGGAAATCTTGAGATTTGTCTCTAATGCAGAAATAATTCAATATTGACCAAGTGGGTGTCTTCAATGGGGTAGCACCTGGAAGAGGCCAATATTTAGGGGTTTTGCCCAAGGCACATTTAGTCCTGCTCTACTGTTTAGTGAAAACGCCCAGTGCAGATGCCACCAGAGCCTCATCTCGTGGAATAACGCTGTAAGAAAGAATGTGGTTTACTTGTGAAAGTCTTGACCTCTTCTTATGAAAATAACACACAACTCAGTATTTTCACGGTGTATAAGTGAAACGCAGTTATTTTATTTCTTTTCTTTTCTTTTCTTTTTTTATTTTTTGTCAATAAAATACCATTTCCTTTCCCAAACGTTTGGGTTTGGGTTTTTTTTTCCTCGGTGATATGTCTCTTTCCTCGGTTAAGTGGAAGTTCCCAGGGGTGGTAACTGTGGGATTGGTGTGCTGGCATTTGTCGCCGTCTCACAAATACCTCCTGTAAGTTACCTGGAGCTGAGCCTTGTGCCTGTCCTGCTGTGTGTTACCTCTCCTCTGATTGCCGTCCGCCTCAGGGAAGCAGACGGAGGTGCTTCCACTTTCCTCTGCAGCCGGCCGGAGCTTTCCTCCCAGGAACCCCATACAAGAAAATCTCACTCCCTGAGGCAGTGCCTTGCTATTAACTGCCAACTGCTCCTGAGTTCCTGCAGATCTGGCCAATTGCAAATAATTATTGTGAAGAACGCCTAAAAGCCAGAAGGAAAGAATTTAAACCTGCTTGCGCCTGAGTATTTCAAAACCCCAGCGTCAGGAATAAGGAGAGGTAAAACACGCTGAACCCTCTGGGAATCTGAGGTATTTAAGTAGCCTCTGCAGTTAGCGAGCTTTCAGTGGGTGGACGTGCTGTCAAGAACGGGCAGTAAATCTCAGTGCAGCGTCAGAAGGGGACTAGCCTGACAGCTGCTGCTGGGTTAGGTCTCCTGAAGAGCAGGCCAAAAAGAGAGGCATGACAACAGGTCCACGTCTTCTTGGTCATGTCCTAATTTATTGGCATTTTTGCGGTCGCTCTCACGCTGTTTGCAGAGGTCTCCGCTGCGAGTCTCCTTGCATCCAAATCTGCCGAAGGACACTGCTTGTGCCGAATGCCTGGAAGCCAGCTGGACTGCAGTCCTTACCGCATGCAAGGGATACTGCTGCTGAAGAGCCTAATCCTAACTTGCGCAGGAAACAACTCCTAGCTACCTTATCTACGTCTACCAAAATGATCCTCAAGTCCTATGCATCCAAGCGCCCTCTTGGAGGCGCTGCCCGCTCCCACGGTTGTGTGTAGCCCCATCGTGAAGCTGCTCTCGGGAAGCGTTTGGAGAATGCCCAGAAGGTCGTCGCCGTCGCCTCTCTCCTCTGGGACGCCGAGCCGAAGAGCGGGCTGGACGCGGCGTGTGCCTGCGCTCTGCCTTACCGGGCCCTTCATCCTCTTTGCCCCGGCTTCTGTTCCGCAGGGCTGGAGCTCCCTTGCTGGCTGCCGCTGCCAGCGGCCGCTCTCCTCTTTCTGAGCAGCCACAAGAGCCCCAACAGCATGAGCGGGGCGTCGGCAGCGAGCCAAAACCCACCGTGCTGCCAGACAGCGAGGAGCGCAACTTCCTGGAGCCCCCGCGGCTCCTGCTTCTTCTGCAGCTGCTGCTGCAGACACATCAGGAACTGCTGCTGCTGCTCCTGCTCCTCCTCATACCGCCGCAGGTTGACTCGCGTGATCAGGTCTGGCGGCTCGTTTCCCCTGAGCACGAAGTGTAGGATGCTCAGCACGGTCAGGATGCGGCCGATGCCCAGAGCCATGGTCTGCAGGAGGAGGGAGAGAAGGGGTAAAGGCAAAGCGCTCAGCAGGGCTGGCCGGGAGGAAGATGGTGGCTGGCACAGAGGGGCAGGAGATGCAGGGGCCGAGCGACAGCTGTGACAGGGCACGAGGGAGCTGGCGGGCAGCACGGGAAAGGCTGCTGAGCGCTGCCCCATGGGGGCACGTCCTCACAGCCCACTCGTGCACTCCTCGTGGCTGCCAGCCCTGGCGCGGCCCCTCTGCACCCAGCCCTGAAGGCAGCATTATCCCTGCCCAAGGAGCTCCATGCGGTGCCTGCACCCTCGCCCCGGCCTTTGAGAGCCCTCCATGGCCCAGCACTTGTGCCAAGGCCCTCACCCAGCCTTGCCTTCCCCCCGCCCGCCACACTCACCGCTCTCCCGAGCTATACTGCAGGGGCAGTGCCGCTGCTGCTAGTGCCTTAAGGCACCCCTCTGTGACGTCAGAGGCACCACAGCCCCATGGCAACACCCCGCTCTGACGGCCACGCCCAACGCGTGGCTCTCCGGCCCCTGCAGCGGGGAAATACCGCCCCCCCGTGGCAGGACAGAGCTCCCAGGGCCCCTAAGCCTCCCCAGAAAGAGCAGCCGCCCTGGCACAAGGGCCTCCCTGGCCTGCACAGGGAGCTCCACGCCCCACTGTGCCCTTCAGTCGGCCTCCTGTCTCCCTCCACGGCACCCACAGCAGCAGCCTTGAGGAGCCTGTGGGCAGGAGCTCTTGGTCACGCTTTCCCACCTATGCATGTAGCACGCACACTCCTGCCACTCCCAGCTGTGCTGGAGAATTACATAGCGGCCCAGCGCCCAGAGACTTGTGACAGCCCAGCCTGATGTGAAATCGGGCGGCTGTTTATCAGAAGAGTTATGGAGGCTGAGACAAGGAGGCACAAAAGCACAATGTAGTCAGTTCTAAGTAACGTAAGTTTGATGGCTTTGTAATGGAAAAGAACTGCGGTGCTTCAAGGTAGTTGACATCGTTTCAGGTCCTTAGGACCTTAGTACAAAAAGTGTATGAAAAGCAGAAGAGAAAAACCGGGCCTGGGGATGGGGATTATCTGAGACTAGCAGGTGTCCAGGATGGGCAGAAGTTACGAAGATGGTTGCGAGAAGTGAACGACCTTCGAAGACCACCATCACATTTTTTGTATGCATGTGGGAAAGTTTCTGGAAAATGGTGTCATTCATGTGTAGCCTCATATATAAGGATGGCCTGTATAGCCATACGGGGACACACGTTAGGAGGAGCTATGCCCCGTGTCTCCCGGCGCCACAAGAAAGAATACCTGGAGTTCCTGGAGTTTTCTCCAAATCAAGGCTTATCTAGTAATGGTCTCATTGCTACTGCCTCTGCTGAGGAAGAAAAGCAAAGAGCAAATAAGGAGCAAGCAGATCCTTTCCCTGGAGAGCAACTTGCCGAGTCTCACGGTTGGGCTCCCAGTCCTGGCTCCCCTCACAGCTGCTGCAGCTGCAGCATAGAAGAAGGAGCCTTTGGTAGGGGCAGAGCAGAGCAGAGCGAGTTCTGCTCCTGCCTCCCCGAGGGCTTTGCTCACCCCTGCAAACCGCTTATTGCCTTGGTGCTCTTTTGGACAACAGAGCTGCGGTGTTGCACGTACCCCCTCACCTGTAGCATCAGTAGAAGCATCTAGGAGCTGATAACGTTGTCCTTGTGGGCGCTGAGGTCCTGGTAGGCACTGCCCGTTCTTATGGCCGCTTGCAGCCCTGTGATAAATGTGTTCTAGGCAGCCCAGGTAAAGCTGTGACTACAGCAAGTCTGGCAAGAAGAGCTGGCCCCGTGCAGTCAGGCATAGGAGTGCTCCTCTCCTGTAGCTCTCTCCTGTTTCCCTGATGGTTTTCAGCTCCATAGTGGAACCTCCCATACCAACAGTTGCCTAAAGCTCTCAATTTCTTTTGAGCAACTCCCTGGTGTTGCTGTCCACATTTCTGAGATCTGTGCTGTACCTACAGATGGTGTCAGGTCTGCAGCTCTTTACCGTTACACGTCTCCCACTTTGTATTGTTCTTTCTGATCCATGGGGCTTTAAGTGCTGCGAGACCCAGTCAGCCCCCCGCAGCCTTCTGGCACCCGCAATGTTTCTCAGAGGCTTTGAAGAAAGAAGCCTGTGGCAACCCAAGCAAAGGCAGCCCAGCGGTTTCTGCTTGCACACCTTCTGCAGGCTGGTGTGAGCTCTGCATGCTGCCCTCCGCGAGCTCTTCTTTAGCAGTGCAACAGCTACCTACCTCCTGCCACTGCTCCTAAATCCTGAGGCCTCTCTCACCTGGTTCTTGCAGGTGTAACTGGGGGGAATGATGATAGTGACAGATCACTTTGACACCCCAGAGGCTCTTTCACCCTGAATTCATTAAAAGTCTGTTCAACTCTACCCCGTTTTACCAGCTTTCGGCTATACTTTAGAGACCTACAGCCGCTAGTGATCACTTTGCTCCAGAGCTGATTGATTAGAGGAACTTGCTGCGGAGTACTGTTATGGACAGAAAAGAAGAGCTTTGAATCAGGGCTGCTCATTAGCAGCAGCAATCAGTCTGGCAGATCCCAGCCACATGTAGCCTTTTGTTCCAGAATAGTCAAAGGATTTGGAGAGAGAGTCAGGTGGCTGTAATATAGTAGGGATAGAACAAGCCCAGCAGCCCTGGACAAACTGAATAACTTCGTAAAAGATGCCTTTTATAAAGTCCCATTTTTCTAGTGCTAAATTGTTAAAGAAGTATTTATGAGCAGACTTTCTATGTACTTGGTGCGGTGCTTTGTACTGACTACGTAGACCTGTTACACGTTTACACCTCTTAATGATTGTCTTCGAGGCGTATGTAGTAATTTAATGACGTTTACGACAGAAAACCGATGCAGTTCTGTGTAGTAGCAAGTGATTTCATTTCCGATGAAACTGTAGGCTTTTGTAGTGCTTGTGTATTTTTCTGGTTGGCAGTTACGAGTTGTACTCTTCCTGCGCTGAGGCTTGTCCGCTTGATTGTAGAGAGGGGCAATAGGATGGTAGATACCACACTTCTTTAATAAAAGAAAACCCTAAATCTTGGTCCCTTATCCATGATAAAATCAGGTGAGTTTTGTGGCATAGGCCTGAAATTCAGCTTTTGCACCGGAATAAACTATCAAATACACCTAGGGCAGGTTCAAAGTATGCGATGAGGGATCTGTTTCTATAATTAAGTAAGACATGGGGACCTTACATGTGCTGGATAGCAACATATAAATGGACAGGCCAAGAGACTGGAACAAACCTGGTTTTTTCCCTCAAGAGTTCCCGAGCTCTGGATATGTTAAAAGGAAAGATCTGCTTTGCTGAGTTAGCGAGAAAAATTGCATTGAGATCAATAAATGCATTGTGGAGATGAGAGGCTATGGAAGGGAACAGCCATGCTTTGCATGCTTTGCTGTGCCTGGCTTTTCCTCCCCTGGCAGTCTGAGGGTGCAGCCTATCTGTGGTGGTAGCAGTGACTGTTGTTGCCTGCACCTTCTTCCTTTGGGAAAATTCGGAAGAGTAATTGAGCAAGTAGGAGATGAGTTCTCTGTGAAGCTGTTGGGCTGTTTATGTCGAAGTGCTGCGCTAAAGCTCTGGTTTAGCACAGCTCTGCGCTTTAAAGTGTGTGACGAACAGCACACCGCTTTCAAGGCGGCAGCGTAAGCTGGTAGGATATTCATTCTCCCTGTTGTAGGAACCTAGCTTAGGCATGTAGTTCGCCAAGACTTCGTTTGTAGGCCGTGGAGTATGAGACTCTGAAAGTGAGTTATTCACATGATTTAGGCTTGGCTCTTGCTCTTTGGAAAAGAAAGGTAGAGAATTACTGGCTGCTGTGATAGAACTGACCTGTTGGGCGCAGCTATACCAGAAACCCCTGCCCTGCCCTAGCCTTCCTTTCCCATCACTTGTGCTTTCCCTGGTACTTGCCTGTCCCATAACGAGTGAAGAGAAGGAGCTAGGACCAATGGGGAATTTATGCAGCCACATTCCGCCCCACCCCCCACCGCCCCCCCGGGTTTCCCTCCCCCCGCCCCCGAGGTTTTCGACTCCTTTAGTTCCCTACCTCATCCGGGGAACGCTTGTGCTGCTGCTGGGGAGTGGCTGGGAATGTGCAGATAGACAAATGAGGGAGCATGGGGTTGCGTCTTTTCCTGGCAGGGAGATGCTGGATAAGCAGAACTTAATGGCAAAGCTGCGCTGTGAGTGGTAAAAGAAGTCTTTGTCAGATGAGTACTTGCAAAAAGAGCTGCAGGCTTCATAATCAGAGTTTGGTGTTCTCAATCCAGCCCATCCCTTGTATTGCAAAAACATTATGGTACTAAAAGAGTTTGTGTGACTGTTCTTAATGATCTGTGCGACGCTCGTGCAGAGTAGAAAACTGCACAGAATAAAGCTGTTATCTCACTAGGGAACTTAGTAGGAAGATCCAGGTGGAGAAAGCTTCAAATCCACTTGCAAAGCACTTGCATGGTGTCAGAATTGTCCAGGTCTAGGTCTAGCTCTGTTCCTTCCTGGACCCTTTAAGTAGGGAAGAAATCACATAAATAGGTACATAAATAAGGAATTGAAGTGGCATTAGTATTTCTTTTTTGCCTACAGATTTTTAAATCTTGCCAGACTGAAGCTCTCTCTTTCATCAGGTTTTTTGAGAAGAGCCCTTGCCGAGTGATGTGATAGAGCCTGTCACAGCTGGCTTGGAGCACAGCAGCTTCAAACACACGGCCCTGTTGGATACCACCTGTAGACAGGTACTCCTGTCCTGTGGCCTGTATTTAGTACAGCACCTGTTCACGTGCCTAGTATGTGCTATACGCAAATATAAGCCTTGCTAGGGAAGAAAACTGCAGGGCTTGCTGCTGGACACGCAATGCTGGATGGAAGCACTGGAGAATTTAGCAGCATCCAGTGATCTTGCCCCTTTGCTGTTAGTGATTGTTTGTATAATATATCCCCTTCAGTACTGTTTTCTTTCTGGCAGATGGGAGGGGACAGCCTGTATGCTGTTTTGACAGGCTTTCAGCCGGTCGAATGGGAAATACAAATCCAGACTGAGAAAATGGAGGGGAGGGATAGCCGTTAATTTGCCCAACATCCAAGGGAGGAAATCTTGAGATTTGTCTCTAATGCAGAAATAATTCAATATTGACCAAGTGGGTGTCTTCAATGGGGTAGCACCTGGAAGAGGCCAATATTTAGGGGTTTTGCCCAAGGCACATTTAGTCCTGCTCTACTGTTTAGTGAAAACGCCCAGTGCAGATGCCACCAGAGCCTCATCTCGTGGAATAACGCTGTAAGAAAGAATGTGGTTTACTTGTGAAAGTCTTGACCTCTTCTTATGAAAATAACACACAACTCAGTATTTTCACGGTGTATAAGTGAAACGCAGTTATTTTATTACTTTTCTTTTCTTTTTTTATTTTTTTGTCAATAAAATACCATTTCCTTTCCCAAATGTTTGGGTTTGGGTTTTTTTTTCCTCGGTGATATGTCTCTTTCCTCGGTTAAGTGGAAGTTCCCAGGGGTGGTAACTGTGGGATTGGTGTGCTGGCATTTGTCGCCGTCTCACAAATACCTACTGTAAGTTACCTAGAGCTGAGCCTTGTGCCTGTCCTGCTGTGTGTTACCTCTCCTCTGCTTGCCGTCCGCCTCAGGGAAGCAGACGGAGGTGCTTCCACTTTCCTCTGCAGCCGGCCGGAGCTTTCCTCCCAGGAACCCCATACAAGAAAATCTCACTCCCTGAGGCAGTGCCTTGCTATTAACTGCCAACTGCTCCCGAGTTCCTGCAGATCTGGCCAATTGCAAATAATTATTGTGAAGAACGCCTAAAAGCCAGAAGGAGAGAATTTAAACCTGCTTGCGCCTGAGTATTTCAAAACCCCAGCGTCAGGAATAAGGAGAGGTAAAACACGCTGAACCCTCTGGGAATCTGAGGTATTTAAGTAGCCTCTGCAGTTAGCGAGCTTTCAGTGGGTGGACGTGCTGTCAAGAACGGGCAGTAAATCTCAGTGCAGCGTCAGAAGGGGACTAGCCTGACAGCTGCTGCTGGGTTAGGTCTCCTGAAGAGCAGGCCAAAAAGAGAGGCATGACAACAGGTCCACGTCTTCTTGGTCATGTCCTAATTTATTGGCATTTTTGCGGTCGCTCTCACGCTGTTTGCAGAGGTCTCCGCTGCGAGTCTCCTTGCATCCAAATCTGCCGAAGGACACTGCTTGTGCCGAATGCCTGGAAGCCAGCTGGACTGCAGTCCTTACCGCATGCAAGGGATACTGCTGCTGAAGAGCCTAATCCTAACTTGCGCAGGAAACAACTCCTAGCTACCTTATCTACGTCTACCAGAATGATCCTCAAGTCCTATGCATCCAAGCGCCCTCTTGGAGGCGCTGCCCGCTCCCACGGCTGTGTGCAGCCCCATCGTGAAGCTGCTCTCGGGAAGCGTTTGGAGAATGCCCAGAAGGTCGTCGCCGTCGCCTCTCTCCTCTGGGACGCCGAGCCGAAGAGCGGGCTGGACGCGGCGTGTGCCTGCGCTCTGCCTTACCGGGCCCTTCATCCTCTTTGCCCCGGCTTCTGTTCCGCAGGGCTGGAGCTCCCTTGCTGGCTGCCGCTGCCAGCGGCCGCTCTCCTCTTTCTGAGCAGCCACAAGAGCCCCAACAGCATGAGCGGGGCGTCGGCAGCGAGCCAAAACCCGCCGTGCTGCCAGACAGCGAGGAGCGCAACTTCCTGGAGCCCCCGCGGCTCCTGCTTCTTCTGCAGCTGCTGCTGCAGACACATCAGGAACTGCTGCTGCTGCTCCTGCTCCTCCTCATACCGCCGCAGGTTGACTCGCGTGATCAGGTCTGGCGGCTCGTTTCCCCTGAGCACGAAGTGTAGGATGCTCAGCACGGTCAGGATGCGGCCGATGCCCAGAGCCATGGTCTGCAGGAGGAGGGAGAGAAGGGGTAAAGGCAAAGCGCTCAGCAGGGCTGGCCGGGAGGGAGATGGTGGCTGGCACAGAGGGGCAGGAGATGGAGGGGCCGAGCGACAGCTGTGACAGGGCACGAGGGAGCTGGCGGGCAGCACGGGAAAGGCTGCTGAGCGCTGCCCCATGGGGGCACGTCCTCACAGCCCACTCGTGCACTCCTCGTGGCTGCCAGCCCTGGCGCGGCCCCTCTGCACCCAGCCCTGAAGGCAGCATTATCCCTGCCCAAGGAGCTCCATGCGGTGCCTGCACCCTCGCCCCGGCCTTTGAGAGCCCTCCATGGCCCAGCACTTGTGCCAAGGCCCTCACCCAGCCTTGCCTTCCCCCCGCCCGCCACACTCACCGCTCTCCCGAGCTATACTGCAGGGGCAGTGCCGCTGCTGCTAGTGCCTTAAGGCACCCCTCTGTGACGTCAGAGGCACCACAGCCCCATGGCAACACCCCGCTCTGACGGCCACGCCCAACGCGTGGCTCTCCGGCCCCTGCAGCGGGGAAATACCGCCCCCCCGTGGCAGGACAGAGCTCCCAGGGCCCCTAAGCCTCCCCAGAAAGAGCAGCCGCCCTGGCACAAGGGCCTCCCTGGCCTGCACAGGGAGCTCCACGCCCCACTGTGCCCTTCAGTCGGCCTCCTGTCTCCCTCCACGGCACCCACAGCAGCAGCCTTGAGGAGCCTGTGGGCAGGAGCTCTTGGTCACGCTTTCCCACCTATGCATGTAGCACGCACACTCCTGCCACTCCCAGCTGTGCTGGAGAATTACATAGCGGCCCAGCGCCCAGAGACTTGTGACAGCCCAGCCTGATGTGAAATCGGGCGGCTGTTTATCAGAAGAGTTATGGAGGCTGAGACAAGGAGGCACAAAAGCACAATGTAGTCAGTTCTAAGTAACGTAAGTTTGATGGCTTTGTAATGGAAAAGAACTGCGGTGCTTCAAGGTAGTTGACATCGTTTCAGGTCCTTAGGACCTTAGTACAAAAAGTGTATGAAAAGCAGAAGAGAAAAACCGGGCCTGGGGATGGGGATTATCTGAGACTAGCAGGTGTCCAGGATGGGCAGAAGTTACGAAGATGGTTGCGAGAAGTGAACGACCCTCGAAGACCACCATCACATTTTTTGTATGCATGTGGGAAAGTTTCTGGAAAATGGTGTCATTCATGTGTAGCCTCATATATAAGGATGGCCTGTATAGCCATACGGGGACACACGTTAGGAGGAGCTATGCCCCGTGTCTCCCGGCGCCACAAGAAAGAATACCTGCTTGTCAACTTGAAACTCTGTTGGCGAGTTTGTTCCTGGAGTTTTCTCCAAATCAAGGCTTATCTAGTAATGGTCTCATTGCTACTGCCTCTGCTGAGGAAGAAAAGCAAAGAGCAAATAAGGAGCAAGCAGATCCTTTCCCTGGAGAGCAACTTGCCGAGCCTCACGGTTGGGCTCCCAGTCCTGGCTCCCCTCACAGCTGCTGCAGCTGCTGCTGCAGCATAGAAGAAGGAGCCTTTGGTAGGGGCAGAGCAGAGCAGAGCGAGTTCTGCTTCTGCCTCCCCGAGGGCTTTGCTCACCCCTGCAAACCGCTTATTGCCTTGGTGCTCTTTTGGACAACAGAGCTGCGGTGTTGCACGTACCCCCTCACCTGTAGCATCAGTAGAAGCATCTAGGAGCTGATAACGTTGTCCTTGTGGGCGCTGAGGTCCTGGTAGGCACTGCCCGTTCTTATGGCCGCTTGCAGCCCTGTGATAAATGTGTTCTAGGCAGCCCAGGTAAAGCTGTGACTACAGCAAGTCTGGCAAGAAGAGCTGGCCCCGTGCAGTCAGGCATAGGAGTGCTCCTCTCCTGTAGCTCTCTCCTGTTTCCCTGATGGTTTTCAGCTCCATAGTGGAACCTCCCATACCAACAGTTGCCTAAAGCTCTCAATTTCTTTTGAGCAACTCCCTGGTGTTGCTGTCCACATTTCTGAGATCTGTGCTGTACCTACAGATGGTGTCAGGTCTGCAGCTCTTTACCGTTACACGTCTCCCACTTTGTATTGTTCTTGCTGATCCATGGGGCTTTAAGTGCTGCGAGACCCAGTCAGCCCCCCGCAGCCTTCTGGCACCCGCAATGTTTCTCAGAGGCTTTGAAGAAAGAAGCCTGTGGCAACCCAAGCAAAGGCAGCCCAGCGGTTTCTGCTTGCACACCTTCTGCAGGCTGGTGTGAGCTCTGCATGCTGCCCTCCGCGAGCTCTTCTTTAGCAATGCAACAGCTACCTACCTCCTGCCACTGCTCCTAAATCCTGAGGCCTCTCTCACCTGGTTCTTGCAGGTGTAACTGGGGGGAATGATGATAGGGACAGATCACTTTGACACCCCAGAGGCTCTTTCACCCTGAATTCATTAAAAGTCTGTTCAACTCTACCCCGTTTTACCAGCTTTCGGCTATACTTTAGAGACCTACAGCCGCTAGTGATCACTTTGCTCCAGAGCTGATTGATTAGAGGAACTTGCTGCGGAGTACTGTTATGGACAGAAAAGAAGAGCTTTGAATCAGGGCTGCTCATTAGCAGCAGCAATCAGTCTGGCAGATCCCAGCCACATGTAGCCTTTTGTTCCAGAATAGTCAAAGGATTTGGAGAGAGAGTCAGGTGGCTGTAATATAGTAGGGATAGAACAAGCCCAGCAGCCCTGGACAAACTGAATAACTTCGTAAAAGATGCCTTTTATAAAGTACCATTTTTCTAGTGCTAAATTGTTAAAGAAGTATTTATGAGCAGACTTTCTATGTACTTGGTGCGGTGCTTTGTACTGACTACGTAGACCTGTTACACGTTTACACCTCTTAATGATTGTCTTCGAGGCGTATGTAGTAATTTAATGACGTTTACGACAGAAAACCGATGCAGTTCTGTGTAGTAGCAAGTGATTTCATTTCCGATGAAACTGTAGGCTTTTGTAGTGCTTGTGTATTTTTCTGGTTGGCAGTTACGAGTTGTACTCTTCCTGCGCTGAGGCTTGTCCGCTTGATTGTAGAGAGGGGCAATAGGATGGTAGATACCACACTTCTTTAATAAAAGAAAACCCTAAATCTTGGTCCCTTATCCATGATAAAATCAGGTGAGTTTTGTGGCATAGGCCTGAAATTCAGCTTTTGCACCGGAATAAACTATCAAATACACCTAGGGCAGGTTCAAAGTATGCGATGAGGGATCTGTTTCTATAATTAAGTAAGACATGGGGACCTTACATGTGCTGGATAGCAACATATAAATGGACAGGCCAAGAGACTGGAACAAACCTGGTTTTTTCCCTCAAGACTTCCCGAGCTCTGGATATGTTAAAAGGAAAGATCTGCTTTGCTGAGTTAGCGAGAAAAATTGCATTGAGATCAATAAATGCATTGTGGAGATGAGAGGCTATGGAAGGGAACAGCCATGCTTTGCATGCTTTGCTGTGCCTGGCTTTTCCTCCCCTGGCAGTCTGAGGGTGCAGCCTATCTGTGGTGGTAGCAGTGACTGTTGTTGCCTGCACCTTCTTCCTTTGGGAAAATTCGGAAGAGTAATTGAGCAAGTAGGAGATGAGTTCTCTGTGAAGCTGTTGGGCTGTTTATGTCGAAGTGCTGCGCTAAAGCTCTGGTTTAGCACAGCTCTGCGCTTTAAAGTGTGTGACGAACAGCACACCGCTTTCAAGGCGGCAGCGTAAGCTGGTAGGATATTCATTCTCCCTGTTGTAGGAACCTAGCTTAGGCATGTAGTTCGCCAAGACTTCGTTTGTAGGCCGTGGAGTATGAGACTCTGAAAGTGAGTTATTCACATGATTTAGGCTTGGCTCTTGCTCTTTGGAAAAGAAAGGTAGAGAATTACTGGCTGCTGTGATAGAACTGACCTGTTGGGCGCAGCTATACCAGAAACCCCTGCCCTGCCCTAGCCTTCCTTTCCCATCACTTGTGCTTTCCCTGGTACTTGCCTGTCCCATAACGAGTGAAGAGAAGGAGCTAGGACCAATGGGGAATTTATGCAGCCACATTCCGCCCCACCCCCCACCGCCCCCCCGGGTTTCCCTCCCCCCGCCCCCGAGGTTTTCGACTCCTTTAGTTCCCTACCTCATCCGGGGAACGCTTGTGCTGCTGCTGGGGAGTGGCTGGGAATGTGCAGATAGACAAATGAGGGAGCATGGGGTTGCGTCTTTTCCTGGCAGGGAGATGCTGGATAAGCAGAACTTAATGGCAAAGCTGCGCTGTGAGTGGTAAAAGAAGTCTTTGTCAGATGAGTACTTGCAAAAAGAGCTGCAGGCTTCATAATCAGAGTTTGGTGTTCTCAATCCAGCCCATCCCTTGTATTGCAAAAACATTATGGTACTAAAAGAGTTTGTGTGACTGTTCTGAATGATCTGTGCGACGCTCGTGCAGAGTAGAAAACTGCACAGAATAAAGCTGTTATCTCACTAGGGAACTTAGTAGGAAGATCCAGGTGGAGAAAGCTTCAAATCCACTTTCAAAGCACTTGCATGGTGTCAGAATTGTCCAGGTCTAGGTCTAGCTCTGTTCCTTCCTGGACCCTTTAAGTAGGGAAGAAATCACATAAATAGGTACATAAATAAGGAATTGAAGTGGCATTAGTATTTCTTTTTTGCCTACAGATTTTTAAATTTTGCCAGACTGAAGCTCTCTCTTTCATCAGGTTTTTTGAGAAGAGCCCTTGCCGAGTGATGTGATAGAGCCTGTCACAGCTGGCTTGGAGCACAGCAGCTTCAAACACACGGCCCTGTTGGATACCACCTGTAGACAGGTACTCCTGTCCTGTGGCCTGTATTTAGTACAGCACCTGTTCACATGCCTAGTATGTGCTATACGCAAATATAAGCCTTGCTAGGGAAGAAAACTGCAGGGCTTGCTGCTGGACACGCAATGCTGGATGGAAGCACTGGAGAATTTAGCAGCATCCAGTGATCTTGCCCCTTTGCTGTTAGTGATTGTTTGTATAATATATCCCCTTCAGTACTGTTTTCTTTCTGGCAGATGGGAGGGGACAGCCTGTATGCTGTTTTGACAGGCTTTCAGCCGGTCGAATGGGAAATACAAATCCAGACTGAGAAAATGGAGGGGAGGGATAGCCGTTAATTTGCCCAACATCCAAGGGAGCAAATCTTGAGATTTGTCTCTAATGCAGAAATAATTCAATATTGACCAAGTGGGTGTCTTCAATGGGGTAGCACCTGGAAGAGGCCAATATTTAGGGGTTTTGCCCAAGGCACATTTAGTCCTGCTCTACTGTTTAGTGAAAACGCCCAGTGCAGATGCCACCAGAGCCTCATCTCGTGGAATAACGCTGTAAGAAAGAATGTGGTTTACTTGTGAAAGTCTTGACCTCTTCTTATGAAAATAACACACAACTCAGTATTTTCACGGTGTATAAGTGAAACGCAGTTATTTTATTACTTTTCTTTTCTTTTTTTATTTTTTTGTCAATAAAATACCATTTCCTTTCCCAAATGTTTGGGTTTGGGTTTTTTTTTCCTCGGTGATATGTCTCTTTCCTCGGTTAAGTGGAAGTTCCCAGGGGTGGTAACTGTGGGATTGGTGTGCTGGCATTTGTCGCCGTCTCACAAATACCTACTGTAAGTTACCTAGAGCTGAGCCTTGTGCCTGTCCTGCTGTGTGTTACCTCTCCTCTGCTTGCCGTCCGCCTCAGGGAAGCAGACGGAGGTGCTTCCACTTTCCTCTGCAGCCGGCCGGAGCTTTCCTCCCAGGAACCCCATACAAGAAAATCTCACTCCCTGAGGCAGTGCCTTGCTATTAACTGCCAACTGCTCCCGAGTTCCTGCAGATCTGGCCAATTGCAAATAATTATTGTGAAGAACGCCTAAAAGCCAGAAGGAAAGAATTTAAACCTGCTTGCGCCTGAGTATTTCAAAACCCCAGCGTCAGGAATAAGGAGAGGTAAAACACGCTGAACCCTCTGGGAATCTGAGGTATTTAAGTAGCCTCTGCAGTTAGCGAGCTTTCAGTGGGTGGACGTGCTGTCAAGAACGGGCAGTAAATCTCAGTGCAGCGTCAGAAGGGGACTAGCCTGACAGCTGCTGCTGGGTTAGGTCTCCTGAAGAGCAGGCCAAAAAGAGAGGCATGACAACAGGTCCACGTCTTCTTGGTCATGTCCTAATTTATTGGCATTTTTGCGGTCGCTCTCACGCTGTTTGCAGAGGTCTCCGCTGCGAGTCTCCTTGCATCCAAATCTGCCGAAGGACACTGCTTGTGCCGAATGCCTGGAAGCCAGCTGGACTGCAGTCCTTACCGCATGCAAGGGATACTGCTGCTGAAGAGCCTAATCCTAACTTGCGCAGGAAACAACTCCTAGCTACCTTATCTACGTCTACCAAAATGATCCTCAAGTCCTATGCATCCAAGCGCCCTCTTGGAGGCGCTGCCCGCTCCCACGGCTGTGTGCAGCCCCATCGTGAAGCTGCTCTCGGGAAGCGTTTGGAGAATGCCCAGAAGGTCGTCGCCGTCGCCTCTGTCCTCTGGGACGCCGAGCCGAAGAGCGGGCTGGACGCGGCGTGTGCCTGCGCTCTGCCTTACCGGGCCCTTCATCCTCTTTGCCCCGGCTTCTGTTCCGCAGGGCTGGAGCTCCCTTGCTGGCTGCCGCTGCCAGCGGCCGCTCTCCTCTTTCTGCGCAGCCACAAGAGCCCCAACAGCATGAGCGGGGCGTCGGCAGCGAGCCAAAACCCGCCGTGCTGCCAGACAGCGAGGAGCGCAACTTCCTGGAGCCCCCGCGGCTCCTGCTTCTTCTGCAGCTGCTGCTGCAGACACATCAGGAACTGCTGCTGCTGCTCCTGCTCCTCCTCATACCGCCGCAGGTTGACTCGCGTGATCAGGTCTGGCGGCTCGTTTCCCCTGAGCACGAAGTGTAGGATGCTCAGCACGGTCAGGATGCGGCCGATGCCCAGAGCCATGGTCTGCAGGAGGAGGGAGAGAAGGGGTAAAGGCAAAGCGCTCAGCAGGGCTGGCCGGGAGGGAGATGGTGGCTGGCACAGAGGGGCAGGAGATGCAGGGGCCGAGCGACAGCTGTGACAGGGCACGAGGGAGCTGGCGGGCAGCACGGGAAAGGCTGCTGAGCGCTGCCCCATGGGGGCACGTCCTCACAGCCCACTCGTGCACTCCTCGTGGCTGCCAGCCCTGGCGCGGCCCCTCTGCACCCAGCCCTGAAGGCAGCATTATCCCTGCCCAAGGAGCTCCATGCGGTGCCTGCACCCTCGCCCCGGCCTTTGAGAGCCCTCCATGGCCCAGCACTTGTGCCAAGGCCCTCACCCAGCCTTGCCTTCCCCCCGCCCGCCACACTCACCGCTCTCCCGAGCTATACTGCAGGGGCAGTGCCGCTGCTGCTAGTGCCTTAAGGCACCCCTCTGTGACGTCAGAGGCACCACAGCCCCATGGCAACACCCCGCTCTGACGGCCACGCCCAACGCGTGGCTCTCCGGCCCCTGCAGCGGGGAAATACCGCCCCCCCGTGGCAGGACAGAGCTCCCAGGGCCCCTAAGCCTCCCCAGAAAGAGCAGCCGCCCTGGCACAAGGGCCTCCCTGGCCTGCACAGGGAGCTCCACGCCCCACTGTGCCCTTCAGTCGGCCTCCTGTCTCCCTCCACGGCACCCACAGCAGCAGCCTTGAGGAGCCTGTGGGCAGGAGCTCTTGGTCACGCTTTCCCACCTATGCATGTAGCACGCACACTCCTGCCACTCCCAGCTGTGCTGGAGAATTACATAGCGGCCCAGCGCCCAGAGACTTGTGACAGCCCAGCCTGATGTGAAATCGGGCGGCTGTTTATCAGAAGAGTTATGGAGGCTGAGACAAGGAGGCACAAAAGCACAATGTAGTCAGTTCTAAGTAACGTAAGTTTGATGGCTTTGTAATGGAAAAGAACTGCGGTGCTTCAAGGTAGTTGACATCGTTTCAGGTCCTTAGGACCTTAGTACAAAAAGTGTATGAAAAGCAGAAGAGAAAAACCGGGCCTGGGGATGGGGATTATCTGAGACTAGCAGGTGTCCAGGATGGGCAGAAGTTACGAAGATGGTTGCGAGAAGTGAACGACCCTCGAAGACCACCATCACATTTTTTGTATGCATGTGGGAAAGTTTCTGGAAAATGGTGTCATTCATGTGTAGCCTCATATATAAGGATGGCCTGTATAGCCATACGGGGACACACGTTAGGAGGAGCTATGCCCCGTGTCTCCCGGCGCCACAAGAAAGAATACCTGCTTGTCAACTTGAAACTCTGTTGGCGAGTTTGTTCCTGGAGTTTTCTCCAAATCAAGGCTTATCTAGTAATGGTCTCATTGCTACTGCCTCTGCTGAGGAAGAAAAGCAAAGAGCAAATAAGGAGCAAGCAGATCCTTTCCCTGGAGAGCAACTTGCCGAGTCTCACGGTTGGGCTCCCAGTCCTGGCTCCCCTCACAGCTGCTGCAGCTGCTGCTGCAGCATAGAAGAAGGAGCCTTTGGTAGGGGCAGAGCAGAGCAGAGCGAGTTCTGCTCCTGCCTCCCCGAGGGCTTTGCTCACCCCTGCAAACCGCTTATTGCCTTGGTGCTCTTTTGGACAACAGAGCTGCGGTGTTGCACGTACCCCCTCACCTGTAGCATCAGTAGAAGCATCTAGGAGCTGATAACGTTGTCCTTGTGGGCGCTGAGGTCCTGGTAGGCACTGCCCGTTCTTATGGCCGCTTGCAGCCCTGTGATAAATGTGTTCTAGGCAGCCCAGGTAAAGCTGTGACTACAGCAAGTCTGGCAAGAAGAGCTGGCCCCGTGCAGTCAGGCATAGGAGTGCTCCTCTCCTGTAGCTCTCTCCTGTTTCCCTGATGGTTTTCAGCTCCATAGTGGAACCTCCCATACCAACAGTTGCCTAAAGCTCTCAATTTCTTTTGAGCAACTCCCTGGTGTTGCTGTCCACATTTCTGAGATCTGTGCTGTACCTACAGATGGTGTCAGGTCTGCAGCTCTTTACCGTTACACGTCTCCCACTTTGTATTGTTCTTGCTGATCCATGGGGCTTTAAGCGCTGCGAGACCCAGTCAGCCCCCCGCAGCCTTCTGGCACCCGCAATGTTTCTCAGAGGCTTTGAAGAAAGAAGCCTGTGGCAACCCAAGCAAAGGCAGCCCAGCGGTTTCTGCTTGCACACCTTCTGCAGGCTGGTGTGAGCTCTGCATGCTGCCCTCCGCGAGCTCTTCTTTAGCAATGCAACAGCTACCTACCTCCTGCCACTGCTCCTAAATCCTGAGGCCTCTCTCACCTGGTTCTTGCAGGTGTAACTGGGGGAATGATGATAGTGACAGATCACTTTGACACCCCAGAGGCTCTTTCACCCTGAATTCATTAAAAGTCTGTTCAACTCTACCCCGTTTTACCAGCTTTCGGCTATACTTTAGAGACCTACAGCCGCTAGTGATCACTTTGCTCCAGAGCTGATTGATTAGAGGAACTTGCTGCGGAGTACTGTTATGGACAGAAAAGAAGAGCTTTGAATCAGGGCTGCTCATTAGCAGCAGCAATCAGTCTGGCAGATCCCAGCCACATGTAGCCTTTTGTTCCAGAATAGTCAAAGGATTTGGAGAGAGAGTCAGGTGGCTGTAATATAGTAGGGATAGAACAAGCCCAGCAGCCCTGGACAAACTGAATAACTTCGTAAAAGATGCCTTTTAAAGTACCATTTTTCTAGTGCTAAATTGTTAAAGAAGTATTTATGAGCAGACTTTCTATGTACTTGGTGCGGTGCTTTGTACTGACTACGTAGACCTGTTACACGTTTACACCTCTTAATGATTGTCTTCGAGGCGTATGTAGTAATTTAATGACGTTTACGACAGAAAACCGATGCAGTTCTGTGTAGTAGCAAGTGATTTCATTTCCGATGAAACTGTAGGCTTTTGTAGTGCTTGTGTATTTTTCTGGTTGGCAGTTACGAGTTGTACTCTTCCTGCGCTGAGGCTTGTACGCTTGATTGTAGAGAGGGGCAATAGGATAGTAGATACCACACTTCTTTAATAAAAGAAAACCCTAAATCTTGGTCCCTTATCCATGATAAAATCAGGTGAGTTTTGTGGCATAGGCCTGAAATTCAGCTTTTGCACCGGAATAAACTATCAAATACACCTAGGGCAGGTTCAAAGTATGCGATGAGGGATCTGTTTCTATAATTAAGACATGGGGACCTTACATGTGCTGGATAGCAACATATAAATGGACAGGCCAAGAGACTGGAACAAACCTGGTTTTTTCCCTCAAGACTTCCCGAGCTCTGGATATGTTAAAAGGAAAGATCTGCTTTGCTGAGTTAGCGAGAAAAATTGCATTGAGATCAATAAATGCATTGTGGAGATGAGAGGCTATGGAAGGGAACAGCCATGCTTTGCATGCTTTGCTGTGCCTGGCTTTTCCTCCCCTGGCAGTCTGAGGGTGCAGCCTATCTGTGGTGGTAGCAGTGACTGTTGTTGCCTGCACCTTCTTCCTTTGGGAAAATTCGGAAGAGTAATTGAGCAAGTAGGAGATGAGTTCTCTGTGAAGCTGTTGGGCTGTTTATGTCGAAGTGCTGCGCTAAAGCTCTGGTTTAGCACAGCTCTGCGCTTTAAAGTGTGTGACGAACAGCACACCGCTTTCAAGGCGGCAGCGTAAGCTGGTAGGATATTCATTCTCCCTGTTGTAGGAACCTAGCTTAGGCATGTAGTTCGCCAAGACTTCGTTTGTAGGCCGTGGAGTATGAGACTCTGAAAGTGAGTTATTCACATGATTTAGGCTTGGCTCTTGCTCTTTGGAAAAGAAAGGTAGAGAATTACTGGCTGCTGTGATAGAACTGACCTGTTGGGCGCAGCTATACCAGAAACCCCTGCCCTGCCCTAGCCTTCCTTTCCCATCACTTGTGCTTTCCCTGGTACTTGCCTGTCCCATAACGAGTGAAGAGAAGGAGCTAGGACCAATGGGGAATTTATGCAGCCACATTCCGCCCCACCCCCCACCGCCCCCCCGGGTTTCCCTCCCCCCGCCCCCGAGGTTTTCGACTCCTTTAGTTCCCTACCTCATCCGGGGAACGCTTGTGCTGCTGCTGGGGAGTGGCTGGGAATGTGCAGATAGACAAATGAGGGAGCATGGGGTTGCGTCTTTTCCTGGCAGGGAGATGCTGGATAAGCAGAACTTAATGGCAAAGCTGCGCTGTGAGTGGTAAAAGAAGTCTTTGTCAGATGAGTACTTGCAAAAAGAGCTGCAGGCTTCATAATCAGAGTTTGGTGTTCTCAATCCAGCCCATCCCTTGTATTGCAAAAACATTATGGTACTAAAAGAGTTTGTGTGACTGTTCTTAATGATCTGTGCGACGCTCGTGCAGAGTAGAAAACTGCACAGAATAAAGCTGTTATCTCACTAGGGAACTTAGGAGGAAGATCCAGGTGGAGAAAGCTTCAAATCCACTTTCAAAGCACTTGCATGGTGTCAGAATTGTCCAGGTCTAGGTCTAGCTCTGTTCCTTCCTGGACCCTTTAAGTAGGGAAGAAATCACATAAATAGGTACATAAATAAGGAATTGAAGTGGCATTAGTATTTCTTTTTTGCCTACAGATTTTTAAATCTTGCCAGACTGAAGCTCTCTCTTTCATCAGGTTTTTTGAGAAGAGCCCTTGCCGAGTGATGTGATAGAGCCTGTCACAGCTGGCTTGGAGCACAGCAGCTTCAAACACACGGCCCTGTTGGATACCACCTGTAGACAGGTACTCCTGTCCTGTGGCCTGTATTTCGTACAGCACCTGTTCACGTGCCTAGTATGTGCTATACGCAAATATAAGCCTTGCTAGGGAAGAAAACTGCAGGGCTTGCTGCTGGACACGCAATGCTGGATGGAAGCACTGGAGAATTTAGCAGCATCCAGTGATCTTGCCCCTTTGCTGTTAGTGATTGTTTGTATAATATATCCCCTTCAGTACTGTTTTCTTTCTGGCAGATGGGAGGGGACAGCCTGTATGCTGTTTTGACAGGCTTTCAGCCGGTCGAATGGGAAATACAAATCCAGACTGAGAAAATGGAGGGGAGGGATAGCCGTTAATTTGCCCAACATCCAAGGGAGGAAATCTTGAGATTTGTCTCTAATGCAGAAATAATTCAATATTGACCAAGTGGGTGTCTTCAATGAGGTAGCACCTGGAAGAGGCCAATATTTAGGGGTTTTGCCCAAGGCACATTTAGTCCTGCTCTACTGTTTAGTGAAAACGCCCAGTGCAGATGCCACCAGAGCCTCATCTCGTGGAATAACGCTGTAAGAAAGAATGTGGTTTACTTGTGAAAGTCTTGACCTCTTCTTATGAAAATAACACACAACTCAGTATTTTCACGGTGTATAAGTGAAACGCAGTTATTTTATTTCTTTTCTTTTCTTTTTTTATTTTTTGTCAATAAAATACCATTTCCTTTCCCAAATGTTTGGGTTTGGGTTTTTTTTTCCTCGGTGATATGTCTCTTTCCTCGGTTAAGTGGAAGTTCCCAGGGGTGGTAACTGTGGGATTGGTGTGCTGGCATTTGTCGCCGTCTCACAAATACCTCCTGTAAGTTACCTAGAGCTGAGCCTTGTGCCTGTCCTGCTGTGTGTTACCTCTCCTCTGCTTGCCGTCCGCCTCAGGGAAGCAGACGGAGGTGCTTCCACTTTCCTCTGCAGCCGGCCGGAGCTTTCCTCCCAGGAACCCCATACAAGAAAATCTCACTCCCTGAGGCAGTGCCTTGCTATTAACTGCCAACTGCTCCCGAGTTCCTGCAGATCTGGCCAATTGCAAATAATTATTGTGAAGAACGCCTAAAAGCCAGAAGGAGAGAATTTAAACCTGCTTGCGCCTGAGTATTTCAAAACCCCAGCGTCAGGAATAAGGAGAGGTAAAACACGCTGAACCCTCTGGGAATCTGAGGTATTTAAGTAGCCTCTGCAGTTAGCGAGCTTTCAGTGGGTGGACGTGCTGTCAAGAACGGGCAGTAAATCTCAGTGCAGCGTCAGAAGGGGACTAGCCTGACAGCTGCTGCTGGGTTAGGTCTCCTGAAGAGCAGGCCAAAAAGAGAGGCATGACAACAGGTCCACGTCTTCTTGGTCATGTCCTAATTTATTGGCATTTTTGCGGTCGCTCTCACGCTGTTTGCAGAGGTCTCCGCTGCGAGTCTCCTTGCATCCAAATCTGCCGAAGGACACTGCTTGTGCCGAATGCCTGGAAGCCAGCTGGACTGCAGTCCTTACCGCATGCAAGGGATACTGCTGCTGAAGAGCCTAATCCTAACTTGCGCAGGAAACAACTCCTAGCTACCTTATCTACGTCTACCAAAATGATCCTCAAGTCCTATGCATCCAAGCGCCCTCTTGGAGGCGCTGCCCGCTCCCACGGCTGTGTGCAGCCCCATCGTGAAGCTGCTCTCGGGAAGCGTTTGGAGAATGCCCAGAAGGTCGTCGCCGTCGCCTCTGTCCTCTGGGACGCCGAGCCGAAGAGCGGGCTGGACGCGGCGTGTGCCTGCGCTCTGCCTTACCGGGCCCTTCATCCTCTTTGCCCCGGCTTCTGTTCCGCAGGGCTGGAGCTCCCTTGCTGGCTGCCGCTGCCAGCGGCCGCTCTCCTCTTTCTGCGCAGCCACAAGAGCCCCAACAGCATGAGCGGGGCGTCGGCAGCGAGCCAAAACCCGCCGTGCTGCCAGACAGCGAGGAGCGCAACTTCCTGGAGCCCCCGCGGCTCCTGCTTCTTCTGCAGCTGCTGCTGCAGACACATCAGGAACTGCTGCTGCTGCTCCTGCTCCTCCTCATACCGCCGCAGGTTGACTCGCGTGATCAGGTCTGGCGGCTCGTTTCCCCTGAGCACGAAGTGTAGGATGCTCAGCACGGTCAGGATGCGGCCGATGCCCAGAGCCATGGTCTGCAGGAGGAGGGAGAGAAGGGGTAAAGGCAAAGCGCTCAGCAGGGCTGGCCGGGAGGGAGATGGTGGCTGGCACAGAGGGGCAGGAGATGCAGGGGCCGAGCGACAGCTGTGACAGGGCACGAGGGAGCTGGCGGGCAGCACGGGAAAGGCTGCTGAGCGCTGCCCCATGGGGGCACGTCCTCACAGCCCACTCGTGCACTCCTCGTGGCTGCCAGCCCTGGCGCGGCCCCTCTGCACCCAGCCCTGAAGGCAGCATTATCCCTGCCCAAGGAGCTCCATGCGGTGCCTGCACCCTCGCCCCGGCCTTTGAGAGCCCTCCATGGCCCAGCACTTGTGCCAAGGCCCTCACCCAGCCTTGCCTTCCCCCCGCCCGCCACACTCACCGCTCTCCCGAGCTATACTGCAGGGGCAGTGCCGCTGCTGCTAGTGCCTTAAGGCACCCCTCTGTGACGTCAGAGGCACCACAGCCCCATGGCAACACCCCGCTCTGACGGCCACGCCCAACGCGTGGCTCTCCGGCCCCTGCAGCGGGGAAATACCGCCCCCCCGTGGCAGGACAGAGCTCCCAGGGCCCCTAAGCCTCCCCAGAAAGAGCAGCCGCCCTGGCACAAGGGCCTCCCTGGCCTGCACAGGGAGCTCCACGCCCCACTGTGCCCTTCAGTCGGCCTCCTGTCTCCCTCCACGGCACCCACAGCAGCAGCCTTGAGGAGCCTGTGGGCAGGAGCTCTTGGTCACGCTTTCCCACCTATGCATGTAGCACGCACACTCCTGCCACTCCCAGCTGTGCTGGAGAATTACATAGCGGCCCAGCGCCCAGAGACTTGTGACAGCCCAGCCTGATGTGAAATCGGGCGGCTGTTTATCAGAAGAGTTATGGAGGCTGAGACAAGGAGGCACAAAAGCACAATGTAGTCAGTTCTAAGTAACGTAAGTTTGATGGCTTTGTAATGGAAAAGAACTGCGGTGCTTCAAGGTAGTTGACATCGTTTCAGGTCCTTAGGACCTTAGTACAAAAAGTGTATGAAAAGCAGAAGAGAAAAACCGGGCCTGGGGATGGGGATTATCTGAGACTAGCAGGTGTCCAGGATGGGCAGAAGTTACGAAGATGGTTGCGAGAAGTGAACGACCCTCGAAGACCACCATCACATTTTTTGTATGCATGTGGGAAAGTTTCTGGAAAATGGTGTCATTCATGTGTAGCCTCATATATAAGGATGGCCTGTATAGCCATACGGGGACACACGTTAGGAGGAGCTATGCCCCGTGTCTCCCGGCGCCACAAGAAAGAATACCTGCTTGTCAACTTGAAACTCTGTTGGCGAGTTTGTTCCTGGAGTTTTCTCCAAATCAAGGCTTATCTAGTAATGGTCTCATTGCTACTGCCTCTGCTGAGGAAGAAAAGCAAAGAGCAAATAAGGAGCAAGCAGATCCTTTCCCTGGAGAGCAACTTGCCGAGTCTCACGGTTGGGCTCCCAGTCCTGGCTCCCCTCACAGCTGCTGCAGCTGCTGCTGCAGCATAGAAGAAGGAGCCTTTGGTAGGGGCAGAGCAGAGCAGAGCGAGTTCTGCTCCTGCCTCCCCGAGGGCTTTGCTCACCCCTGCAAACCGCTTATTGCCTTGGTGCTCTTTTGGACAACAGAGCTGCGGTGTTGCACGTACCCCCTCACCTGTAGCATCAGTAGAAGCATCTAGGAGCTGATAACGTTGTCCTTGTGGGCGCTGAGGTCCTGGTAGGCACTGCCCGTTCTTATGGCCGCTTGCAGCCCTGTGATAAATGTGTTCTAGGCAGCCCAGGTAAAGCTGTGACTACAGCAAGTCTGGCAAGAAGAGCTGGCCCCGTGCAGTCAGGCATAAGAGTGCTCCTCTCCTGTAGCTCTCTCCTGTTTCCCTGATGGTTTTCAGCTCCATAGTGGAACCTCCCATACCAACAGTTGCCTAAAGCTCTCAATTTCTTTTGAGCAACTCCCTGGTGTTGCTGTCCACATTTCTGAGATCTGTGCTGTACCTACAGATGGTGTCAGGTCTGCAGCTCTTTACCGTTACACGTCTCCCACTTTGTATTGTTCTTGCTGATCCATGGGGCTTTAAGCGCTGCGAGACCCAGTCAGCCCCCCGCAGCCTTCTGGCACCCGCAATGTTTCTCAGAGGCTTTGAAGAAAGAAGCCTGTGGCAACCCAAGCAAAGGCAGCCCAGCGGTTTCTGCTTGCACACCTTCTGCAGGCTGGTGTGAGCTCTGCATGCTGCCCTCCGCGAGCTCTTCTTTAGCAATGCAACAGCTACCTACCTCCTGCCACTGCTCCTAAATCCTGAGGCCTCTCTCACCTGGTTCTTGCAGGTGTAACTGGGGGAATGATGATAGTGACAGATCACTTTGACACCCCAGAGGCTCTTTCACCCTGAATTCATTAAAAGTCTGTTCAACTCTACCCCGTTTTACCAGCTTTCGGCTATACTTTAGAGACCTACAGCCGCTAGTGATCACTTTGCTCCAGAGCTGATTGATTAGAGGAACTTGCTGCGGAGTACTGTTATGGACAGAAAAGAAGAGCTTTGAATCAGGGCTGCTCATTAGCAGCAGCAATCAGTCTGGCAGATCCCAGCCACATGTAGCCTTTTGTTCCAGAATAGTCAAAGGATTTGGAGAGAGAGTCAGGTGGCTGTAATATAGTAGGGATAGAACAAGCCCAGCAGCCCTGGACAAACTGAATAACTTCGTAAAAGATGCCTTTTAAAGTACCATTTTTCTAGTGCTAAATTGTTAAAGAAGTATTTATGAGCAGACTTTCTATGTACTTGGTGCGGTGCTTTGTACTGACTACGTAGACCTGTTACACGTTTACACCTCTTAATGATTGTCTTCGAGGCGTATGTAGTAATTTAATGACGTTTACGACAGAAAACCGATGCAGTTCTGTGTAGTAGCAAGTGATTTCATTTCCGATGAAACTGTAGGCTTTTGTAGTGCTTGTGTATTTTTCTGGTTGGCAGTTACGAGTTGTACTCTTCCTGCGCTGAGGCTTGTACGCTTGATTGTAGAGAGGGGCAATAGGATAGTAGATACCACACTTCTTTAATAAAAGAAAACCCTAAATCTTGGTCCCTTATCCATGATAAAATCAGGTGAGTTTTGTGGCATAGGCCTGAAATTCAGCTTTTGCACCGGAATAAACTATCAAATACACCTAGGGCAGGTTCAAAGTATGCGATGAGGGATCTGTTTCTATAATTAAGACATGGGGACCTTACATGTGCTGGATAGCAACATATAAATGGACAGGCCAAGAGACTGGAACAAACCTGGTTTTTTCCCTCAAGACTTCCCGAGCTCTGGATATGTTAAAAGGAAAGATCTGCTTTGCTGAGTTAGCGAGAAAAATTGCATTGAGATCAATAAATGCATTGTGGAGATGAGAGGCTATGGAAGGGAACAGCCATGCTTTGCATGCTTTGCTGTGCCTGGCTTTTCCTCCCCTGGCAGTCTGAGGGTGCAGCCTATCTGTGGTGGTAGCAGTGACTGTTGTTGCCTGCACCTTCTTCCTTTGGGAAAATTCGGAAGAGTAATTGAGCAAGTAGGAGATGAGTTCTCTGTGAAGCTGTTGGGCTGTTTATGTCGAAGTGCTGCGCTAAAGCTCTGGTTTAGCACAGCTCTGCGCTTTAAAGTGTGTGACGAACAGCACACCGCTTTCAAGGCGGCAGCGTAAGCTGGTAGGATATTCATTCTCCCTGTTGTAGGAACCTAGCTTAGGCATGTAGTTCGCCAAGACTTCGTTTGTAGGCCGTGGAGTATGAGACTCTGAAAGTGAGTTATTCACATGATTTAGGCTTGGCTCTTGCTCTTTGGAAAAGAAAGGTAGAGAATTACTGGCTGCTGTGATAGAACTGACCTGTTGGGCGCAGCTATACCAGAAACCCCTGCCCTGCCCTAGCCTTCCTTTCCCATCACTTGTGCTTTCCCTGGTACTTGCCTGTCCCATAACGAGTGAAGAGAAGGAGCTAGGACCAATGGGGAATTTATGCAGCCACATTCCGCCCCACCCCCCACCGCCCCCCCGGGTTTCCCTCCCCCCGCCCCCGAGGTTTTCGACTCCTTTAGTTCCCTACCTCATCCGGGGAACGCTTGTGCTGCTGCTGGGGAGTGGCTGGGAATGTGCAGATAGACAAATGAGGGAGCATGGGGTTGCGTCTTTTCCTGGCAGGGAGATGCTGGATAAGCAGAACTTAATGGCAAAGCTGCGCTGTGAGTGGTAAAAGAAGTCTTTGTCAGATGAGTACTTGCAAAAAGAGCTGCAGGCTTCATAATCAGAGTTTGGTGTTCTCAATCCAGCCCATCCCTTGTATTGCAAAAACATTATGGTACTAAAAGAGTTTGTGTGACTGTTCTTAATGATCTGTGCGACGCTCGTGCAGAGTAGAAAACTGCACAGAATAAAGCTGTTATCTCACTAGGGAACTTAGGAGGAAGATCCAGGTGGAGAAAGCTTCAAATCCACTTTCAAAGCACTTGCATGGTGTCAGAATTGTCCAGGTCTAGGTCTAGCTCTGTTCCTTCCTGGACCCTTTAAGTAGGGAAGAAATCACATAAATAGGTACATAAATAAGGAATTGAAGTGGCATTAGTATTTCTTTTTTGCCTACAGATTTTTAAATCTTGCCAGACTGAAGCTCTCTCTTTCATCAGGTTTTTTGAGAAGAGCCCTTGCCGAGTGATGTGATAGAGCCTGTCACAGCTGGCTTGGAGCACAGCAGCTTCAAACACACGGCCCTGTTGGATACCACCTGTAGACAGGTACTCCTGTCCTGTGGCCTGTATTTAGTACAGCACCTGTTCACGTGCCTAGTATGTGCTATACGCAAATATAAGCCTTGCTAGGGAAGAAAACTGCAGGGCTTGCTGCTGGACACGCAATGCTGGATGGAAGCACTGGAGAATTTAGCAGCATCCAGTGATCTTGCCCCTTTGCTGTTAGTGATTGTTTGTATAATATATCCCCTTCAGTACTGTTTTCTTTCTGGCAGATGGGAGGGGACAGCCTGTATGCTGTTTTGACAGGCTTTCAGCCGGTCGAATGGGAAATACAAATCCAGACTGAGAAAATGGAGGGGAGGGATAGCCGTTAATTTGCCCAACATCCAAGGGAGGAAATCTTGAGATTTGTCTCTAATGCAGAAATAATTCAATATTGACCAAGTGGGTGTCTTCAATGGGGTAGCACCTGGAAGAGGCCAATATTTAGGGGTTTTGCCCAAGGCACATTTAGTCCTGCTCTACTGTTTAGTGAAAACGCCCAGTGCAGATGCCACCAGAGCCTCATCTCGTGGAATAACGCTGTAAGAAAGAATGTGGTTTACTTGTGAAAGTCTTGACCTCTTCTTATGAAAATAACACACAACTCAGTATTTTCACGGTGTATAAGTGAAACGCAGTTATTTTATTACTTTTCTTTTCTTTTTTTATTTTTTTGTCAATAAAATACCATTTCCTTTCCCAAATGTTTGGGTTTGGGTTTTTTTTTCCTCGGTGATATGTCTCTTTCCTCGGTTAAGTGGAAGTTCCCAGGGGTGGTAACTGTGGGATTGGTGTGCTGGCATTTGTCGCCGTCTCACAAATACCTACTGTAAGTTACCTAGAGCTGAGCCTTGTGCCTGTCCTGCTGTGTGTTACCTCTCCTCTGCTTGCCGTCCGCCTCAGGGAAGCAGACGGAGGTGCTTCCACTTTCCTCTGCAGCCGGCCGGAGCTTTCCTCCCAGGAACCCCATACAAGAAAATCTCACTCCCTGAGGCAGTGCCTTGCTATTAACTGCCAACTGCTCCCGAGTTCCTGCAGATCTGGCCAATTGCAAATAATTATTGTGAAGAACGCCTAAAAGCCAGAAGGAGAGAATTTAAACCTGCTTGCGCCTGAGTATTTCAAAACCCCAGCGTCAGGAATAAGGAGAGGTAAAACACGCTGAACCCTCTGGGAATCTGAGGTATTTAAGTAGCCTCTGCAGTTAGCGAGCTTTCAGTGGGTGGACGTGCTGTCAAGAACGGGCAGTAAATCTCAGTGCAGCGTCAGAAGGGGACTAGCCTGACAGCTGCTGCTGGGTTAGGTCTCCTGAAGAGCAGGCCAAAAAGAGAGGCATGACAACAGGTCCACGTCTTCTTGGTCATGTCCTAATTTATTGGCATTTTTGCGGTCGCTCTCACGCTGTTTGCAGAGGTCTCCGCTGCGAGTCTCCTTGCATCCAAATCTGCCGAAGGACACTGCTTGTGCCGAATGCCTGGAAGCCAGCTGGACTGCAGTCCTTACCGCATGCAAGGGATACTGCTGCTGAAGAGCCTAATCCTAACTTGCGCAGGAAACAACTCCTAGCTACCTTATCTACGTCTACCAAAATGATCCTCAAGTCCTATGCATCCAAGCGCCCTCTTGGAGGCGCTGCCCGCTCCCACGGCTGTGTGCAGCCCCATCGTGAAGCTGCTCTCGGGAAGCGTTTGGAGAATGCCCAGAAGGTCGTCGCCGTCGCCTCTCTCCTCTGGGACGCCGAGCCGAAGAGCGGGCTGGACGCGGCGTGTGCCTGCGCTCTGCCTTACCGGGCCCTTCATCCTCTTTGCCCCGGCTTCTGTTCCGCAGGGCTGGAGCTCCCTTGCTGGCTGCCGCTGCCAGCGGCCGCTCTCCTCTTTCTGCGCAGCCACAAGAGCCCCAACAGCATGAGCGGGGCGTCGGCAGCGAGCCAAAACCCGCCGTGCTGCCAGACAGCGAGGAGCGCAACTTCCTGGAGCCCCCGCGGCTCCTGCTTCTTCTGCAGCTGCTGCTGCAGACACATCAGGAACTGCTGCTGCTGCTCCTGCTCCTCCTCATACCGCCGCAGGTTGACTCGCGTGATCAGGTCTGGCGGCTCGTTTCCCCTGAGCACGAAGTGTAGGATGCTCAGCACGGTCAGGATGCGGCCGATGCCCAGAGCCATGGTCTGCAGGAGGAGGGAGAGAAGGGGTAAAGGCAAAGCGCTCAGCAGGGCTGGCCGGGAGGGAGATGGTGGCTGGCACAGAGGGGCAGGAGATGCAGGGGCCGAGCGACAGCTGTGACAGGGCACGAGGGAGCTGGCGGGCAGCACGGGAAAGGCTGCTGAGCGCTGCCCCATGGGGGCACGTCCTCACAGCCCACTCGTGCACTCCTCGTGGCTGCCAGCCCTGGCGCGGCCCCTCTGCACCCAGCCCTGAAGGCAGCATTATCCCTGCCCAAGGAGCTCCATGCGGTGCCTGCACCCTCGCCCCGGCCTTTGAGAGCCCTCCATGGCCCAGCACTTGTGCCAAGGCCCTCACCCAGCCTTGCCTTCCCCCCGCCCGCCACACTCACCGCTCTCCCGAGCTATACTGCAGGGGCAGTGCCGCTGCTGCTAGTGCCTTAAGGCACCCCTCTGTGACGTCAGAGGCACCACAGCCCCATGGCAACACCCCGCTCTGACGGCCACGCCCAACGCGTGGCTCTCCGGCCCCTGCAGCGGGGAAATACCGCCCCCCCGTGGCAGGACAGAGCTCCCAGGGCCCCTAAGCCTCCCCAGAAAGAGCAGCCGCCCTGGCACAAGGGCCTCCCTGGCCTGCACAGGGAGCTCCACGCCCCACTGTGCCCTTCAGTCGGCCTCCTGTCTCCCTCCATGGCACCCACAGCAGCAGCCTTGAGGAGCCTGTGGGCAGGAGCTCTTGGTCACGCTTTCCCACCTATGCATGTAGCACGCACACTCCTGCCACTCCCAGCTGTGCTGGAGAATTACATAGCGGCCCAGCGCCCAGAGACTTGTGACAGCCCAGCCTGATGTGAAATCGGGCGGCTGTTTATCAGAAGAGTTATGGAGGCTGAGACAAGGAGGCACAAAAGCACAATGTAGTCAGTTCTAAGTAACGTAAGTTTGATGGCTTTGTAATGGAAAAGAACTGCGGTGCTTCAAGGTAGTTGACATCGTTTCAGGTCCTTAGGACCTTAGTACAAAAAGTGTATGAAAAGCAGAAGAGAAAAACCGGGCCTGGGGATGGGGATTATCTGAGACTAGCAGGTGTCCAGGATGGGCAGAAGTTACGAAGATGGTTGCGAGAAGTGAACGACCCTCGAAGACCACCATCACATTTTTTGTATGCATGTGGGAAAGTTTCTGGAAAATGGTGTCATTCATGTGTAGCCTCATATATAAGGATGGCCTGTATAGCCATACGGGGACACACGTTAGGAGGAGCTATGCCCCGTGTCTCCCGGCGCCACAAGAAAGAATACCTGCTTGTCAACTTGAAACTCTGTTGGCGAGTTTGTTCCTGGAGTTTTCTCCAAATCAAGGCTTATCTAGTAATGGTCTCATTGCTACTGCCTCTGCTGAGGAAGAAAAGCAAAGAGCAAATAAGGAGCAAGCAGATCCTTTCCCTGGAGAGCAACTTGCCGAGTCTCACGGTTGGGCTCCCAGTCCTGGCTCCCCTCACAGCTGCTGCAGCTGCTGCTGCAGCATAGAAGAAGGAGCCTTTGGTAGGGGCAGAGCAGAGCAGAGCGAGTTCTGCTCCTGCCTCCCCGAGGGCTTTGCTCACCCCTGCAAACCGCTTATTGCCTTGGTGCTCTTTTGGACAACAGAGCTGCGGTGTTGCACGTACCCCCTCACCTGTAGCATCAGTAGAAGCATCTAGGAGCTGATAACGTTGTCCTTGTGGGCGCTGAGGTCCTGGTAGGCACTGCCCGTTCTTATGGCCGCTTGCAGCCCTGTGATAAATGTGTTCTAGGCAGCCCAGGTAAAGCTGTGACTACAGCAAGTCTGGCAAGAAGAGCTGGCCCCGTGCAGTCAGGCATAAGAGTGCTCCTCTCCTGTAGCTCTCTCCTGTTTCCCTGATGGTTTTCAGCTCCATAGTGGAACCTCCCATACCAACAGTTGCCTAAAGCTCTCAATTTCTTTTGAGCAACTCCCTGGTGTTGCTGTCCACATTTCTGAGATCTGTACTGTACCTACAGATGGTGTCAGGTCTGCAGCTCTTTACCGTTACACGTCTCCCACTTTGTATTGTTCTTGCTGATCCATGGGGCTTTAAGCGCTGCGAGACCCAGTCAGCCCCCCGCAGCCTTCTGGCACCCGCAATGTTTCTCAGAGGCTTTGAAGAAAGAAGCCTGTGGCAACCCAAGCAAAGGCAGCCCAGCGGTTTCTGCTTGCACACCTTCTGCAGGCTGGTGTGAGCTCTGCATGCTGCCCTCCGCGAGCTCTTCTTTAGCAATGCAACAGCTACCTACCTCCTGCCACTGCTCCTAAATCCTGAGGCCTCTCTCACCTGGTTCTTGCAGGTGTAACTGGGGGAATGATGATAGTGACAGATCACTTTGACACCCCAGAGGCTCTTTCACCCTGAATTCATTAAAAGTCTGTTCAACTCTACCCCGTTTTACCAGCTTTCGGCTATACTTTAGAGACCTACAGCCGCTAGTGATCACTTTGCTCCAGAGCTGATTGATTAGAGGAACTTGCTGCGGAGTACTGTTATGGACAGAAAAGAAGAGCTTTGAATCAGGGCTGCTCATTAGCAGCAGCAATCAGTCTGGCAGATCCCAGCCACATGTAGCCTTTTGTTCCAGAATAGTCAAAGGATTTGGAGAGAGAGTCAGGTGGCTGTAATATAGTAGGGATAGAACAAGCCCAGCAGCCCTGGACAAACTGAATAACTTCGTAAAAGATGCCTTTTAAAGTACCATTTTTCTAGTGCTAAATTGTTAAAGAAGTATTTATGAGCAGACTTTCTATGTACTTGGTGCGGTGCTTTGTACTGACTACGTAGACCTGTTACACGTTTACACCTCTTAATGATTGTCTTCGAGGCGTATGTAGTAATTTAATGACGTTTACGACAGAAAACCGATGCAGTTCTGTGTAGTAGCAAGTGATTTCATTTCCGATGAAACTGTAGGCTTTTGTAGTGCTTGTGTATTTTTCTGGTTGGCAGTTACGAGTTGTACTCTTCCTGCGCTGAGGCTTGTCCGCTTGATTGTAGAGAGGGGCAATAGGATAGTAGATACCACACTTCTTTAATAAAAGAAAACCCTAAATCTTGGTCCCTTATCCATGATAAAATCAGGTGAGTTTTGTGGCATAGGCCTGAAATTCAGCTTTTGCACCGGAATAAACTATCAAATACACCTAGGGCAGGTTCAAAGTATGCGATGAGGGATCTGTTTCTATAATTAAGACATGGGGACCTTACATGTGCTGGATAGCAACATATAAATGGACAGGCCAAGAGACTGGAACAAACCTGGTTTTTTCCCTCAAGACTTCCCGAGCTCTGGATATGTTAAAAGGAAAGATCTGCTTTGCTGAGTTAGCGAGAAAAATTGCATTGAGATCAATAAATGCATTGTGGAGATGAGAGGCTATGGAAGGGAACAGCCATGCTTTGCATGCTTTGCTGTGCCTGGCTTTTCCTCCCCTGGCAGTCTGAGGGTGCAGCCTATCTGTGGTGGTAGCAGTGACTGTTGTTGCCTGCACCTTCTTCCTTTGGGAAAATTCGGAAGAGTAATTGAGCAAGTAGGAGATGAGTTCTCTGTGAAGCTGTTGGGCTGTTTATGTCGAAGTGCTGCGCTAAAGCTCTGGTTTAGCACAGCTCTGCGCTTTAAAGTGTGTGACGAACAGCACACCGCTTTCAAGGCGGCAGCGTAAGCTGGTAGGATATTCATTCTCCCTGTTGTAGGAACCTAGCTTAGGCATGTAGTTCGCCAAGACTTCGTTTGTAGGCCGTGGAGTATGAGACTCTGAAAGTGAGTTATTCACATGATTTAGGCTTGGCTCTTGCTCTTTGGAAAAGAAAGGTAGAGAATTACTGGCTGCTGTGATAGAACTGACCTGTTGGGCGCAGCTATACCAGAAACCCCTGCCCTGCCCTAGCCTTCCTTTCCCATCACTTGTGCTTTCCCTGGTACTTGCCTGTCCCATAACGAGTGAAGAGAAGGAGCTAGGACCAATGGGGAATTTATGCAGCCACATTCCGCCCCACCCCCCACCGCCCCCCCGGGTTTCCCTCCCCCCGCCCCCGAGGTTTTCGACTCCTTTAGTTCCCTACCTCATCCGGGGAACGCTTGTGCTGCTGCTGGGGAGTGGCTGGGAATGTGCAGATAGACAAATGAGGGAGCATGGGGTTGCGTCTTTTCCTGGCAGGGAGATGCTGGATAAGCAGAACTTAATGGCAAAGCTGCGCTGTGAGTGGTAAAAGAAGTCTTTGTCAGATGAGTACTTGCAAAAAGAGCTGCAGGCTTCATAATCAGAGTTTGGTGTTCTCAATCCAGCCCATCCCTTGTATTGCAAAAACATTATGGTACTAAAAGAGTTTGTGTGACTGTTCTTAATGATCTGTGCGACGCTCGTGCAGAGTAGAAAACTGCACAGAATAAAGCTGTTATCTCACTAGGGAACTTAGTAGGAAGATCCAGGTGGAGAAAGCTTCAAATCCACTTTCAAAGCACTTGCATGGTGTCAGAATTGTCCAGGTCTAGGTCTAGCTCTGTTCCTTCCTGGACCCTTTAAGTAGGGAAGAAATCACATAAATAGGTACATAAATAAGGAATTGAAGTGGCATTAGTATTTCTTTTTTGCCTACAGATTTTTAAATCTTGCCAGACTGAAGCTCTCTCTTTCATCAGGTTTTTTGAGAAGAGCCCTTGCCGAGTGATGTGATAGAGCCTGTCACAGCTGGCTTGGAGCACAGCAGCTTCAAACACACGGCCCTGTTGGATACCACCTGTAGACAGGTACTCCTGTCCTGTGGCCTGTATTTAGTACAGCACCTGTTCACGTGCCTAGTATGTGCTATACGCAAATATAAGCCTTGCTAGGGAAGAAAACTGCAGGGCTTGCTGCTGGACACGCAATGCTGGATGGAAGCACTGGAGAATTTAGCAGCATCCAGTGATCTTGCCCCTTTGCTGTTAGTGATTGTTTGTATAATATATCCCCTTCAGTACTGTTTTCTTTCTGGCAGATGGGAGGGGACAGCCTGTATGCTGTTTTGACAGGCTTTCAGCCGGTCGAATGGGAAATACAAATCCAGACTGAGAAAATGGAGGGGAGGGATAGCCGTTAATTTGCCCAACATCCAAGGGAGGAAATCTTGAGATTTGTCTCTAATGCAGAAATAATTCAATATTGACCAAGTGGGTGTCTTCAATGAGGTAGCACCTGGAAGAGGCCAATATTTAGGGGTTTTGCCCAAGGCACATTTAGTCCTGCTCTACTGTTTAGTGAAAACGCCCAGTGCAGATGCCACCAGAGCCTCATCTCGTGGAATAACGCTGTAAGAAAGAATGTGGTTTACTTGTGAAAGTCTTGACCTCTTCTTATGAAAATAACACACAACTCAGTATTTTCACGGTGTATAAGTGAAACGCAGTTATTTTATTTCTTTTCTTTTCTTTTTTTATTTTTTGTCAATAAAATACCATTTCCTTTCCCAAATGTTTGGGTTTGGGTTTTTTTTTCCTCGGTGATATGTCTCTTTCCTCGGTTAAGTGGAAGTTCCCAGGGGTGGTAACTGTGGGATTGGTGTGCTGGCATTTGTCGCCGTCTCACAAATACCTACTGTAAGTTACCTAGAGCTGAGCCTTGTGCCTGTCCTGCTGTGTGTTACCTCTCCTCTGCTTGCCGTCCGCCTCAGGGAAGCAGACGGAGGTGCTTCCACTTTCCTCTGCAGCCGGCCGGAGCTTTCCTCCCAGGAACCCCATACAAGAAAATCTCACTCCCTGAGGCAGTGCCTTGCTATTAACTGCCAACTGCTCCCGAGTTCCTGCAGATCTGGCCAATTGCAAATAATTATTGTGAAGAACGCCTAAAAGCCAGAAGGAGAGAATTTAAACCTGCTTGCGCCTGAGTATTTCAAAACCCCAGCGTCAGGAATAAGGAGAGGTAAAACACGCTGAACCCTCTGGGAATCTGAGGTATTTAAGTAGCCTCTGCAGTTAGCGAGCTTTCAGTGGGTGGACGTGCTGTCAAGAACGGGCAGTAAATCTCAGTGCAGCGTCAGAAGGGGACTAGCCTGACAGCTGCTGCTGGGTTAGGTCTCCTGAAGAGCAGGCCAAAAAGAGAGGCATGACAACAGGTCCACGTCTTCTTGGTCATGTCCTAATTTATTGGCATTTTTGCGGTCGCTCTCACGCTGTTTGCAGAGGTCTCCGCTGCGAGTCTCCTTGCATCCAAATCTGCCGAAGGACACTGCTTGTGCCGAATGCCTGGAAGCCAGCTGGACTGCAGTCCTTACCGCATGCAAGGGATACTGCTGCTGAAGAGCCTAATCCTAACTTGCGCAGGAAACAACTCCTAGCTACCTTATCTACGTCTACCAAAATGATCCTCAAGTCCTATGCATCCAAGCGCCCTCTTGGAGGCGCTGCCCGCTCCCACGGCTGTGTGCAGCCCCATCGTGAAGCTGCTCTCGGGAAGCGTTTGGAGAATGCCCAGAAGGTCGTCGCCGTCGCCTCTCTCCTCTGGGACGCCGAGCCGAAGAGCGGGCTGGACGCGGCGTGTGCCTGCGCTCTGCCTTACCGGGCCCTTCATCCTCTTTGCCCCGGCTTCTGTTCCGCAGGGCTGGAGCTCCCTTGCTGGCTGCCGCTGCCAGCGGCCGCTCTCCTCTTTCTGCGCAGCCACAAGAGCCCCAACAGCATGAGCGGGGCGTCGGCAGCGAGCCAAAACCCGCCGTGCTGCCAGACAGCGAGGAGCGCAACTTCCTGGAGCCCCCGCGGCTCCTGCTTCTTCTGCAGCTGCTGCTGCAGACACATCAGGAACTGCTGCTGCTGCTCCTGCTCCTCCTCATACCGCCGCAGGTTGACTCGCGTGATCAGGTCTGGCGGCTCGTTTCCCCTGAGCACGAAGTGTAGGATGCTCAGCACGGTCAGGATGCGGCCGATGCCCAGAGCCATGGTCTGCAGGAGGAGGGAGAGAAGGGGTAAAGGCAAAGCGCTCAGCAGGGCTGGCCGGGAGGGAGATGGTGGCTGGCACAGAGGGGCAGGAGATGCAGGGGCCGAGCGACAGCTGTGACAGGGCACGAGGGAGCTGGCGGGCAGCACGGGAAAGGCTGCTGAGCGCTGCCCCATGGGGGCACGTCCTCACAGCCCACTCGTGCACTCCTCGTGGCTGCCAGCCCTGGCGCGGCCCCTCTGCACCCAGCCCTGAAGGCAGCATTATCCCTGCCCAAGGAGCTCCATGCGGTGCCTGCACCCTCGCCCCGGCCTTTGAGAGCCCTCCATGGCCCAGCACTTGTGCCAAGGCCCTCACCCAGCCTTGCCTTCCCCCCGCCCGCCACACTCACCGCTCTCCCGAGCTATACTGCAGGGGCAGTGCCGCTGCTGCTAGTGCCTTAAGGCACCCCTCTGTGACGTCAGAGGCACCACAGCCCCATGGCAACACCCCGCTCTGACGGCCACGCCCAACGCGTGGCTCTCCGGCCCCTGCAGCGGGGAAATACCGCCCCCCCGTGGCAGGACAGAGCTCCCAGGGCCCCTAAGCCTCCCCAGAAAGAGCAGCCGCCCTGGCACAAGGGCCTCCCTGGCCTGCACAGGGAGCTCCACGCCCCACTGTGCCCTTCAGTCGGCCTCCTGTCTCCCTCCACGGCACCCACAGCAGCAGCCTTGAGGAGCCTGTGGGCAGGAGCTCTTGGTCACGCTTTCCCACCTATGCATGTAGCACGCACACTCCTGCCACTCCCAGCTGTGCTGGAGAATTACATAGCGGCCCAGCGCCCAGAGACTTGTGACAGCCCAGCCTGATGTGAAATCGGGCGGCTGTTTATCAGAAGAGTTATGGAGGCTGAGACAAGGAGGCACAAAAGCACAATGTAGTCAGTTCTAAGTAACGTAAGTTTGATGGCTTTGTAATGGAAAAGAACTGCGGTGCTTCAAGGTAGTTGACATCGTTTCAGGTCCTTAGGACCTTAGTACAAAAAGTGTATGAAAAGCAGAAGAGAAAAACCGGGCCTGGGGATGGGGATTATCTGAGACTAGCAGGTGTCCAGGATGGGCAGAAGTTACGAAGATGGTTGCGAGAAGTGAACGACCCTCGAAGACCACCATCACATTTTTTGTATGCATGTGGGAAAGTTTCTGGAAAATGGTGTCATTCATGTGTAGCCTCATATATAAGGATGGCCTGTATAGCCATACGGGGACACACGTTAGGAGGAGCTATGCCCCGTGTCTCCCGGCGCCACAAGAAAGAATACCTGCTTGTCAACTTGAAACTCTGTTGGCGAGTTTGTTCCTGGAGTTTTCTCCAAATCAAGGCTTATCTAGTAATGGTCTCATTGCTACTGCCTCTGCTGAGGAAGAAAAGCAAAGAGCAAATAAGGAGCAAGCAGATCCTTTCCCTGGAGAGCAACTTGCCGAGTCTCACGGTTGGGCTCCCAGTCCTGGCTCCCCTCACAGCTGCTGCAGCTGCTGCTGCAGCATAGAAGAAGGAGCCTTTGGTAGGGGCAGAGCAGAGCAGAGCGAGTTCTGCTCCTGCCTCCCCGAGGGCTTTGCTCACCCCTGCAAACCGCTTATTGCCTTGGTGCTCTTTTGGACAACAGAGCTGCGGTGTTGCACGTACCCCCTCACCTGTAGCATCAGTAGAAGCATCTAGGAGCTGATAACGTTGTCCTTGTGGGCGCTGAGGTCCTGGTAGGCACTGCCCGTTCTTATGGCCGCTTGCAGCCCTGTGATAAATGTGTTCTAGGCAGCCCAGGTAAAGCTGTGACTACAGCAAGTCTGGCAAGAAGAGCTGGCCCCGTGCAGTCAGGCATAGGAGTGCTCCTCTCCTGTAGCTCTCTCCTGTTTCCCTGATGGTTTTCAGCTCCATAGTGGAACCTCCCATACCAACAGTTGCCTAAAGCTCTCAATTTCTTTTGAGCAACTCCCTGGTGTTGCTGTCCACATTTCTGAGATCTGTACTGTACCTACAGATGGTGTCAGGTCTGCAGCTCTTTACCGTTACACGTCTCCCACTTTGTATTGTTCTTGCTGATCCATGGGGCTTTAAGTGCTGCGAGACCCAGTCAGCCCCCCGCAGCCTTCTGGCACCCGCAATGTTTCTCAGAGGCTTTGAAGAAAGAAGCCTGTGGCAACCCAAGCAAAGGCAGCCCAGCGGTTTCTGCTTGCACACCTTCTGCAGGCTGGTGTGAGCTCTGCATGCTGCCCTCCGCGAGCTCTTCTTTAGCAATGCAACAGCTACCTACCTCCTGCCACTGCTCCTAAATCCTGAGGCCTCTCTCACCTGGTTCTTGCAGGTGTAACTGGGGGGAATGATGATAGTGACAGATCACTTTGACACCCCAGAGGCTCTTTCACCCTGAATTCATTAAAAGTCTGTTCAACTCTACCCCGTTTTACCAGCTTTCGGCTATACTTTAGAGACCTACAGCCGCTAGTGATCACTTTGCTCCAGAGCTGATTGATTAGAGGAACTTGCTGCGGAGTACTGTTATGGACAGAAAAGAAGAGCTTTGAATCAGGGCTGCTCATTAGCAGCAGCAATCAGTCTGGCAGATCCCAGCCACATGTAGCCTTTTGTTCCAGAATAGTCAAAGGATTTGGAGAGAGAGTCAGGTGGCTGTAATATAGTAGGGATAGAACAAGCCCAGCAGCCCTGGACAAACTGAATAACTTCGTAAAAGATGCCTTTTATAAAGTACCATTTTTCTAGTGCTAAATTGTTAAAGAAGTATTTATGAGCAGACTTTCTATGTACTTGGTGCGGTGCTTTGTACTGACTACGTAGACCTGTTACACGTTTACACCTCTTAATGATTGTCTTCGAGGCGTATGTAGTAATTTAATGACGTTTACGACAGAAAACCGATGCAGTTCTGTGTAGTAGCAAGTGATTTCATTTCCGATGAAACTGTAGGCTTTTGTAGTGCTTGTGTATTTTTCTGGTTGGCAGTTACGAGTTGTACTCTTCCTGCGCTGAGGCTTGTCCGCTTGATTGTAGAGAGGGGCAATAGGATGGTAGATACCACACTTCTTTAATAAAAGAAAACCCTAAATCTTGGTCCCTTATCCATGATAAAATCAGGTGAGTTTTGTGGCATAGGCCTGAAATTCAGCTTTTGCACCGGAATAAACTATCAAATACACCTAGGGCAGGTTCAAAGTATGCGATGAGGGATCTGTTTCTATAATTAAGTAAGACATGGGGACCTTACATGTGCTGGATATCAACATATAAATGGACAGGCCAAGAGACTGGAACAAACCTGGTTTTTTCCCTCAAGAGTTCCCGAGCTCTGGATATGTTAAAAGGAAAGATCTGCTTTGCTGAGTTAGCGAGAAAAATTGCATTGAGATCAATAAATGCATTGTGGAGATGAGAGGCTATGGAAGGGAACAGCCATGCTTTGCATGCTTTGCTGTGCCTGGCTTTTCCTCCCCTGGCAGTCTGAGGGTGCAGCCTATCTGTGGTGGTAGCGGTGACTGTTGTTGCCTGCACCTTCTTCCTTTGGGAAAATTCGGAAGAGTAATTGAGCAAGTAGGAGATGAGTTCTCTGTGAAGCTGTTGGGCTGTTTATGTCGAAGTGCTGCGCTAAAGCTCTGGTTTAGCACAGCTCTGCGCTTTAAAGTGTGTGACGAACAGCACACCGCTTTCAAGGCGGCAGCGTAAGCTGGTAGGATATTCATTCTCCCTGTTGTAGGAACCTAGCTTAGGCATGTAGTTCGCCAAGACTTCGTTTGTAGGCCGTGGAGTATGAGACTCTGAAAGTGAGTTATTCACATGATTTAGGCTTGGCTCTTGCTCTTTGGAAAAGAAAGGTAGAGAATTACTGGCTGCTGTGATAGAACTGACCTGTTGGGCGCAGCTATACCAGAAACCCCTGCCCTGCCCTAGCCTTCCTTTCCCATCACTTGTGCTTTCCCTGGTACTTGCCTGTCCCATAACGAGTGAAGAGAAGGAGCTAGGACCAATGGGGAATTTATGCAGCCACATTCCGCCCCACCCCCCACCGCCCCCCCGGGTTTCCCTCCCCCCGCCCCCGAGGTTTTCGACTCCTTTAGTTCCCTACCTCATCCGGGGAACGCTTGTGCTGCTGCTGGGGAGTGGCTGGGAATGTGCAGATAGACAAATGAGGGAGCATGGGGTTGCGTCTTTTCCTGGCAGGGAGATGCTGGATAAGCAGAACTTAATGGCAAAGCTGCGCTGTGAGTGGTAAAAGAAGTCTTTGTCAGATGAGTACTTGCAAAAAGAGCTGCAGGCTTCATAATCAGAGTTTGGTGTTCTCAATCCAGCCCATCCCTTGTATTGCAAAAACATTATGGTACTAAAAGAGTTTGTGTGACTGTTCTTAATGATCTGTGCGACGCTCGTGCAGAGTAGAAAACTGCACAGAATAAAGCTGTTATCTCACTAGGGAACTTAGGAGGAAGATCCAGGTGGAGAAAGCTTCAAATCCACTTTCAAAGCACTTGCATGGTGTCAGAATTGTCCAGGTCTAGGTCTAGCTCTGTTCCTTCCTGGACCCTTTAAGTAGGGAAGAAATCACATAAATAGGTACATAAATAAGGAATTGAAGTGGCATTAGTATTTCTTTTTTGCCTACAGATTTTTAAATCTTGCCAGACTGAAGCTCTCTCTTTCATCAGGTTTTTTGAGAAGAGCCCTTGCCGAGTGATGTGATAGAGCCTGTCACAGCTGGCTTGGAGCACAGCAGCTTCAAACACACGGCCCTGTTGGATACCACCTGTAGACAGGTACTCCTGTCCTGTGGCCTGTATTTAGTACAGCACCTGTTCACGTGCCTAGTATGTGCTATACACAAATATAAGCCTTGCTAGGGAAGAAAACTGCAGGGCTTGCTGCTGGACACGCAATGCTGGATGGAAGCACTGGAGAATTTAGCAGCATCCAGTGATCTTGCCCCTTTGCTGTTAGTGATTGTTTGTATAATATATCCCCTTCAGTACTGTTTTCTTTCTGGCAGATGGGAGGGGACAGCCTGTATGCTGTTTTGACAGGCTTTCAGCCGGTCGAATGGGAAATACAAATCCAGACTGAGAAAATGGAGGGGAGGGATAGCCGTTAATTTGCCCAACATCCAAGGGAGGAAATCTTGAGATTTGTCTCTAATGCAGAAATAATTCAATATTGACCAAGTGGGTGTCTTCAATGGGGTAGCACCTGGAAGAGGCCAATATTTAGGGGTTTTGCCCAAGGCACATTTAGTCCTGCTCTACTGTTTAGTGAAAACGCCCAGTGCAGATGCCACCAGAGCCTCATCTCGTGGAATAACGCTGTAAGAAAGAATGTGGTTTACTTGTGAAAGTCTTGACCTCTTCTTATGAAAATAACACACAACTCAGTATTTTCACGGTGTATAAGTGAAACGCAGTTATTTTATTTCTTTTCTTTTCTTTTTTTATTTTTTGTCAATAAAATTCCATTTCCTTTCCCAAACGTTTGGGTTTGGGTTTTTTTTTCCTCGGTGATATGTCTCTTTCCTCGGTTAAGTGGAAGTTCCCAGGGGTGGTAACTGTGGGATTGGTGTGCTGGCATTTGTCGCCGTCTCACAAATACCTCCTGTAAGTTACCTGGAGCTGAGCCTTGTGCCTGTCCTGCTGTGTGTTACCTCTCCTCTGCTTGCCGTCCGCCTCAGGGAAGCAGACGGAGGTGCTTCCACTTTCCTCTGCAGCCGGCCGGAGCTTTCCTCCCAGGAACCCCTTACAAGAAAATCTCACTCCCTGAGGCAGTGCCTTGCTATTAACTGCCAACTGCTCCCGAGTTCCTGCAGATCTGGCCAATTGCAAATAATTATTGTGAAGAACGCCTAAAAGCCAGAAGGAAAGAATTTAAACCTGCTTGCGCCTGAGTATTTCAAAACCCCAGCGTCAGGAATAAGGAGAGGTAAAACACGCTGAACCCTCTGGGAATCTGAGGTATTTAAGTAGCCTCTGCAGTTAGCGAGCTTTCAGTGGGTGGACGTGCTGTCAAGAACGGGCAGTAAATCTCAGTGCAGCGTCAGAAGGGGACTAGCCTGACAGCTGCTGCTGGGTTAGGTCTCCTGAAGAGCAGGCCAAAAAGAGAGGCATGACAACAGGTCCACGTCTTCTTGGTCATGTCCTAATTTATTGGCATTTTTGCGGTCGCTCTCACGCTGTTTGCAGAGGTCTCCGCTGCGAGTCTCCTTGCATCCAAATCTGCCGAAGGACACTGCTTGTGCCGAATGCCTGGAAGCCAGCTGGACTGCAGTCCTTACCGCATGCAAGGGATACTGCTGCTGAAGAGCCTAATCCTAACTTGCGCAGGAAACAACTCCTAGCTACCTTATCTACGTCTACCAAAATGATCCTCAAGTCCTATGCATCCAAGCGCCCTCTTGGAGGCGCTGCCCGCTCCCACGGCTGTGTGCAGCCCCATCGTGAAGCTGCTCTCGGGAAGCGTTTGGAGAATGCCCAGAAGGTCGTCGCCGTCGCCTCTCTCCTCTGGGACGCCGAGCCGAAGAGCGGGCTGGACGCGGCGTGTGCCTGCGCTCTGCCTTACCGGGCCCTTCATCCTCTTTGCCCCGGCTTCTGTTCCGCAGGGCTGGAGCTCCCTTGCTGGCTGCCGCTGCCAGCGGCCGCTCTCCTCTTTCTGAGCAGCCACAAGAGCCCCAACAGCATGAGCGGGGCGTCGGCAGCGAGCCAAAACCCGCCGTGCTGCCAGACAGCGAGGAGCGCAACTTCCTGGAGCCCCCGCGGCTCCTGCTTCTTCTGCAGCTGCTGCTGCAGACACATCAGGAACTGCTGCTGCTGCTCCTGCTCCTCCTCATACCGCCGCAGGTTGACTCGCGTGATCAGGTCTGGCGGCTCGTTTCCCCTGAGCACGAAGTGTAGGATGCTCAGCACGGTCAGGATGCGGCCGATGCCCAGAGCCATGGTCTGCAGGAGGAGGGAGAGAAGGGGTAAAGGCAAAGCGCTCAGCAGGGCTGGCCGGGAGGGAGATGGTGGCTGGCACAGAGGGGCAGGAGATGCAGGGGCCGAGCAACAGCTGTGACAGGGCACGAGGGAGCTGGCGGGCAGCACGGGAAAGGCTGCTGAGCGCTGCCCCATGGGGGCACGTCCTCACAGCCCACTCGTGCACTCCTCGTGGCTGCCAGCCCTGGCGCGGGCCCTCTGCACCCAGCCCTGAAGGCAGCATTATCCCTGCCCAAGGAGCTCCATGCGGTGCCTGCACCCTCGCCCCGGCCTTTGAGAGCCCTCCATGGCCCAGCACTTGTGCCAAGGCCCTCACCCAGCCTTGCCTTCCCCCCGCCCGCCACACTCACCGCTCTCCCGAGCTATACTGCAGGGGCAGTGCCGCTGCTGCTAGTGCCTTAAGGCACCCCTCTGTGACGTCAGAGGCACCACAGCCCCATGGCAACACCCCGCTCTGACGGCCACGCCCAACGCGTGGCTCTCCGGCCCCTGCAGCGGGGAAATACCGCCCCCCCGTGGCAGGACAGAGCTCCCAGGGCCCCTAAGCCTCCCCAGAAAGAGCAGCCGCCCTGGCACAAGGGCCTCCCTGGCCTGCACAGGGAGCTCCACGCCCCACTGTGCCCTTCAGTCGGCCTCCTGTCTCCCTCCACGGCACCCACAGCAGCAGCCTTGAGGAGCCTGTGGGCAGGAGCTCTTGGTCACGCTTTCCCACCTATGCATGTAGCACGCACACTCCTGCCACTCCCAGCTGTGCTGGAGAATTACATAGCGGCCCAGCGCCCAGGGACTTGTGACAGCCCAGCCTGATGTGAAATCGGGCGGCTGTTTATCAGAAGAGTTATGAAGGCTGAGACAAGGAGGCACAAAAGCACAATGTAGTCAGTTCTAAGTAACGTAAGTTTGATGGCTTTGTAATGGAAAAGAACTGCGGTGCTTCAAGGTAGTTGACATCGTTTCAGGTCCTTAGGACCTTAGTACAAAAAGTGTATGAAAAGCAGAAGAGAAAAACCGGGCCTGGGGATGGGGATTATCTGAGACTAGCAGGTGTCCAGGATGGGCAGAAGTTACGAAGATGGTTGCGAGAAGTGAACGACCCTCGAAGACCACCATCACATTTTTTGTATGCATGTGGGAAAGTTTCTGGAAAATGGTGTCATTCATGTGTAGCCTCATATATAAGGATGGCCTGTATAGCCATACGGGGACACACGTTAGGAGGAGCTATGCCCCGTGTCTCCCGGCGCCACAAGAAAGAATACCTGGAGTTCCTGGAGTTTTCTCCAAATCAAGGCTTATCTAGTAATGGTCTCATTGCTACTGCCTCTGCTGAGGAAGAAAAGCAAAGAGCAAATAAGGAGCAAGCAGATCCTTTCCCTGGAGAGCAACTTGCCGAGCCTCACGGTTGGGCTCCCAGTCCTGGCTCCCCTCACAGCTGCTGCAGCTGCTGCTGCAGCATAGAAGAAGGAGCCTTTGGTAGGGGCAGAGCAGAGCAGAGCGAGTTCTGCTCCTGCCTCCCCGAGGGCTTTGCTCACCCCTGCAAACCGCTTATTGCCTTGGTGCTCTTTTGGACAACAGAGCTGCGGTGTTGCACGTACCCCCTCACCTGTAGCATCAGTAGAAGCATCTAGGAGCTGATAACGTTGTCCTTGTGGGCGCTGAGGTCCTGGTAGGCACTGCCCGTTCTTATGGCCGCTTGCAGCCCTGTGATAAATGTGTTCTAGGCAGCCCAGGTAAAGCTGTGACTACAGCAAGTCTGGCAAGAAGAGCTGGCCCCGTGCAGTCAGGCATAAGAGTGCTCCTCTCCTGTATCTCTCTCCTGTTTCCCTGATGGTTTTCAGCTCCATAGTGGAACCTCCCATACCAACAGTTGCCTAAAGCTCTCAATTTCTTTTGAGCAACTCCCTGGTGTTGCTGTCCACATTTCTGAGATCTGTGCTGTACCTACAGATGGTGTCAGGTCTGCAGCTCTTTACCGTTACACGTCTCCCACTTTGTATTGTTCTTGCTGATCCATGGGGCTTTAAGTGCTGCGAGACCCAGTCAGCCCCCCGCAGCCTTCTGGCACCCGCAATGTTTCTCAGAGGCTTTGAAGAAAGAAGCCTGTGGCAACCCAAGCAAAGGCAGCCCAGCGGTTTCTGCTTGCACACCTTCTGCAGGCTGGTGTGAGCTCTGCATGCTGCCCTCCGCGAGCTCTTCTTTAGCAGTGCAACAGCTACCTACCTCCTGCCACTGCTCCTAAATCCTGAGGCCTCTCTCACCTGGTTCTTGCAGGTGTAACTGGGGGGAATGATGATAGTGACAGATCACTTTGACACCCCAGAGGCTCTTTCACCCTGAATTCATTAAAAGTCTGTTCAACTCTACCCCGTTTTACCAGCTTTCGGCTATACTTTAGAGACCTACAGCCGCTAGTGATCACTTTGCTCCAGAGCTGATTGATTAGAGGAACTTGCTGCGGAGTACTGTTATGGACAGAAAAGAAGAGCTTTGAATCAGGGCTGCTCATTAGCAGCAGCAATCAGTCTGGCAGATCCCAGCCACATGTAGCCTTTTGTTCCAGAATAGTCAAAGGATTTGGAGAGAGAGTCAGGTGGCTGTAATATAGTAGGGATAGAACAAGCCCAGCAGCCCTGGACAAACTGAATAACTTCGTAAAAGATGCCTTTTAAAGTACCATTTTTCTAGTGCTAAATTGTTAAAGAAGTATTTATGAGCAGACTTTCTATGTACTTGGTGCGGTGCTTTGTACTGACTACGTAGACCTGTTACACGTTTACACCTCTTAATGATTGTCTTCGAGGCGTATGTAGTAATTTAATGACGTTTACGACAGAAAACCGATGCAGTTCTGTGTAGTAGCAAGTGATTTCATTTCCGATGAAACTGTAGGCTTTTGTAGTGCTTGTGTATTTTTCTGGTTGGCAGTTACGAGTTGTACTCTTCCTGCGCTGAGGCTTGTCCGCTTGATTGTAGAGAGGGGCAATAGGATGGTAGATACCACACTTCTTTAATAAAAGAAAACCCTAAATCTTGGTCCCTTATCCATGATAAAATCAGGTGAGTTTTGTGGCATAGGCCTGAAATTCAGCTTTTGCACCGGAATAAACTATCAAATACACCTAGGGCAGGTTCAAAGTATGCGATGAGGGATCTGTTTCTATAATTAAGTAAGACATGGGGACCTTACATGTGCTGGATAGCAACATATAAATGGACAGGCCAAGAGACTGGAACAAACCTGGTTTTTTCCCTCAAGAGTTCCCGAGCTCTGGATATGTTAAAAGGAAAGATCTGCTTTGCTGAGTTAGCGAGAAAAATTGCATTGAGATCAATAAATGCATTGTGGAGATGAGAGGCTATGGAAGGGAACAGCCATGCTTTGCATGCTTTGCTGTGCCTGGCTTTTCCTCCCCTGGCAGTCTGAGGGTGCAGCCTATCTGTGGTGGTAGCAGTGACTGTTGTTGCCTGCACCTTCTTCCTTTGGGAAAATTCGGAAGAGTAATTGAGCAAGTAGGAGATGAGTTCTCTGTGAAGCTGTTGGGCTGTTTATGTCGAAGTGCTGCGCTAAAGCTCTGGTTTAGCACAGCTCTGCGCTTTAAAGTGTGTGACGAACAGCACACTGCTTTCAAGGCGGCAGCGTAAGCTGGTAGGATATTCATTCTCCCTGTTGTAGGAACCTAGCTTAGGCATGTAGTTCGCCAAGACTTCGTTTGTAGGCCGTGGAGTATGAGACTCTGAAAGTGAGTTATTCACATGATTTAGGCTTGGCTCTTGCTCTTTGGAAAAGAAAGGTAGAGAATTACTGGCTGCTGTGATAGAACTGACCTGTTGGGCGCAGCTATACCAGAAACCCCTGCCCTGCCCTAGCCTTCCTTTCCCATCACTTGTGCTTTCCCTGGTACTTGCCTGTCCCATAACGAGTGAAGAGAAGGAGCTAGGACCAATGGGGAATTTATGCAGCCACATTCCGCCCCACCCCCCACCGCCCCCCCGGGTTTCCCTCCCCCCGCCCCCGAGGTTTTCGACTCCTTTAGTTCCCTACCTCATCCGGGGAACGCTTGTGCTGCTGCTGGGGAGTGGCTGGGAATGTGCAGATAGACAAATGAGGGAGCATGGGGTTGCGTCTTTTCCTGGCAGGGAGATGCTGGATAAGCAGAACTTAATGGCAAAGCTGCGCTGTGAGTGGTAAAAGAAGTCTTTGTCAGATGAGTACTTGCAAAAAGAGCTGCAGGCTTCATAATCAGAGTTTGGTGTTCTCAATCCAGCCCATCCCTTGTATTGCAAAAACATTATGGTACTAAAAGAGTTTGTGTGACTGTTCTTAATGATCTGTGCGACGCTCGTGCAGAGTAGAAAACTGCACAGAATAAAGCTGTTATCTCACTAGGGAACTTAGTAGGAAGATCCAGGTGGAGAAAGCTTCAAATCCACTTTCAAAGCACTTGCATGGTGTCAGAATTGTCCAGGTCTAGGTCTAGCTCTGTTCCTTCCTGGACCCTTTAAGTAGGGAAGAAATCACATAAATAGGTACATAAATAAGGAATTGTAGTGGCATTAGTATTTCTTTTTTGCCTACAGATTTTTAAATCTTGCCAGACTGAAGCTCTCTCTTTCATCAGGTTTTTTGAGAAGAGCCCTTGCCGAGTGATGTGATAGAGCCTGTCACAGCTGGCTTGGAGCACAGCAGCTTCAAACACACGGCCCTGTTGGATACCACCTGTAGACAGGTACTCCTGTCCTGTGGCTTGTATTTCGTACAGCACCTGTTCACGTGCCTAGTATGTGCTATACGCAAATATAAGCCTTGCTAGGGAAGAAAACTGCAGGGCTTGCTGCTGGACACGCAATGCTGGATGGAAGCACTGGAGAATTTAGCAGCATCCAGTGATCTTGCCCCTTTGCTGTTAGTGATTGTTTGTATAATATATCCCCTTCAGTACTGTTTTCTTTCTGGCAGATGGGAGGGGACAGCCTGTATGCTGTTTTGACAGGCTTTCAGCCGGTCGAATGGGAAATACAAATCCAGACTGAGAAAATGGAGGGGAGGGATAGCCGTTAATTTGCCCAACATCCAAGGGAGGAAATCTTGAGATTTGTCTCTAATGCAGAAATAATTCAATATTGACCAAGTGGGTGTCTTCAATGGGGTAGCACCTGGAAGAGGCCAATATTTAGGGGTTTTGCCCAAGGCACATTTAGTCCTGCTCTACTGTTTAGTGAAAACGCCCAGTGCAGATGCCACCAGAGCCTCATCTCGTGGAATAACGCTGTAAGAAAGAATGTGGTTTACTTGTGAAAGTCTTGACCTCTTCTTATGAAAATAACACACAACTCAGTATTTTCACGGTGTATAAGTGAAACGCAGTTATTTTATTTCTTTTCTTTTCTTTTTTTATTTTTTGTCAATAAAATTCCATTTCCTTTCCCAAACGTTTGGGTTTGGGTTTTTTTTTCCTCGGTGATATGTCTCTTTCCTCGGTTAAGTGGAAGTTCCCAGGGGTGGTAACTGTGGGATTGGTGTGCTGGCATTTGTCGCCGTCTCACAAATACCTCCTGTAAGTTACCTGGAGCTGAGCCTTGTGCCTGTCCTGCTGTGTGCTACCTCTCCTCTGCTTGCCGTCCGCCTCAGGGAAGCAGACGGAGGTGCTTCCACTTTCCTCTGCAGCCGGCCGGAGCTTTCCTCCCAGGAACCCCTTACAAGAAAATCTCACTCCCTGAGGCAGTGCCTTGCTATTAACTGCCAACTGCTCCCGAGTTCCTGCAGATCTGGCCAATTGCAAATAATTATTGTGAAGAACGCCTAAAAGCCAGAAGGAAAGAATTTAAACCTGCTTGCGCCTGAGTATTTCAAAACCCCAGCGTCAGGAATAAGGAGAGGTAAAACACGCTGAACCCTCTGGGAATCTGAGGTATTTAAGTAGCCTCTGCAGTTAGCGAGCTTTCAGTGGGTGGACGTGCTGTCAAGAACGGGCAGTAAATCTCAGTGCAGCGTCAGAAGGGGACTAGCCTGACAGCTGCTGCTGGGTTAGGTCTCCTGAAGAGCAGGCCAAAAAGAGAGGCATGACAACAGGTCCACGTCTTCTTGGTCATGTCCTAATTTATTGGCATTTTTGCGGTCGCTCTCACGCTGTTTGCAGAGGTCTCCGCTGCGAGTCTCCTTGCATCCAAATCTGCCGAAGGACACTGCTTGTGCCGAATGCCTGGAAGCCAGCTGGACTGCAGTCCTTACCGCATGCAAGGGATACTGCTGCTGAAGAGCCTAATCCTAACTTGCGCAGGAAACAACTCCTAGCTACCTTATCTACGTCTACCAAAATGATCCTCAAGTCCTATGCATCCAAGCGCCCTCTTGGAGGCGCTGCCCGCTCCCACGGCTGTGTGCAGCCCCATCGTGAAGCTGCTCTCGGGAAGCGTTTGGAGAATGCCCAGAAGGTCGTCGCCGTCGCCTCTCTCCTCTGGGACGCCGAGCCGAAGAGCGGGCTGGACGCGGCGTGTGCCTGCGCTCTGCCTTACCGGGCCCTTCATCCTCTTTGCCCCGGCTTCTGTTCCGCAGGGCTGGAGCTCCCTTGCTGGCTGCCGCTGCCAGCGGCCGCTCTCCTCTTTCTGAGCAGCCACAAGAGCCCCAACAGCATGAGCGGGGCGTCGGCAGCGAGCCAAAACCCGCCGTGCTGCCAGACAGCGAGGAGCACAACTTCCTGGAGCCCCCGCGGCTCCTGCTTCTTCTGCAGCTGCTGCTGCAGACACATCAGGAACTGCTGCTGCTGCTCCTGCTCCTCCTCATACCGCCGCAGGTTGACTCGCGTGATCAGGTCTGGCGGCTCGTTTCCCCTGAGCACGAAGTGTAGGATGCTCAGCACGGTCAGGATGCGGCCGATGCCCAGAGCCATGGTCTGCAGGAGGAGGGAGAGAAGGGGTAAAGGCAAAGCGCTCAGCAGGGCTGGCCGGGAGGGAGATGGTGGCTGGCACAGAGGGGCAGGAGATGCAGGGGCCGAGCAACAGCTGTGACAGGGCACGAGGGAGCTGGCGGGCAGCACGGGAAAGGCTGCTGAGCGCTGCCCCATGGGGGCACGTCCTCACAGCCCACTCGTGCACTCCTCGTGGCTGCCAGCCCTGGCGCGGGCCCTCTGCACCCAGCCCTGAAGGCAGCATTATCCCTGCCCAAGGAGCTCCATGCGGTGCCTGCACCCTCGCCCCGGCCTTTGAGAGCCCTCCATGGCCCAGCACTTGTGCCAAGGCCCTCACCCAGCCTTGCCTTCCCCCCGCCCGCCACACTCACCGCTCTCCCGAGCTATACTGCAGGGGCAGTGCCGCTGCTGCTAGTGCCTTAAGGCACCCCTCTGTGACGTCAGAGGCACCACAGCCCCATGGCAACACCCCGCTCTGACGGCCACGCCCAACGCGTGGCTCTCCGGCCCCTGCAGCGGGGAAATACCGCCCCCCCGTGGCAGGACAGAGCTCCCAGGGCCCCTAAGCCTCCCCAGAAAGAGCAGCCGCCCTGGCACAAGGGCCTCCCTGGCCTGCACAGGGAGCTCCACGCCCCACTGTGCCCTTCAGTCGGCCTCCTGTCTCCCTCCACGGCACCCACAGCAGCAGCCTTGAGGAGCCTGTGGGCAGGAGCTCTTGGTCACGCTTTCCCACCTACGCATGTAGCACGCACACTCCTGCCACTCCCAGCTGTGCTGGAGAATTACATAGCGGCCCAGCGCCCAGAGACTTGTGACAGCCCAGCCTGATGTGAAATCGGTCGGCTGTTTATCAGAAGAGTTATGAAGGCTGAGACAAGGAGGCACAAAAGCACAATGTAGTCAGTTCTAAGTAACGTAAGTTTGATGGCTTTGTAATGGAAAAGAACTGCGGTGCTTCAAGGTAGTTGACATCGTTTCAGGTCCTTAGGACCTTAGTACAAAAAGTGTATGAAAAGCAGAAGAGAAAAACCGGGCCTGGGGATGGGGATTATCTGAGACTAGCAGGTGTCCAGGATGGGCAGAAGTTACGAAGATGGTTGCGAGAAGTGAACGACCCTCGAAGACCACCATCACATTTTTTGTATGCATGTGGGAAAGTTTCTGGAAAATGGTGTCATTCATGTGTAGCCTCATATATAAGGATGGCCTGTATAGCCATACGGGGACACACGTTAGGAGGAGCTATGCCCCGTGTCTCCCGGCGCCACAAGAAAGAATACCTGCTTGTCAACTTGAAACTCTGTTGGCGAGTTTGTTCCTGGAGTTTTCTCCAAATCAAGGCTTATCTAGTAATGGTCTCATTGCTACTGCCTCTGCTGAGGAAGAAAAGCAAAGAGCAAATAAGGAGCAAGCAGATCCTTTCCCTGGAGAGCAACTTGCCGAGCCTCACGGTTGGGCTCCCAGTCCTGGCTCCCCTCACAGCTGCTGCAGCTGCTGCTGCAGCATAGAAGAAGGAGCCTTTGGTAGGGGCAGAGCAGAGCAGAGCGAGTTCTGCTCCTGCCTCCCCGAGGGCTTTGCTCACCCCTGCAAACCGCTTATTGCCTTGGTGCTCTTTTGGACAACAGAGCTGCGGTGTTGCACGTACCCCCTCACCTGCAGCATCAGTAGAAGCATCTAGGAGCTGATAACGTTGTCCTTGTGGGCGCTGAGGTCCTGGTAGGCACTGCCCGTTCTTATGGCCGCTTGCAGCCCTGTGATAAATGTGTTCTAGGCAGCCCAGGTAAAGCTGTGACTACAGCAAGTCTGGCAAGAAGAGCTGGCCCCGTGCAGTCAGGCATAAGAGTGCTCCTCTCCTGTAGCTCTCTCCTGTTTCCCTGATGGTTTTCAGCTCCATAGTGGAACCTCCCATACCAACAGTTGCCTAAAGCTCTCAATTTCTTTTGAGCAACTCCCTGGTGTTGCTGTCCACATTTCTGAGATCTGTGCTGTACCTACAGATGGTGTCAGGTCTGCAGCTCTTTACCGTTACACGTCTCCCACTTTGTATTGTTCTTGCTGATCCATGGGGCTTTAAGTGCTGCGAGACCCAGTCAGCCCCCCGCAGCCTTCTGGCACCCGCAATGTTTCTCAGAGGCTTTGAAGAAAGAAGCCTGTGGCAACCCAAGCAAAGGCAGCCCAGCGGTTTCTGCTTGCACACCTTCTGCAGGCTGGTGTGAGCTCTGCATGCTGCCCTCCGCGAGCTCTTCTTTAGCAGTGCAACAGCTACCTACCTCCTGCCACTGCTCCTAAATCCTGAGGCCTCTCTCACCTGGTTCTTGCAGGTGTAACTGGGGGGAATGATGATAGTGACAGATCACTTTGACACCCCAGAGGCTCTTTCACCCTGAATTCATTAAAAGTCTGTTCAACTCTACCCCGTTTTACCAGCTTTCGGCTATACTTTAGAGACCTACAGCCGCTAGTGATCACTTTGCTCCAGAGCTGATTGATTAGAGGAACTTGCTGCGGAGTACTGTTATGGACAGAAAAGAAGAGCTTTGAATCAGGGCTGCTCATTAGCAGCAGCAATCAGTCTGGCAGATCCCAGCCACATGTAGCCTTTTGTTCCAGAATAGTCAAAGGATTTGGAGAGAGAGTCAGGTGGCTGTAATATAGTAGGGATAGAACAAGCCCAGCAGCCCTGGACAAACTGAATAACTTCGTAAAAGATGCCTTTTAAAGTACCATTTTTCTAGTGCTAAATTGTTAAAGAAGTATTTATGAGCAGACTTTCTATGTACTTGGTGCGGTGCTTTGTACTGACTACGTAGACCTGTTACACGTTTACACCTCTTAATGATTGTCTTCGAGGCGTATGTAGTAATTTAATGACGTTTACGACAGAAAACCGATGCAGTTCTGTGTAGTAGCAAGTGATTTCATTTCCGATGAAACTGTAGGCTTTTGTAGTGCTTGTGTATTTTTCTGGTTGGCAGTTACGAGTTGTACTCTTCCTGCGCTGAGGCTTGTCCGCTTGATTGTAGAGAGGGGCAATAGGATGGTAGATACCACACTTCTTTAATAAAAGAAAACCCTAAATCTTGGTCCCTTATCCATGATAAAATCAGGTGAGTTTTGTGGCATAGGCCTGAAATTCAGCTTTTGCACCGGAATAAACTATCAAATACACCTAGGGCAGGTTCAAAGTATGCGATGAGGGATCTGTTTCTATAATTAAGTAAGACATGGGGACCTTACATGTGCTGGATAGCAACATATAAATGGACAGGCCAAGAGACTGGAACAAACCTGGTTTTTTCCCTCAAGAGTTCCCGAGCTCTGGATATGTTAAAAGGAAAGATCTGCTTTGCTGAGTTAGCGAGAAAAATTGCATTGAGATCAATAAATGCATTGTGGAGATGAGAGGCTATGGAAGGGAACAGCCATGCTTTGCATGCTTTGCTGTGCCTGGCTTTTCCTCCCCTGGCAGTCTGAGGGTGCAGCCTATCTGTGGTGGTAGCAGTGACTGTTGTTGCCTGCACCTTCTTCCTTTGGGAAAATTCGGAAGAGTAATTGAGCAAGTAGGAGATGAGTTCTCTGTGAAGCTGTTGGGCTGTTTATGTCGAAGTGCTGCGCTAAAGCTCTGGTTTAGCACAGCTCTGCGCTTTAAAGTGTGTGACGAACAGCACACCGCTTTCAAGGCGGCAGCGTAAGCTGGTAGGATATTCATTCTCCCTGTTGTAGGAACCTAGCTTAGGCATGTAGTTCGCCAAGACTTCGTTTGTAGGCCGTGGAGTATGAGACTCTGAAAGTGAGTTATTCACATGATTTAGGCTTGGCTCTTGCTCTTTGGAAAAGAAAGGTAGAGAATTACTGGCTGCTGTGATAGAACTGACCTGTTGGGCGCAGCTATACCAGAAACCCCTGCCCTGCCCTAGCCTTCCTTTCCCATCACTTGTGCTTTCCCTGGTACTTGCCTGTCCCATAACGAGTGAAGAGAAGGAGCTAGGACCAATGGGGAATTTATGCAGCCACATTCCGCCCCACCCCCCACCGCCCCCCCGGGTTTCCCTCCCCCCGCCCCCGAGGTTTTCGACTCCTTTAGTTCCCTACCTCATCCGGGGAACGCTTGTGCTGCTGCTGGGGAGTGGCTGGGAATGTGCAGATAGACAAATGAGGGAGCATGGGGTTGCGTCTTTTCCTGGCAGGGAGATGCTGGATAAGCAGAACTTAATGGCAAAGCTGCGCTGTGAGTGGTAAAAGAAGTCTTTGTCAGATGAGTACTTGCAAAAAGAGCTGCAGGCTTCATAATCAGAGTTTGGTGTTCTCAATCCAGCCCATCCCTTGTATTGCAAAAACATTATGGTACTAAAAGAGTTTGTGTGACTGTTCTTAATGATCTGTGCGACGCTCGTGCAGAGTAGAAAACTGCACAGAATAAAGCTGTTATCTCACTAGGGAACTTAGTAGGAAGATCCAGGTGGAGAAAGCTTCAAATCCACTTTCAAAGCACTTGCATGGTGTCAGAATTGTCCAGGTCTAGGTCTAGCTCTGTTCCTTCCTGGACCCTTTAAGTAGGGAAGAAATCACATAAATAGGTACATAAATAAGGAATTGTAGTGGCATTAGTATTTCTTTTTTGCCTACAGATTTTTAAATCTTGCCAGACTGAAGCTCTCTCTTTCATCAGGTTTTTTGAGAAGAGCCCTTGCCGAGTGATGTGATAGAGCCTGTCACAGCTGGCTTGGAGCACAGCAGCTTCAAACACACGGCCCTGTTGGATACCACCTGTAGACAGGTACTCCTGTCCTGTGGCTTGTATTTCGTACAGCACCTGTTCACGTGCCTAGTATGTGCTATACGCAAATATAAGCCTTGCTAGGGAAGAAAACTGCAGGGCTTGCTGCTGGACACGCAATGCTGGATGGAAGCACTGGAGAATTTAGCAGCATCCAGTGATCTTGCCCCTTTGCTGTTAGTGATTGTTTGTATAATATATCCCCTTCAGTACTGTTTTCTTTCTGGCAGATGGGAGGGGACAGCCTGTATGCTGTTTTGACAGGCTTTCAGCCGGTCGAATGGGAAATACAAATCCAGACTGAGAAAATGGAGGGGAGGGATAGCCGTTAATTTGCCCAACATCCAAGGGAGGAAATCTTGAGATTTGTCTCTAATGCAGAAATAATTCAATATTGACCAAGTGGGTGTCTTCAATGGGGTAGCACCTGGAAGAGGCCAATATTTAGGGGTTTTGCCCAAGGCACATTTAGTCCTGCTCTACTGTTTAGTGAAAACGCCCAGTGCAGATGCCACCAGAGCCTCATCTCGTGGAATAACGCTGTAAGAAAGAATGTGGTTTACTTGTGAAAGTCTTGACCTCTTCTTATGAAAATAACACACAACTCAGTATTTTCACGGTGTATAAGTGAAACGCAGTTATTTTATTTCTTTTCTTTTCTTTTTTTATTTTTTGTCAATAAAATACCATTTCCTTTCCCAAACGTTTGGGTTTGGGTTTTTTTTTCCTCGGTGATATGTCTCTTTCCTCGGTTAAGTGGAAGTTCCCAGGGGTGGTAACTGTGGGATTGGTGTGCTGGCATTTGTCGCCGTCTCACAAATACCTCCTGTAAGTTACCTGGAGCTGAGCCTTGTGCCTGTCCTGCTGTGTGCTACCTCTCCTCTGCTTGCCGTCCGCCTCAGGGAAGCAGACGGAGGTGCTTCCACTTTCCTCTGCAGCCGGCCGGAGCTTTCCTCCCAGGAACCCCTTACAAGAAAATCTCACTCCCTGAGGCAGTGCCTTGCTATTAACTGCCAACTGCTCCCGAGTTCCTGCAGATCTGGCCAATTGCAAATAATTATTGTGAAGAACGCCTAAAAGCCAGAAGGAAAGAATTTAAACCTGCTTGCGCCTGAGTATTTCAAAACCCCAGCGTCAGGAATAAGGAGAGGTAAAACACGCTGAACCCTCTGGGAATCTGAGGTATTTAAGTAGCCTCTGCAGTTAGCGAGCTTTCAGTGGGTGGACGTGCTGTCAAGAACGGGCAGTAAATCTCAGTGCAGCGTCAGAAGGGGACTAGCCTGACAGCTGCTGCTGGGTTAGGTCTCCTGAAGAGCAGGCCAAAAAGAGAGGCATGACAACAGGTCCACGTCTTCTTGGTCATGTCCTAATTTATTGGCATTTTTGCGGTCGCTCTCACGCTGTTTGCAGAGGTCTCCGCTGCGAGTCTCCTTGCATCCAAATCTGCCGAAGGACACTGCTTGTGCCGAATGCCTGGAAGCCAGCTGGACTGCAGTCCTTACCGCATGCAAGGGATACTGCTGCTGAAGAGCCTAATCCTAACTTGCGCAGGAAACAACTCCTAGCTACCTTATCTACGTCTACCAAAATGATCCTCAAGTCCTATGCATCCAAGCGCCCTCTTGGAGGCGCTGCCCGCTCCCACGGCTGTGTGCAGCCCCATCGTGAAGCTGCTCTCGGGAAGCGTTTGGAGAATGCCCAGAAGGTCGTCGCCGTCGCCTCTCTCCTCTGGGACGCCGAGCCGAAGAGCGGGCTGGACGCGGCGTGTGCCTGCGCTCTGCCTTACCGGGCCCTTCATCCTCTTTGCCCCGGCTTCTGTTCCGCAGGGCTGGAGCTCCCTTGCTGGCTGCCGCTGCCAGCGGCCGCTCTCCTCTTTCTGAGCAGCCACAAGAGCCCCAACAGCATGAGCGGGGCGTCGGCAGCGAGCCAAAACCCGCCGTGCTGCCAGACAGCGAGGAGCGCAACTTCCTGGAGCCCCCGCGGCTCCTGCTTCTTCTGCAGCTGCTGCTGCAGACACATCAGGAACTGCTGCTGCTGCTCCTGCTCCTCCTCATACCGCCGCAGGTTGACTCGCGTGATCAGGTCTGGCGGCTCGTTTCCCCTGAGCACGAAGTGTAGGATGCTCAGCACGGTCAGGATGCGGCCGATGCCCAGAGCCATGGTCTGCAGGAGGAGGGAGAGAAGGGGTAAAGGCAAAGCGCTCAGCAGGGCTGGCCGGGAGGGAGATGGTGGCTGGCACAGAGGGGCAGGAGATGCAGGGGCCGAGCAACAGCTGTGACAGGGCACGAGGGAGCTGGCGGGCAGCACGGGAAAGGCTGCTGAGCGCTGCCCCATGGGGGCACGTCCTCACAGCCCACTCGTGCACTCCTCGTGGCTGCCAGCCCTGGCGCGGGCCCTCTGCACCCAGCCCTGAAGGCAGCATTATCCCTGCCCAAGGAGCTCCATGCGGTGCCTGCACCCTCGCCCCGGCCTTTGAGAGCCCTCCATGGCCCAGCACTTGTGCCAAGGCCCTCACCCAGCCTTGCCTTCCCCCCGCCCGCCACACTCACCGCTCTCCCGAGCTATACTGCAGGGGCAGTGCCGCTGCTGCTAGTGCCTTAAGGCACCCCTCTGTGACGTCAGAGGCACCACAGCCCCATGGCAACACCCCGCTCTGACGGCCACGCCCAACGCGTGGCTCTCCGGCCCCTGCAGCGGGGAAATACCGCCCCCCCGTGGCAGGACAGAGCTCCCAGGGCCCCTAAGCCTCCCCAGAAAGAGCAGCCGCCCTGGCACAAGGGCCTCCCTGGCCTGCACAGGGAGCTCCACGCCCCACTGTGCCCTTCAGTCGGCCTCCTGTCTCCCTCCACGGCACCCACAGCAGCAGCCTTGAGGAGCCTGTGGGCAGGAGCTCTTGGTCACGCTTTCCCACCTACGCATGTAGCACGCACACTCCTGCCACTCCCAGCTGTGCTGGAGAATTACATAGCGGCCCAGCGCCCAGAGACTTGTGACAGCCCAGCCTGATGTGAAATCGGGCGGCTGTTTATCAGAAGAGTTATGAAGGCTGAGACAAGGAGGCACAAAAGCACAATGTAGTCAGTTCTAAGTAACGTAAGTTTGATGGCTTTGTAATGGAAAAGAACTGCGGTGCTTCAAGGTAGTTGACATCGTTTCAGGTCCTTAGGACCTTAGTACAAAAAGTGTATGAAAAGCAGAAGAGAAAAACCGGGCCTGGGGATGGGGATTATCTGAGACTAGCAGGTGTCCAGGATGGGCAGAAGTTACGAAGATGGTTGCGAGAAGTGAACGACCCTCGAAGACCACCATCACATTTTTTGTATGCATGTGGGAAAGTTTCTGGAAAATGGTGTCATTCATGTGTAGCCTCATATATAAGGATGGCCTGTATAGCCATACGGGGACACACGTTAGGAGGAGCTATGCCCCGTGTCTCCCGGCGCCACAAGAAAGAATACCTGGAGTTCCTGGAGTTTTCTCCAAATCAAGGCTTATCTAGTAATGGTCTCATTGCTACTGCCTCTGCTGAGGAAGAAAAGCAAAGAGCAAATAAGGAGCAAGCAGATCCTTTCCCTGGAGAGCAACTTGCCGAGCCTCACGGTTGGGCTCCCAGTCCTGGCTCCCCTCACAGCTGCTGCAGCTGCTGCTGCAGCATAGAAGAAGGAGCCTTTGGTAGGGGCAGAGCAGAGCAGAGCGAGTTCTGCTCCTGCCTCCCCGAGGGCTTTGCTCACCCCTGCAAACCGCTTATTGCCTTGGTGCTCTTTTGGACAACAGAGCTGCGGTGTTGCACGTACCCCCTCACCTGTAGCATCAGTAGAAGCATCTAGGAGCTGATAACGTTGTCCTTGTGGGCGCTGAGGTCCTGGTAGGCACTGCCCGTTCTTATGGCCGCTTGCAGCCCTGTGATAAATGTGTTCTAGGCAGCCCAGGTAAAGCTGTGACTACAGCAAGTCTGGCAAGAAGAGCTGGCCCCGTGCAGTCAGGCATAAGAGTGCTCCTCTCCTGTAGCTCTCTCCTGTTTCCCTGATGGTTTTCAGCTCCATAGTGGAACCTCCCATACCAACAGTTGCCTAAAGCTCTCAATTTCTTTTGAGCAACTCCCTGGTGTTGCTGTCCACATTTCTGAGATCTGTGCTGTACCTACAGATGGTGTCAGGTCTGCAGCTCTTTACCGTTACACGTCTCCCACTTTGTATTGTTCTTGCTGATCCATGGGGCTTTAAGTGCTGCGAGACCCAGTCAGCCCCCCGCAGCCTTCTGGCACCCGCAATGTTTCTCAGAGGCTTTGAAGAAAGAAGCCTGTGGCAACCCAAGCAAAGGCAGCCCAGCAGTTTCTGCTTGCACACCTTCTGCAGGCTGGTGTGAGCTCTGCATGCTGCCCTCCGCGAGCTCTTCTTTAGCAGTGCAACAGCTACCTACCTCCTGCCACTGCTCCTAAATCCTGAGGCCTCTCTCACCTGGTTCTTGCAGGTGTAACTGGGGGGAATGATGATAGTGACAGATCACTTTGACACCCCAGAGGCTCTTTCACCCTGAATTCATTAAAAGTCTGTTCAACTCTACCCCGTTTTACCAGCTTTCGGCTATACTTTAGAGACCTACAGCCGCTAGTGATCACTTTGCTCCAGAGCTGATTGATTAGAGGAACTTGCTGCGGAGTACTGTTATGGACAGAAAAGAAGAGCTTTGAATCAGGGCTGCTCATTAGCAGCAGCAATCAGTCTGGCAGATCCCAGCCACATGTAGCCTTTTGTTCCAGAATAGTCAAAGGATTTGGAGAGAGAGTCAGGTGGCTGTAATATAGTAGGGATAGAACAAGCCCAGCAGCCCTGGACAAACTGAATAACTTCGTAAAAGATGCCTTTTAAAGTACCATTTTTCTAGTGCTAAATTGTTAAAGAAGTATTTATGAGCAGACTTTCTATGTACTTGGTGCGGTGCTTTGTACTGACTACGTAGACCTGTTACACGTTTACACCTCTTAATGATTGTCTTCGAGGCGTATGTAGTAATTTAATGACGTTTACGACAGAAAACCGATGCAGTTCTGTGTAGTAGCAAGTGATTTCATTTCCGATGAAACTGTAGGCTTTTGTAGTGCTTGTGTATTTTTCTGGTTGGCAGTTACGAGTTGTACTCTTCCTGCGCTGAGGCTTGTCCGCTTGATTGTAGAGAGGGGCAATAGGATGGTAGATACCACACTTCTTTAATAAAAGAAAACCCTAAATCTTGGTCCCTTATCCATGATAAAATCAGGTGAGTTTTGTGGCATAGGCCTGAAATTCAGCTTTTGCACCGGAATAAACTATCAAATACACCTAGGGCAGGTTCAAAGTATGCGATGAGGGATCTGTTTCTATAATTAAGTAAGACATGGGGACCTTACATGTGCTGGATAGCAACATATAAATGGACAGGCCAAGAGACTGGAACAAACCTGGTTTTTTCCCTCAAGACTTCCCGAGCTCTGGATATGTTAAAAGGAAAGATCTGCTTTGCTGAGTTAGCGAGAAAAATTGCATTGAGATCAATAAATGCATTGTGGAGATGAGAGGCTATGGAAGGGAACAGCCATGCTTTGCATGCTTTGCTGTGCCTGGCTTTTCCTCCCCTGGCAGTCTGAGGGTGCAGCCTATCTGTGGTGGTAGCAGTGACTGTTGTTGCCTGCACCTTCTTCCTTTGGGAAAATTCGGAAGAGTAATTGAGCAAGTAGGAGATGAGTTCTCTGTGAAGCTGTTGGGCTGTTTATGTCGAAGTGCTGCGCTAAAGCTCTGGTTTAGCACAGCTCTGCGCTTTAAAGTGTGTGACGAACAGCACACCGCTTTCAAGGCGGCAGCGTAAGCTGGTAGGATATTCATTCTCCCTGTTGTAGGAACCTAGCTTAGGCATGTAGTTCGCCAAGACTTCGTTTGTAGGCCGTGGAGTATGAGACTCTGAAAGTGAGTTATTCACATGATTTAGGCTTGGCTCTTGCTCTTTGGAAAAGAAAGGTAGAGAATTACTGGCTGCTGTGATAGAACTGACCTGTTGGGCGCAGCTATACCAGAAACCCCTGCCCTGCCCTAGCCTTCCTTTCCCATCACTTGTGCTTTCCCTGGTACTTGCCTGTCCCATAACGAGTGAAGAGAAGGAGCTAGGACCAATGGGGAATTTATGCAGCCACATTCCGCCCCACCCCCCACCGCCCCCCCGGGTTTCCCTCCCCCCGCCCCCGAGGTTTTCGACTCCTTTAGTTCCCTACCTCATCCGGGGAACGCTTGTGCTGCTGCTGGGGAGTGGCTGGGAATGTGCAGATAGACAAATGAGGGAGCATGGGGTTGCGTCTTTTCCTGGCAGGGAGATGCTGGATAAGCAGAACTTAATGGCAAAGCTGCGCTGTGAGTGGTAAAAGAAGTCTTTGTCAGATGAGTACTTGCAAAAAGAGCTGCAGGCTTCATAATCAGAGTTTGGTGTTCTCAATCCAGCCCATCCCTTGTATTGCAAAAACATTATGGTACTAAAAGAGTTTGTGTGACTGTTCTTAATGATCTGTGCGACGCTCGTGCAGAGTAGAAAACTGCACAGAATAAAGCTGTTATCTCACTAGGGAACTTAGTAGGAAGATCCAGGTGGAGAAAGCTTCAAATCCACTTTCAAAGCACTTGCATGGTGTCAGAATTGTCCAGGTCTAGGTCTAGCTCTGTTCCTTCCTGGACCCTTTAAGTAGGGAAGAAATCACATAAATAGGTACATAAATAAGGAATTGAAGTGGCATTAGTATTTCTTTTTTGCCTACAGATTTTTAAATCTTGCCAGACTGAAGCTCTCTCTTTCATCAGGTTTTTTGAGAAGAGCCCTTGCCGAGTGATGTGATAGAGCCTGTCACAGCTGGCTTGGAGCACAGCAGCTTCAAACACACGGCCCTGTTGGATACCACCTGTAGACAGGTACTCCTGTCCTGTGGCCTGTATTTAGTACAGCACCTGTTCACGTGCCTAGTATGTGCTATACGCGAATATAAGCCTTGCTAGGGAAGAAAACTGCAGGGCTTGCTGCTGGACACGCAATGCTGGATGGAAGCACTGGAGAATTTAGCAGCATCCAGTGATCTTGCCCCTTTGCTGTTAGTGATTGTTTGTATAATATATCCCCTTCAGTACTGTTTTCTTTCTGGCAGATGGGAGGGGACAGCCTGTATGCTGTTTTGACAGGCTTTCAGCCGGTCGAATGGGAAATACAAATCCAGACTGAGAAAATGGAGGGGAGGGATAGCCGTTAATTTGCCCAACATCCAAGGGAGGAAATCTTGAGATTTGTCTCTAATGCAGAAATAATTCAATATTGACCAAGTGGGTGTCTTCAATGGGGTAGCACCTGGAAGAGGCCAATATTTAGGGGTTTTGCCCAAGGCACATTTAGTCCTGCTCTACTGTTTAGTGAAAACGCCCAGTGCAGATGCCACCAGAGCCTCATCTCGTGGAATAACGCTGTAAGAAAGAATGTGGTTTACTTGTGAAAGTCTTGACCTCTTCTTATGAAAATAACACACAACTCAGTATTTTCACGGTGTATAAGTGAAACGCAGTTATTTTATTATTTTTCTTTTCTTTTTTTATTTTTTTTTTGTCAATAAAATACCATTTCCTTTCCCAAATGTTTGGGTTTGGGTTTTTTTTTCCTCGGTGATATGTCTCTTTCCTCGGTTAAGTGGAAGTTCCCAGGGGTGGTAACTGTGGGATTGGTGTGCTGGCATTTGTCGCCGTCTCACAAATACCTCCTGTAAGTTACCTGGAGCTGAGCCTTGTGCCTGTCCTGCTGTGTGTTACCTCTCCTCTGCTTGCCGTCCGCCTCAGGGAAGCAGACGGAGGTGCTTCCACTTTCCTCTGCAGCCGGCCGGAGCTTTCCTCCCAGGAACCCCATACAAGAAAATCTCACTCCCTGAGGCAGTGCCTTGCTATTAACTGCCAACTGCTCCCGAGTTCCTGCAGATCTGGCCAATTGCAAATAATTATTGTGAAGAACGCCTAAAAGCCAGAAGGAAAGAATTTAAACCTGCTTGCGCCTGAGTATTTCAAAACCCCAGCGTCAGGAATAAGGAGAGGTAAAACACGCTGAACCCTCTGGGAATCTGAGGTATTTAAGTAGCCTCTGCAGTTAGCGAGCTTTCAGTGGGTGGACGTGCTGTCAAGAACGGGCAGTAAATCTCAGTGCAGCGTCAGAAGGGGACTAGCCTGACAGCTGCTGCTGGGTTAGGTCTCCTGAAGAGCAGGCCAAAAAGAGAGGCATGACAACAGGTCCACGTCTTCTTGGTCATGTCCTAATTTATTGGCATTTTTGCGGTCGCTCTCACGCTGTTTGCAGAGGTCTCCGCTGCGAGTCTCCTTGCATCCAAATCTGCCGAAGGACACTGCTTGTGCCGAATGCCTGGAAGCCAGCTGGACTGCAGTCCTTACCGCATGCAAGGGATACTGCTGCTGAAGAGCCTAATCCTAACTTGCGCAGGAAACAACTCCTAGCTACCTTATCTACGTCTACCAAAATGATCCTCAAGTCCTATGCATCCAAGCGCCCTCTTGGAGGCGCTGCCCGCTCCCACGGCTGTGTGCAGCCCCATCGTGAAGCTGCTCTCGGGAAGCGTTTGGAGAATGCCCAGAAGGTCGTCGCCGTCGCCTCTCTCCTCTGGGACGCCGAGCCGAAGAGCGGGCTGGACGCGGCGTGTGCCTGCGCTCTGCCTTACCGGGCCCTTCATCCTCTTTGCCCCGGCTTCTGTTCCGCAGGGCTGGAGCTCCCTTGCTGGCTGCCGCTGCCAGCGGCCGCTCTCCTCTTTCTGAGCAGCCACAAGAGCCCCAACAGCATGAGCGGGGCGTCGGCAGCGAGCCAAAACCCGCCGTGCTGCCAGACAGCGAGGAGCGCAACTTCCTGGAGCCCCCGCGGCTCCTGCTTCTTCTGCAGCTGCTGCTGCAGACACATCAGGAACTGCTGCTGCTGCTCCTGCTCCTCCTCATACCGCCGCAGGTTGACTCGCGTGATCAGGTCTGGCGGCTCGTTTCCCCTGAGCACGAAGTGTAGGATGCTCAGCACGGTCAGGATGCGGCCGATGCCCAGAGCCATGGTCTGCAGGAGGAGGGAGAGAAGGGGTAAAGGCAAAGCGCTCAGCAGGGCTGGCCGGGAGGGAGATGGTGGCTGGCACAGAGGGGCAGGAGATGGAGGGGCCGAGCGACAGCTGTGACAGGGCACGAGGGAGCTGGCGGGCAGCACGGGAAAGGCTGCTGAGCGCTGCCCCATGGGGGCACGTCCTCACAGCCCACTCGTGCACTCCTCGTGGCTGCCAGCCCTGGCGCGGCCCCTCTGCACCCAGCCCTGAAGGCAGCATTATCCCTGCCCAAGGAGCTCCATGCGGTGCCTGCACCCTCGCCCCGGCCTTTGAGAGCCCTCCATGGCCCAGCACTTGTGCCAAGGCCCTCACCCAGCCTTGCCTTCCCCCCGCCCGCCACACTCACCGCTCTCCCGAGCTATACTGCAGGGGCAGTGCCGCTGCTGCTAGTGCCTTAAGGCACCCCTCTGTGACGTCAGAGGCACCACAGCCCCATGGCAACACCCCGCTCTGACGGCCACGCCCAACGCGTGGCTCTCCGGCCCCTGCAGCGGGGAAATACCGCCCCCCCGTGGCAGGACAGAGCTCCCAGGGCCCCTAAGCCTCCCCAGAAAGAGCAGCCGCCCTGGCACAAGGGCCTCCCTGGCCTGCACAGGGAGCTCCACGCCCCACTGTGCCCTTCAGTCGGCCTCCTGTCTCCCTCCACGGCACCCACAGCAGCAGCCTTGAGGAGCCTGTGGGCAGGAGCTCTTGGTCACGCTTTCCCACCTATGCATGTAGCACGCACACTCCTGCCACTCCCAGCTGTGCTGGAGAATTACATAGCGGCCCAGCGCCCAGAGACTTGTGACAGCCCAGCCTGATGTGAAATCGGGCGGCTGTTTATCAGAAGAGTTATGGAGGCTGAGACAAGGAGGCACAAAAGCACAATGTAGTCAGTTCTAAGTAACGTAAGTTTGATGGCTTTGTAATGGAAAAGAACTGCGGTGCTTCAAGGTAGTTGACATCGTTTCAGGTCCTTAGGACCTTAGTACAAAAAGTGTATGAAAAGCAGAAGAGAAAAACCGGGCCTGGGGATGGGGATTATCTGAGACTAGCAGGTGTCCAGGATGGGCAGAAGTTACGAAGATGGTTGCGAGAAGTGAACGACCCTCGAAGACCACCATCACATTTTTTGTATGCATGTGGGAAAGTTTCTGGAAAATGGTGTCATTCATGTGTAGCCTCATATATAAGGATGGCCTGTATAGCCATACGGGGACACACGTTAGGAGGAGCTATGCCCCGTGTCTCCCGGCGCCACAAGAAAGAATACCTGCTTGTCAACTTGAAACTCTGTTGGCGAGTTTGTTCCTGGAGTTTTCTCCAAATCAAGGCTTATCTAGTAATGGTCTCATTGCTACTGCCTCTGCTGAGGAAGAAAAGCAAAGAGCAAATAAGGAGCAAGCAGATCCTTTCCCTGGAGAGCAACTTGCCGAGCCTCACGGTTGGGCTCCCAGTCCTGGCTCCCCTCACAGCTGCTGCAGCTGCTGCTGCAGCATAGAAGAAGGAGCCTTTGGTAGGGGCAGAGCAGAGCAGAGCGAGTTCTGCTCCTGCCTCCCCGAGGGCTTTGCTCACCCCTGCAAACCGCTTATTGCCTTGGTGCTCTTTTGGACAACAGAGCTGCGGTGTTGCACGTACCCCCTCACCTGCAGCATCAGTAGAAGCATCTAGGAGCTGATAACGTTGTCCTTGTGGGCGCTGAGGTCCTGGTAGGCACTGCCCGTTCTTATGGCCGCTTGCAGCCCTGTGATAAATGTGTTCTAGGCAGCCCAGGTAAAGCTGTGACTACAGCAAGTCTGGCAAGAAGAGCTGGCCCCGTGCAGTCAGGCATAGGAGTGCTCCTCTCCTGTAGCTCTCTCCTGTTTCCCTGATGGTTTTCAGCTCCATAGTGGAACCTCCCATACCAACAGTTGCCTAAAGCTCTCAATTTCTTTTGAGCAACTCCCTGGTGTTGCTGTCCACATTTCTGAGATCTGTGCTGTACCTACAGATGGTGTCAGGTCTGCAGCTCTTTACCGTTACACGTCTCCCACTTTGTATTGTTCTTGCTGATCCATGGGGCTTTAAGCGCTGCGAGACCCAGTCAGCCCCCCGCAGCCTTCTGGCACCCGCAATGTTTCTCAGAGGCTTTGAAGAAAGAAGCCTGTGGCAACCCAAGCAAAGGCAGCCCAGCGGTTTCTGCTTGCACACCTTCTGCAGGCTGGTGTGAGCTCTGCATGCTGCCCTCCGCGAGCTCTTCTTTAGCAGTGCAACAGCTACCTACCTCCTGCCACTGCTCCTAAATCCTGAGGCCTCTCTCACCTGGTTCTTGCAGGTGTAACTGGGGGGAATGATGATAGTGACAGATCACTTTGACACCCCAGAGGCTCTTTCACCCTGAATTCATTAAAAGTCTGTTCAACTCTACCCCGTTTTACCAGCTTTCGGCTATACTTTAGAGACCTACAGCCGCTAGTGATCACTTTGCTCCAGAGCTGATTGATTAGAGGAACTTGCTGCGGAGTACTGTTATGGACAGAAAAGAAGAGCTTTGAATCAGGGCTGCTCATTAGCAGCAGCAATCAGTCTGGCAGATCCCAGCCACATGTAGCCTTTTGTTCCAGAATAGTCAAAGGATTTGGAGAGAGAGTCAGGTGGCTGTAATATAGTAGGGATAGAACAAGCCCAGCAGCCCTGGACAAACTGAATAACTTCGTAAAAGATGCCTTTTAAAGTACCATTTTTCTAGTGCTAAATTGTTAAAGAAGTATTTATGAGCAGACTTTCTATGTACTTGGTGTGGTGCTTTGTACTGACTACGTAGACCTGTTACACGTTTACACCTCTTAATGATTGTCTTCGAGGCGTATGTAGTAATTTAATGACGTTTACGACAGAAAACCGATGCAGTTCTGTGTAGTAGCAAGTGATTTCATTTCCGATGAAACTGTAGGCTTTTGTAGTGCTTGTGTATTTTTCTGGTTGGCAGTTACGAGTTGTACTCTTCCTGCGCTGAGGCTTGTCCGCTTGATTGTAGAGAGGGGCAATAGGATGGTAGATACCACACTTCTTTAATAAAAGAAAACCCTAAATCTTGGTCCCTTATCCATGATAAAATCAGGTGAGTTTTGTGGCATAGGCCTGAAATTCAGCTTTTGCACCGGAATAAACTATCAAATACACCTAGGGCAGGTTCAAAGTATGCGATGAGGGATCTGTTTCTATAATTAAGTAAGACATGGGGACCTTACATGTGCTGGATAGCAACATATAAATGGACAGGCCAAGAGACTGGAACAAACCTGGTTTTTTCCCTCAAGACTTCCCGAGCTCTGGATATGTTAAAAGGAAAGATCTGCTTTGCTGAGTTAGCGAGAAAAATTGCATTGAGATCAATAAATGCATTGTGGAGATGAGAGGCTATGGAAGGGAACAGCCATGCTTTGCATGCTTTGCTGTGCCTGGCTTTTCCTCCCCTGGCAGTCTGAGGGTGCAGCCTATCTGTGGTGGTAGCGGTGACTGTTGTTGCCTGCACCTTCTTCCTTTGGGAAAATTCGGAAGAGTAATTGAGCAAGTAGGAGATGAGTTCTCTGTGAAGCTGTTGGGCTGTTTATGTCGAAGTGCTGCGCTAAAGCTCTGGTTTAGCACAGCTCTGCGCTTTAAAGTGTGTGACGAACAGCACACCGCTTTCAAGGCGGCAGCGTAAGCTGGTAGGATATTCATTCTCCCTGTTGTAGGAACCTAGCTTAGGCATGTAGTTCGCCAAGACTTCGTTTGTAGGCCGTGGAGTATGAGACTCTGAAAGTGAGTTATTCACATGATTTAGGCTTGGCTCTTGCTCTTTGGAAAAGAAAGGTAGAGAATTACTGGCTGCTGTGATAGAACTGACCTGTTGGGCGCAGCTATACCAGAAACCCCTGCCCTGCCCTAGCCTTCCTTTCCCATCACTTGTGCTTTCCCTGGTACTTGCCTGTCCCATAACGAGTGAAGAGAAGGAGCTAGGACCAATGGGGAATTTATGCAGCCACATTCCGCCCCACCCCCCACCGCCCCCCCGGGTTTCCCTCCCCCCGCCCCCGAGGTTTTCGACTCCTTTAGTTCCCTACCTCATCCGGGGAACGCTTGTGCTGCTGCTGGGGAGTGGCTGGGAATGTGCAGATAGACAAATGAGGGAGCATGGGGTTGCGTCTTTTCCTGGCAGGGAGATGCTGGATAAGCAGAACTTAATGGCAAAGCTGCGCTGTGAGTGGTAAAAGAAGTCTTTGTCAGATGAGTACTTGCAAAAAGAGCTGCAGGCTTCATAATCAGAGTTTGGTGTTCTCAATCCAGCCCATCCCTTGTATTGCAAAAACATTATGGTACTAAAAGAGTTTGTGTGACTGTTCTTAATGATCTGTGCGACGCTCGTGCAGAGTAGAAAACTGCACAGAATAAAGCTGTTATCTCACTAGGGAACTTAGTAGGAAGATCCAGGTGGAGAAAGCTTCAAATCCACTTTCAAAGCACTTGCATGGTGTCAGAATTGTCCAGGTCTAGGTCTAGCTCTGTTCCTTCCTGGACCCTTTAAGTAGGGAAGAAATCACATAAATAGGTACATAAATAAGGAATTGAAGTGGCATTAGTATTTCTTTTTTGCCTACAGATTTTTAAATCTTGCCAGACTGAAGCTCTCTCTTTCATCAGGTTTTTTGAGAAGAGCCCTTGCCGAGTGATGTGATAGAGCCTGTCACAGCTGGCTTGGAGCACAGCAGCTTCAAACACACGGCCCTGTTGGATACCACCTGTAGACAGGTACTCCTGTCCTGTGGCCTGTATTTAGTACAGCACCTGTTCACGTGCCTAGTATGTGCTATACGCGAATATAAGCCTTGCTAGGGAAGAAAACTGCAGGGCTTGCTGCTGGACACGCAATGCTGGATGGAAGCACTGGAGAATTTAGCAGCATCCAGTGATCTTGCCCCTTTGCTGTTAGTGATTGTTTGTATAATATATCCCCTTCAGTACTGTTTTCTTTCTGGCAGATGGGAGGGGACAGCCTGTATGCTGTTTTGACAGGCTTTCAGCCGGTCGAATGGGAAATACAAATCCAGACTGAGAAAATGGAGGGGAGGGATAGCCGTTAATTTGCCCAACATCCAAGGGAGGAAATCTTGAGATTTGTCTCTAATGCAGAAATAATTCAATATTGACCAAGTGGGTGTCTTCAATGGGGTAGCACCTGGAAGAGGCCAATATTTAGGGGTTTTGCCCAAGGCACATTTAGTCCTGCTCTACTGTTTAGTGAAAACGCCCAGTGCAGATGCCACCAGAGCCTCATCTCGTGGAATAACGCTGTAAGAAAGAATGTGGTTTACTTGTGAAAGTCTTGACCTCTTCTTATGAAAATAACACACAACTCAGTATTTTCACGGTGTATAAGTGAAACGCAGTTATTTTATTATTTTTCTTTTCTTTTTTTATTTTTTTTTTGTCAATAAAATACCATTTCCTTTCCCAAATGTTTGGGTTTGGGTTTTTTTTTCCTCGGTGATATGTCTCTTTCCTCGGTTAAGTGGAAGTTCCCAGGGGTGGTAACTGTGGGATTGGTGTGCTGGCATTTGTCGCCGTCTCACAAATACCTCCTGTAAGTTACCTGGAGCTGAGCCTTGTGCCTGTCCTGCTGTGTGTTACCTCTCCTCTGCTTGCCGTCCGCCTCAGGGAAGCAGACGGAGGTGCTTCCACTTTCCTCTGCAGCCGGCCGGAGCTTTCCTCCCAGGAACCCCATACAAGAAAATCTCACTCCCTGAGGCAGTGCCTTGCTATTAACTGCCAACTGCTCCCGAGTTCCTGCAGATCTGGCCAATTGCAAATAATTATTGTGAAGAACGCCTAAAAGCCAGAAGGAAAGAATTTAAACCTGCTTGCGCCTGAGTATTTCAAAACCCCAGCGTCAGGAATAAGGAGAGGTAAAACACGCTGAACCCTCTGGGAATCTGAGGTATTTAAGTAGCCTCTGCAGTTAGCGAGCTTTCAGTGGGTGGACGTGCTGTCAAGAACGGGCAGTAAATCTCAGTGCAGCGTCAGAAGGGGACTAGCCTGACAGCTGCTGCTGGGTTAGGTCTCCTGAAGAGCAGGCCAAAAAGAGAGGCATGACAACAGGTCCACGTCTTCTTGGTCATGTCCTAATTTATTGGCATTTTTGCGGTCGCTCTCACGCTGTTTGCAGAGGTCTCCGCTGCGAGTCTCCTTGCATCCAAATCTGCCGAAGGACACTGCTTGTGCCGAATGCCTGGAAGCCAGCTGGACTGCAGTCCTTACCGCATGCAAGGGATACTGCTGCTGAAGAGCCTAATCCTAACTTGCGCAGGAAACAACTCCTAGCTACCTTATCTACGTCTACCAAAATGATCCTCAAGTCCTGTGCATCCAAGCGCCCTCTTGGAGGCGCTGCCCGCTCCCACGGCTGTGTGCAGCCCCATCGTGAAGCTGCTCTCGGGAAGCGTTTGGAGAATGCCCAGAAGGTCGTCGCCGTCGCCTCTGTCCTCTGGGACGCCGAGCCGAAGAGCGGGCTGGACGCGGCGTGTGCCTGCGCTCTGCCTTACCGGGCCCTTCATCCTCTTTGCCCCGGCTTCTGTTCCGCAGGGCTGGAGCTCCCTTGCTGGCTGCCGCTGCCAGCGGCCGCTCTCCTCTTTCTGAGCAGCCACAAGAGCCCCAACAGCATGAGCGGGGCGTCAGCAACGAGCCAAAACCCGCCGTGCTGCCAGACAGCGAGGAGCGCAACTTCCTGGAGCCCCCGCGGCTCCTGCTTCTTCTGCAGCTGCTGCTGCAGACACATCAGGAACTGCTGCTGCTGCTCCTGCTCCTCCTCATACCGCCGCAGGTTGACTCGCGTGATCAGGTCTGGCGGCTCGTTTCCCCTGAGCACGAAGTGTAGGATGCTCAGCACGGTCAGGATGCGGCCGATGCCCAGAGCCATGGTCTGCAGGAGGAGGGAGAGAAGGGGTAAAGGCAAAGCGCTCAGCAGGGCTGGCCGGGAGGGAGATGGTGGCTGGCACAGAGGGGCAGGAGATGGAGGGGCCGAGCGACAGCTGTGACAGGGCACGAGGGAGCTGGCGGGCAGCACGGGAAAGGCTGCTGAGCGCTGCCCCATGGGGGCACGTCCTCACAGCCCACTCGTGCACTCCTCGTGGCTGCCAGCCCTGGCGCGGCCCCTCTGCACCCAGCCCTGAAGGCAGCATTATCCCTGCCCAAGGAGCTCCATGCGGTGCCTGCACCCTCGCCCCGGCCTTTGAGAGCCCTCCATGGCCCAGCACTTGTGCCAAGGCCCTCACCCAGCCTTGCCTTCCCCCCGCCCGCCACACTCACCGCTCTCCCGAGCTATACTGCAGGGGCAGTGCCGCTGCTGCTAGTGCCTTAAGGCACCCCTCTGTGACGTCAGAGGCACCACAGCCCCATGGCAACACCCCGCTCTGACGGCCACGCCCAACGCGTGGCTCTCCGGCCCCTGCAGCGGGGAAATACCGCCCCCCCGTGGCAGGACAGAGCTCCCAGGGCCCCTAAGCCTCCCCAGAAAGAGCAGCCGCCCTGGCACAAGGGCCTCCCTGGCCTGCACAGGGAGCTCCACGCCCCACTGTGCCCTTCAGTCGGCCTCCTGTCTCCCTCCACGGCACCCACAGCAGCAGCCTTGAGGAGCCTGTGGGCAGGAGCTCTTGGTCACGCTTTCCCACCTATGCATGTAGCACGCACACTCCTGCCACTCCCAGCTGTGCTGGAGAATTACATAGCGGCCCAGCGCCCAGAGACTTGTGACAGCCCAGCCTGATGTGAAATCGGGCGGCTGTTTATCAGAAGAGTTATGGAGGCTGAGACAAGGAGGCACAAAAGCACAATGTAGTCAGTTCTAAGTAACGTAAGTTTGATGGCTTTGTAATGGAAAAGAACTGCGGTGCTTCAAGGTAGTTGACATCGTTTCAGGTCCTTAGGACCTTAGTACAAAAAGTGTATGAAAAGCAGAAGAGAAAAACCGGGCCTGGGGATGGGGATTATCTGAGACTAGCAGGTGTCCAGGATGGGCAGAAGTTACGAAGATGGTTGCGAGAAGTGAACGACCCTCGAAGACCACCATCACATTTTTTGTATGCATGTGGGAAAGTTTCTGGAAAATGGTGTCATTCATGTGTAGCCTCATATATAAGGATGGCCTGTATAGCCATACGGGGACACACGTTAGGAGGAGCTATGCCCCGTGTCTCCCGGCGCCACAAGAAAGAATACCTGCTTGTCAACTTGAAACTCTGTTGGCGAGTTTGTTCCTGGAGTTTTCTCCAAATCAAGGCTTATCTAGTAATGGTCTCATTGCTACTGCCTCTGCTGAGGAAGAAAAGCAAAGAGCAAATAAGGAGCAAGCAGATCCTTTCCCTGGAGAGCAACTTGCCGAGCCTCACGGTTGGGCTCCCAGTCCTGGCTCCCCTCACAGCTGCTGCAGCTGCTGCTGCAGCATAGAAGAAGGAGCCTTTGGTAGGGGCAGAGCAGAGCAGAGCGAGTTCTGCTCCTGCCTCCCCGAGGGCTTTGCTCACCCCTGCAAACCGCTTATTGCCTTGGTGCTCTTTTGGACAACAGAGCTGCGGTGTTGCACGTACCCCCTCACCTGCAGCATCAGTAGAAGCATCTAGGAGCTGATAACGTTGTCCTTGTGGGCGCTGAGGTCCTGGTAGGCACTGCCCGTTCTTATGGCCGCTTGCAGCCCTGTGATAAATGTGTTCTAGGCAGCCCAGGTAAAGCTGTGACTACAGCAAGTCTGGCAAGAAGAGCTGGCCCCGTGCAGTCAGGCATAGGAGTGCTCCTCTCCTGTAGCTCTCTCCTGTTTCCCTGATGGTTTTCAGCTCCATAGTGGAACCTCCCATACCAACAGTTGCCTAAAGCTCTCAATTTCTTTTGAGCAACTCCCTGGTGTTGCTGTCCACATTTCTGAGATCTGTGCTGTACCTACAGATGGTGTCAGGTCTGCAGCTCTTTACCGTTACACGTCTCCCACTTTGTATTGTTCTTGCTGATCCATGGGGCTTTAAGCGCTGCGAGACCCAGTCAGCCCCCCGCAGCCTTCTGGCACCCGCAATGTTTCTCAGAGGCTTTGAAGAAAGAAGCCTGTGGCAACCCAAGCAAAGGCAGCCCAGCGGTTTCTGCTTGCACACCTTCTGCAGGCTGGTGTGAGCTCTGCATGCTGCCCTCCGCGAGCTCTTCTTTAGCAGTGCAACAGCTACCTACCTCCTGCCACTGCTCCTAAATCCTGAGGCCTCTCTCACCTGGTTCTTGCAGGTGTAACTGGGGGGAATGATGATAGTGACAGATCACTTTGACACCCCAGAGGCTCTTTCACCCTGAATTCATTAAAAGTCTGTTCAACTCTACCCCGTTTTACCAGCTTTCGGCTATACTTTAGAGACCTACAGCCGCTAGTGATCACTTTGCTCCAGAGCTGATTGATTAGAGGAACTTGCTGCGGAGTACTGTTATGGACAGAAAAGAAGAGCTTTGAATCAGGGCTGCTCATTAGCAGCAGCAATCAGTCTGGCAGATCCCAGCCACATGTAGCCTTTTGTTCCAGAATAGTCAAAGGATTTGGAGAGAGAGTCAGGTGGCTGTAATATAGTAGGGATAGAACAAGCCCAGCAGCCCTGGACAAACTGAATAACTTCGTAAAAGATGCCTTTTAAAGTACCATTTTTCTAGTGCTAAATTGTTAAAGAAGTATTTATGAGCAGACTTTCTATGTACTTGGTGTGGTGCTTTGTACTGACTACGTAGACCTGTTACACGTTTACACCTCTTAATGATTGTCTTCGAGGCGTATGTAGTAATTTAATGACGTTTACGACAGAAAACCGATGCAGTTCTGTGTAGTAGCAAGTGATTTCATTTCCGATGAAACTGTAGGCTTTTGTAGTGCTTGTGTATTTTTCTGGTTGGCAGTTACGAGTTGTACTCTTCCTGCGCTGAGGCTTGTCCGCTTGATTGTAGAGAGGGGCAATAGGATGGTAGATACCACACTTCTTTAATAAAAGAAAACCCTAAATCTTGGTCCCTTATCCATGATAAAATCAGGTGAGTTTTGTGGCATAGGCCTGAAATTCAGCTTTTGCACCGGAATAAACTATCAAATACACCTAGGGCAGGTTCAAAGTATGCGATGAGGGATCTGTTTCTATAATTAAGTAAGACATGGGGACCTTACATGTGCTGGATAGCAACATATAAATGGACAGGCCAAGAGACTGGAACAAACCTGGTTTTTTCCCTCAAGACTTCCCGAGCTCTGGATATGTTAAAAGGAAAGATCTGCTTTGCTGAGTTAGCGAGAAAAATTGCATTGAGATCAATAAATGCATTGTGGAGATGAGAGGCTATGGAAGGGAACAGCCATGCTTTGCATGCTTTGCTGTGCCTGGCTTTTCCTCCCCTGGCAGTCTGAGGGTGCAGCCTATCTGTGGTGGTAGCGGTGACTGTTGTTGCCTGCACCTTCTTCCTTTGGGAAAATTCGGAAGAGTAATTGAGCAAGTAGGAGATGAGTTCTCTGTGAAGCTGTTGGGCTGTTTATGTCGAAGTGCTGCGCTAAAGCTCTGGTTTAGCACAGCTCTGCGCTTTAAAGTGTGTGACGAACAGCACACCGCTTTCAAGGCGGCAGCGTAAGCTGGTAGGATATTCATTCTCCCTGTTGTAGGAACCTAGCTTAGGCATGTAGTTCGCCAAGACTTCGTTTGTAGGCCGTGGAGTATGAGACTCTGAAAGTGAGTTATTCACATGATTTAGGCTTGGCTCTTGCTCTTTGGAAAAGAAAGGTAGAGAATTACTGGCTGCTGTGATAGAACTGACCTGTTGGGCGCAGCTATACCAGAAACCCCTGCCCTGCCCTAGCCTTCCTTTCCCATCACTTGTGCTTTCCCTGGTACTTGCCTGTCCCATAACGAGTGAAGAGAAGGAGCTAGGACCAATGGGGAATTTATGCAGCCACATTCCGCCCCACCCCCCACCGCCCCCCCGGGTTTCCCTCCCCCCGCCCCCGAGGTTTTCGACTCCTTTAGTTCCCTACCTCATCCGGGGAACGCTTGTGCTGCTGCTGGGGAGTGGCTGGGAATGTGCAGATAGACAAATGAGGGAGCATGGGGTTGCGTCTTTTCCTGGCAGGGAGATGCTGGATAAGCAGAACTTAATGGCAAAGCTGCGCTGTGAGTGGTAAAAGAAGTCTTTGTCAGATGAGTACTTGCAAAAAGAGCTGCAGGCTTCATAATCAGAGTTTGGTGTTCTCAATCCAGCCCATCCCTTGTATTGCAAAAACATTATGGTACTAAAAGAGTTTGTGTGACTGTTCTTAATGATCTGTGCGACGCTCGTGCAGAGTAGAAAACTGCACAGAATAAAGCTGTTATCTCACTAGGGAACTTAGTAGGAAGATCCAGGTGGAGAAAGCTTCAAATCCACTTTCAAAGCACTTGCATGGTGTCAGAATTGTCCAGGTCTAGGTCTAGCTCTGTTCCTTCCTGGACCCTTTAAGTAGGGAAGAAATCACATAAATAGGTACATAAATAAGGAATTGAAGTGGCATTAGTATTTCTTTTTTGCCTACAGATTTTTAAATCTTGCCAGACTGAAGCTCTCTCTTTCATCAGGTTTTTTGAGAAGAGCCCTTGCCGAGTGATGTGATAGAGCCTGTCACAGCTGGCTTGGAGCACAGCAGCTTCAAACACACGGCCCTGTTGGATACCACCTGTAGACAGGTACTCCTGTCCTGTGGCCTGTATTTAGTACAGCACCTGTTCACGTGCCTAGTATGTGCTATACGCGAATATAAGCCTTGCTAGGGAAGAAAACTGCAGGGCTTGCTGCTGGACACGCAATGCTGGATGGAAGCACTGGAGAATTTAGCAGCATCCAGTGATCTTGCCCCTTTGCTGTTAGTGATTGTTTGTATAATATATCCCCTTCAGTACTGTTTTCTTTCTGGCAGATGGGAGGGGACAGCCTGTATGCTGTTTTGACAGGCTTTCAGCCGGTCGAATGGGAAATACAAATCCAGACTGAGAAAATGGAGGGGAGGGATAGCCGTTAATTTGCCCAACATCCAAGGGAGGAAATCTTGAGATTTGTCTCTAATGCAGAAATAATTCAATATTGACCAAGTGGGTGTCTTCAATGGGGTAGCACCTGGAAGAGGCCAATATTTAGGGGTTTTGCCCAAGGCACATTTAGTCCTGCTCTACTGTTTAGTGAAAACGCCCAGTGCAGATGCCACCAGAGCCTCATCTCGTGGAATAACGCTGTAAGAAAGAATGTGGTTTACTTGTGAAAGTCTTGACCTCTTCTTATGAAAATAACACACAACTCAGTATTTTCACGGTGTATAAGTGAAACGCAGTTATTTTATTTCTTTTCTTTTCTTTTTTTATTTTTTGTCAATAAAATTCCATTTCCTTTCCCAAATGTTTGGGTTTGGGTTTTTTTTTCCTCGGTGATATGTCTCTTTCCTCGGTTAAGTGGAAGTTCCCAGGGGTGGTAATTGTGGGATTGGTGTGCTGGCATTTGCCACCCTCTCACAAATACCTACAAAAAAGAGAGAAATAAAATCCTAAAATTTCCCAGAAACCAGAGAAGAAAATACTAAATCTTTTCTGTTTTCTACATTTGGGGATGTATTTATTTGATTTTATTGTCTTACACTTGGGCGCAGTGGATATAAATCCAGGTTGGACACAGGGGCTTGGAGGAAGCTGCTCCAGTGGAAGGGGTCCCTGCTCGTTACAGGGGTTGGACCTGGAGAGGCTTTAAGGTCCCTTCCAACACAAACCAGGCTGGGATTCTGTGAAATAAAGCTGTGACAGTCAGTTGGTCAACAAAGCCCTTGTGGGAAATGGGGACAAGTCATATCTGAGCCTCTGCTCTGCTGTGAATTTCTCTAGGGGTGTAAAAAACCTGAGTGCTGGTGGGAGGGAGGATTTGGGGTCCTTCTCCAGCCTGATCAGCCAAGGTTCTGGTGGCCTGCGTCACTGATGAAGCTGATGGAGCAAGTGCAGTACCCAGCTGTCTGCATCTGGGACCTCAAGCTGCATAATTTACCTTGCACAAGCACACCCAGGTATTCTTAGTGGCTCTTTTTGTCTTCATGTAGTTCTTTTAAATAACCTTTGAGTTACACATTTCTCTTCTTTCCGATATTTGATTGAGGGTTATTTCTCCCACTATTATATTGATTTTGCCACTTCACAAACTTTGGGTTTCACCCAGTACCCAATGGGGAAGAAAAACATTCCAAACCACTCAGAAATCCTTTTCTACCCTCCTCCAGTGCATCTCCTGAACAGTCAGTCTGGTGCCTTCCAGCAAAAAACAAGTTTTACATTGAAAACATCTAAAGCCACCTGTATACTTCTACTTCTTCCTTCCCCACACTTTCATAGTTCAGTTTTCTCCCCTGTTTGCCCCATCCTTTCTGTTTTCTAAATGTCTGGAGCAAGGTTATCATTCAGTATTTCTCCCAAGGGTTTTATAATGTCTCTTCATCTAGGAGAAGCATTCAGGACATGCCGGCACTCACGATTCTTCAGAGGAAGACTGGGAAATCTGACTTCATCCTGTTATATCCTCAAAGCAGCCATGTTTTGATCCATTGCTTTTGACCAAACTGTTGTACAATCTCTAGTAAAGTGTATGGAAATAAATGCATCTGATGGAAAGGACTCCCTAAGACCACCTCAAAGCATCCACACAGAGGATCCTTTGTTGTGCTTGTTTCCAGCTCCCTTCAATGCAATATTAGATGATCTCTGTGAATGTAAAGGGCTTCCTCAGGGAAACACTGAAAGGAAGAGGTATGTGATAGATGGGGAAATACAGAGCAAACTGTCCTGGACCTCTCTTCCTGGGTAGGTCTCTGCAGAAGAACTGGTCTTGGAGGTGTTGATGCAGCCAGAAAGACTTTGGGGAGAGAGGAACTGAGAGGTTGTTCTGCTGATCAAGTCAAACTAATTATCCGATGGAGGAGGGTCCTTTGGGAGAACAGTTTGCACAACACAAGCCTCTGAGGTAATGCCTCCTGTGAGATAAAACCCCTCCACCAGCCAGCCTGGAGCATCCTGCTCCCAAGCATCTCTCCTTCAGCCCATCACATGGGCTCCAGAAGGAGCTGCAGGCACTGCATCCACCACCACCTTCCTCTTTGAAGAAGCAGGTACAAAAGGGTTTGATGGGTGATGGGTCCAGTTTGACCCTGGTCGTGCTGCCTCTCACGTGCTTGATGGCACGTTGAATTTCACTCTTCTTCAAAGACTGTGGTGATAGGGCAAGGGGTGATGGGTTTAAACTAAAGCAGGGAAGTTTAGGTTGGAGATAAGGAAGAAGCTCTTCCCTGGGAGGGTGCTGAGGCGCTGGCACAGGGTGCCCAGAGAAGCTGTGGCTGCCCCATCCCTGGCAGTGCTCAAGGCCAGGTTGGACACAGGGGCTTGGAACAAGCTGCTCCAGTGGAAGGGGTCCCTGCCCATGGCAGGGGGTTGAGCCTGGATGAGCTTTAGGGTCCCTTCAGTCCAAACTGGATCTTGATGATCCAAGCCATGAAGACAAGTGCCCTGTCATTTGGTTAGGGGTTTTGTTTCAAAAAAACCATTCTCCTGACCTCATCTACAACTGTCTTACGGATATTTCACCAGATATGTAGCCATCTGTAGATAGATATTCCATCAGATAAATCATCTGCAGCGGGGCTGAATGGGGGACATGAGAAAATCCAAGCTAAAGCCTGAAAATTTTGGTTTATATATGGTATATTTTGTATTTTAACACCTTTAGGTGGATATTTGGTTTGGTCATAGGAAACTCACTGCAATCACAGCAAAGCTCTGCTGGAGCCAAGACCACTGCTTTCCCTTCACCTTATGCAGGGTGGAGGTTCTTTAAAAGCAGATAAGCTTAGAACTTAAAGCAAATTTCAAATAGATGGCTTTGTGTTGTGATGAAAAAGATGCACCACAACTAAAGAAGGTATAGAAGAGCATTGATACAGTCTGAAAAATACAAATAAGATAATAAAATCCTTAAAATACCCAGAAATCAGTGAAGAAAATGCTAAATCTTTTCTGTTTTCTAGATTTGAGGATGTGTTTATTCGATATTATTGTCTTACTCTTGGGAGGACAAGATGTTTCTCTGTGTATCATTACTGCAGTGTATATCAATCATGGTAGAATTACTCTCTTTTAATTTCAGGCTGTGTAATGACCTCCTTCACCTCTTTGACTTCAGATCTGGGGCTACAGACAGAAATACACCACTAAAAAGACAACATTTTCTATGGCATTTACTTTATGGTTTAAAATCCAACTAAACTGCCACATTATATCTCAATCCAAATCCATCAACTTGTTGAAATGACTGGTGCAGGAAACCTCAGTGTTCTCTCCAGCTTCATCCTCTTGGGTTTCTCTGATGCCCCAGAGCTACAAACCACCATCTTCACTATCTTCTTATCCCTGTATGTTTTAATGGTGCTGGGGAACCTGACGATGATCCTGCTGATCAACACTGACCCCCACCTCCGCATCCCCATGTACTTCTTCCTGAGCCACTTATCTCGCATGGATTTTTGCCTTTCCTCTGCTATCACCCCAAAAGCTCTGGAGACTTTCCTGCTGGGGAGAAGCCACATCTCCTTTTGGGGTTGCTTTGCCCAGATGTATATTTTCGTGTCTCTGGCTGTCTGTGAGTGCTTCCTCCTTGGGGTAATGGCTTACGACCGATACACGGCTGTGTGCAAGCCCCTGCTCTACACCACTACCATGACCAGGGCGCGTTACTATGGCATGGTGGTGCTGGTGTACACCATCGGGCTCCTCACCTCCCTGGCGCACATCACACTGGCGGGGAGGTTGTCCTTCTGTCAGGCCAGGAGCATCAACCACTTCTTCTGTGAGCTGCCCTCGCTCCTGCAGCTCTCCTGCTCAGACACAAGCACAAATGAGCTCTTGCAGGTTTACCATGCAGTGTTTAATGCCATGGTCTCTCTCCTGATGATCCTGGTGTCCTACACCTGCATCCTCCACACCATCCTGCAGATCCCTTTGGCCACGAGGAGGCTGAAGGTCTTCTCTACCTGCGCCTCCCACTTGGCTGCCATCGTCATCTTCTACGCACCCGGGATCCTCACCTATGTCCAGCCTCATGAGGCATCCTCATGCGATCAGGCAAAGCTGGTGTCGGTGTGTTACTCCATCCTCACCCCAACCCTCAACCCCCTCATCTACAGCCTGAGGAACAGGGAGGTGAAGGGGGCTCTGAGGAGGCTGTGGGAGAGAAAGCTGCTGACGCATCTATCCAGGTTTTGAAAGCACATTTGGAACTCTTCGTTACTGTGGAGGCAAGGAAGGAATAAGTGGAATATGTGGTCATGGAATTGACCATTACTGGCCATTACTGGTCATTATTGTTCAGTATTGGTCATTCTTACAGATAAAGATATCACACAGCAAGTGCGGAGTATGGAGAACCAGCACAACAAATGGTTCTCTCCAAATAGGTTCAGGTGGTTTTAAACGTGTCCTGAGCCTTCAATAATTCATCCAAATAAGAATTAGCACTGGAACAGGTTTCCCAGGGGGGTTGTGGAGTCTCCTACACTGGTGATATTCAAGGCCTGAATAAATAAGAATTAGCACTGGAACAGGTTGCCCAGGGGGGTTGTGGAGTCTCCTACACTGGAGATATTCAAGGCCCGCCTGGACAAGTTCCTGTGTGATATACTGTAGGTTACCCTGCTCTTGTGGGGGGGTTGGACTAGATGATCTTTTGAGGTCCCTTCCAACCCTTGGGATCTGTGTGTGATTCTGTGTGTGATTCTGTGTGTGTAATTAGCTCTTTAATAGCAGGACTGAGACAGCACCATGGTGTTTTGTGTCTAAATTGTGCTAAATGAAAGTAGTGCTCAAAAAAGGAGGCTCAGCCTTGAATTAAGGCAGTGAGCACTGTCTGCACCGCCTGCTTGATAAGCATGTTCTCAATGACGAACTGGGGGAAGGTTAAGAGGACTTGATACAGCTCTGGTGTCCCCTACACAAAGAGGACATGGAGCTGCTGGAGCAAGTCCAGAGGAGGCAATGAGGATGGTCAGGGGCTGGAGCACCCCCTCTATGGAGCCAGGCTGAGAATATTGGGGCTGTTCAGTCTGGAGAAGAGAAGCTGCCTGGAGATCTCAGAGCAGCTCCAGTGCCTAAAGGGGCTATGGGAAACCTGGAGAGGGTCTTTGGACAAGGGCCTGTAGGGACAGGCCAAGTTGGGCACATCATTGTGTGTAAGTGAACTGTGAATATGGGATAAGGTAGACCTTTGGTGATATGCTGCGAGGGCTGGAGCATCCCTGCTCTGGAGCCAGGCTGAGAAAGCTGGGCTGGGTCAGCCTGGACAAGAGAAGGCACCTGAAGGGGAGACCTTAGAGCAGCTCCAGTGCCTAAAGGGGCTCCAGGAAACCTGGAGAGGGGCTTTGGACAAGGCCCTGCAGGGACAGGCCAAGGGGAATGGCTTGAACCTGCCCGAGGGGAGACTGAGGTGAGCTCTTAGGCAGAAGCTCTTCCCTGGGAGGGTGCTGAGGCGCTGGCACAGGGTGCCCAGAGAAGCTGTGGCTGCCCCATCCCTGGCAGTGCTCAAGGCCAGGTTGGACACAGGGGCTTGGAACAAGCTGCTCCAGTGGAAGGGGTCCCTGCCTGGAGCTGGATGAGCTTTTATGTCCTTTCCAACCCAACCTGTTCTATGATTCTATGTCTCTAGGATAGCCCAGAGGCTCAGCCATGGCTCCAGGTTCCAGCATGGACCTGGTAGAGACTGCAGCTCTATGAGCTGAGGCACTGATCGCTTTTTAGTGTTTGAGGGGCTTTTTATGTGTATATGTGTATATGTGTATATGTGTATATGTGTATATATGTATGTTTATGTATAGAATGTATATAATAGCTCACTGTGCAGGAAGGCAGCTGAAGAGACATCAAGGCAGGCAATGCCATTGCTCCAGGCTGAGGTGTGTCATTGTGGGCTGCCATTTGTCAGGTGTGAAGGCTGCTGAGCAACACAATGGTTCCTATACTCTGTTGTGGTCAGGCTGTCATGGAGATCATGGCTTTTATTGTTGTCAACAGGGAGATGGAAAGCAAAGGTGTGGAGCACTGACTGGGGTTTCTTGATAGTATCTGCCCTCTGGTGGGAGTTCATCATTACCACATCTTAAAACTCTTTCAAAGCGCCTTCATTCATAACAGAGGTCACACAAGTACCACATTTAAAGTAAATTCTTTGCTGTCCAAAATGGAATGAGGTGAATGAAGCTGGAAATCATTTAATGAGGTTTGACAATCAAAACTTATAAATACTTCCTGCACAATGTGCTCAGCTCAATTGCTGAGGTGAGTAGCTCGAGAGAGGATGCCTTTAACACCAGAGCGGGGGAGAGATCAGCCTCCAGGAGCCTCAACTCAGAGAGGCCAGAGCTACAGAGGGAGCTTCAAGTCCTCGACAGCCAACATGGTTTTATGAGGGGGAAGTCATGTATGACCAACCTTATAGCCTTCTATGAGGAAGTGACTAGGTGGAGGAATGATGGTAGAGCGGTAGATGTAGTTTTTCTTGATTTCAGTAAGGCATTTGATACTGTCTCCCACAGCATCCTCATAGATAAGCTAAGGAAGTGTGGGCTTGACGATCAAGTAGTGAGGTGGATCGAGAACTGGTTGAAAGGAAGAAGGCAGAGAGTTGTGGTCAATGGCGCAGAATCTAGCTGGAGGTCTGTGACTGGTGGAGTCCCTCAGGGGTCGGTGCTGTTTAATATTTTCATCAATGACCTGGATGAGGGAACTGAGTGCACCCTCAGCAAGTTTGCTGACGACACAAAACTGGGAGGAGTGGCTGACACACCAGAAGGCTGTGCTGCCATTCAGCAAGACCTGGACAGGCTGGAGAGTTGGGCGGGGAGAAACTTGATGAAATTTAACAAGGGCAAGTGTAGAGTCTTGCATCTGGGGAAGAACAACCCCATGTACCAGTACAGGTTGGGGGTTGACCTGCTGGAAAGTAGCGAAGGGGAAAAGGACCTGGGGGTCCTGGTGGATAGGAGGATGACCATGAGCCAGCAATGTGCTCTTGTGGCCAAGAAGGCAAATGGCATCTTAGGGTGCATTAGAAAGGGAGTGGTTAGTAGGTCAAGAGAGGTTCTCCTCCCCCTCTACTCAGCCTTGGTGAGGCCGCATCTGGAATATTGCGTCCAGTTCTGGGCCCCTCTGTTCAAGAAGGACAGGGAATTGCTTGAAGGAGTCCAGCGCAGAGCCACAAAGATGATTAAGGGAGTGGAACATCTCCCTTATGAGGAGAGGCTGAGGGAGCTGGGTCTCTTTAGCTTGGAGAAGAGGAGACCGAGGAGTGACCTCATCAATGTTTACAAATATGTAAAGGGTAGGTGTCAGGATGATGGAGCTAGGCTTTTTTCAGTGATATCCAGTGATAGGACAAGGGGCAATGGGTGTAAACTGGAGCATAGGAAGTTCCACGTTAACATCAGGAAGAACTTCTTTACTGTAAGAGTGACAGAGCACTGGAACAGGTTGCCCAGGGGGGTTGTGGAGTCTCCTACACTGGAGATATTCAAGGCCCGCCTGGACAAGTTCCTGTGTGATGTACTGTAGGTTACCCTGCTCTTGTGGGGGGGTTGGACTAGATGATCTTTTGAGGTCCCTTCCAACCCTTGAGATTCTGTGATTCTGTGATTCTGTGACAGGACCTGCCCAGGACATGTGCAGATAATGTGGTTCTTGCTAATGGGGTGCTTTGTCCCTTCCTGCTTTTGACCCTCTAGTAATGGAACTGAAGAAGCTCATTGCATTTCCCCTCACCTTTGGACCTCCTCAAGGACACCTCATACTTTAAACTTAGATAGTTTAAGATACTAACCCCTGTGGCAATATTTAGGCTCCTGCAGAGTAGAGCCCATCACTCTCTGCATGCAACAGCCCAGCCAGTGCTCACTGCTCTGGCAGTCACTTTCCATCCAGACCATGTCCTTGCATGGGTAATATAGGAGATAGTCTTCTGAATGAGGAAAATAGTGTAGTAAAGTGCACATTTTATACAACTGTTATTCTCTGATCTATAGTGTCTTCTTTTTTGCCAAGTATGATGTTAGAGTTTTATGGAGAAGACCTCTATTATGTGTTTGATGTGGAAAGTTTGTGTCTTCAGCCAGGGGATTCTGAATTTTGTAGATCCCTTCTCTGCAAAGATTGAAGCAGAATCAGGCAATGATGCTCTCAGTATAAAATGTATTTCCAAAACCTCAAGCCTGTTTCTTGTATTGCTGGAATTGACACTTGTGCCTCCCCCGCACGTTAGACTGAGGTTCCTCTTGGCAGTTCCCTGAGTTGAATCCACCACATACACGACTATGGCAAGCCAGAGCTCTCTTAGGAACGTAGCACCAAGTCTGGATAAATGTTTGAGCATTTCAGTTGTCTCTGCTTTGAGAACTTTATCAAAGCCAAGAGGAAATAAGGACACCAGAGTGGGGCAATTTATCAAGCAGTGATGAGCCCAGCACATGACACTTCTCATCTAGGCTCCCTTTCCCTTGAAAGCTTGAAACAAATGATCTTTTGAGGTCCAGCTTATGCTGTCTGGTGCTCCATGATTCTGTATGTATAGTCAAAGCAAAGATATCCATCTAACTAGAAGTGAGGAAAGAAGGTTTGGTGAAGGATTTAAAGGAAGCTCTCTGATACCAAAGATCTCTGTCCTGCCAGACTCTTTGGCATTGAATCATACCAAGCCTGGCTCCCTCATTCACTGCAGGAAAAGCCACTTTTCTCCCAGATCTGAGACAATGTCTGGTCTCTAGCAGCTGTTTCCCAGAGCACATAAAAGAGAGTGTTCACCATCCATGTAGTTTCCCAATATAAGTTAATTCCCACTCATAGCAGGTAAAGGAAAGATGTTTTCCCCCATCAGTGTGTTTTGGCTTCTTTGAGACCCACACAGCTCTTAGTTACCATTGATTCTGTATTTAGGATTGTCTTTCCCCTATGGAAGATTGCTACATTTTAAATGGAAGCGCAATACACCATTTTGTTTTCCTGGTGTATTTTAGCCTGAGCTGGGCAGAGACACGTGGGTATTCATCCCCAGGTGGAATTCCATTTATCTCTCCATTTGAGTAAACGGCATCTAAGATGAATGTAAACTACCACTTAAATTGAATGGGAGGAAGCCTTATTATGCCCAGCTTGCCTTTAACACTGGGCAGCCTCAGCACAGTTCATCACCCTGGTATTATGAATGATATTGTCTACAGTTTCTTCCTTTAAGTGAAATCTATTGTGAAGCTACAGCCTCGGGACAGATTTCCCTTTATATTCAAAATGCAGCTTGAGATCTCGATTCCCACCAGCTTCTGCTCTTTGAAAGGCACGAACAAATGCAACAAATCTTCTGAAACCTTTTCTGTGACTCTTTTTCAGCAAGCAAATGTAAAACTGCACTTCCTCTTCCCTCCCACCCCAGCAGCTCTAACGAAGAGCTCGCAGGTAAGAGTGAGGAGTTTTATTGGAGCTGAGGGACAAGTTCAAAATTCCTTCAAGAAAAAGACATCTTTATCAGTGACAAAAGTTACGACTGAATAAAGGTGATTGGTGTTTTCTGTGAGTGAAAGAGGCCTGGGATAATTCAGGTAATTTCTTACTACAGACAGGTGACTGTGAAGTAAATTGAAGTTTGAGGTTCCTTCTCCTTTTGATTTCTTCCAGGGAAGATGTGTGGCTGGGTCCATTTCTCATTCAATACTGACACTGACTTTTGTTCAGAAACTGTTGTAGAACCTACATAAAATCATGAGGGTTAGTGGAAAAATCCCGTTGTTTTAATGTCTTATTGGCTTTATCACTTGACATGAAATGTTCATGTCCCGGATGATACAGCTCTTCTATGTTGCCAGTGACTGAAAAGCCTTCTCCCACACTTCAGCAGAGCCCCTTTCACTTCCTTGTTCCTCAGGCTGTAGATGAATGGGTTGAGCATGGGGATGAGCAGAGCATAGAAGATGGAGGCCACCTTATCCAGGCTCCTGTGGCTAGATGGAGGTTGCAGGTACATGAAGAATGCTGACCCAAAGTACATGGAAACGGCCATCAAATGGGAGGTGCAGGTGTTGACGGCTCTGGCCCTGCTCTGTGCTGAGCACATCCTCAGCACGGTGCCGATGATAGAGATGTAGGAGAGCAAAATGATCACGCTCATGCCCACCACGTTGATGGTGACGAAGGCAAAGATGACCATCTCACTGCTGTGGGTGTCAGAGCACACGAGCTTTAGCACAGGAACTTCATCACAAAAGAAGTGGTCATATGTGGTTGGGACCACAAAAGAAACCTCCAAGCACGCACCATGTGTAGATGATGGCACTGAGGAAGGCGAATAGGTAGGATGCTGCTACCAGCTGCCGGCAGACATGGCTGGAGATGATGGTCACATAAAGCAGGGGCTGGCAGATAGCAACGTGCCGGTCGTAGGCCATCATGGCCAGCAGGTGACACTCAATAGTAGCAAAGAAAGCAAAGGTGAAGAACTGCATCATGCAGCCAGTGAAAGAAATGGTTTTGTCCTCTGATAACAGGTCTGCCAGCATCCTGGGGGAGATGACTGTGGAACAGCAGATATCAATGAAGGCAAAATGGGTGAGGAAGAAGTACATGGGGGTGTGGAGACTGGGAGACACCCGAACCAATGTGATAATGCCAACGTTCCCCACCAAAGTGACGATGTAAATCAATAGAAACAACATGAATAGAGGGGTCTGCACATGTGGGCTGTCTGTAATTCCCAACAGGATGAATTCAATCTGGGTTTGATTTCCCCCCATGACCTGGTGTTCCCTGCTGAGGCAAAAGGAAGAGAAACACCACAGTGATTAAAAATTGATTCAGTTTTGGACCATATCTAACTGCAATCAATCAAGCAACTGTCACATTTTGATAGAATTCATATATTCTAATGTATATTGCAACCCAAATTATATACAGATTATATTTTGTTAGTTGAGGTACTTTTAACAGGGAGCGTGTTGAAGCAACAAATGGCAGTTTTGTTTTTCTATGCTTAGAAACCTTAAACTATGGATTTATTGAAGCACGTGTGTTTTCAGGTTATTTCAGGTTTGAGGAAAGTATCAGATCCTTATTCACTTTCAGTTTGGAGGCAATGTGTGCCGGAAGACACCTCAGAGGACCCTCGTAGCAGTGTACGTAAACCTGGAGAAAGTCCCAGTGATAGACCCGCTTACACATCCTCCAGGCATTTCCCTTGGCTGTTGATTATCGTTCCAGTCACAAAACATATTTCTCAAACTCTTTGAGATCATTCACAACAGAAAACATTCACATTGCTAAAGTCATGATTTATATATTTCTCAGCTCCAGCACACTGAAGCTTCCTAAACCCATGGACATTGAGTAGCATACTTGAAAGCTCAGTTTATATTACAATATGTGCTAGTTCCTAAGGCTGATTTGTTAGTGACTATATTCTGCTGACAATCTGGAATGTTGAATTTCTTTATAACGATATAAGACTCATCCTCATTTAATATTAATGAATAAATCAGTGCTTCTTGCTTTAGCTGCCTGTGTAAAAGAAAACCTGCATAAACCATTGCTTCCTCTTCTTATAAAGAAAACCCACGTTGGTAAGGCTGTTTTCCTGACACAGCTTTCCCAAAGAGGAAACGAGGACATGAAGAAAAAAGCCCACTGCCTCAATGCAGGTGAGTCTCTGCTTTGTCTTGATGTTACCTCCTGTGCCTTCCTTGTGCCACCGAGTGATGGGAGCCAAGGATTTATCCCCAGTGCAGCAGAGAACATCCACGTGGCAGCATCACCTCTGTGAAGCACCTGATGTGAAGAGAGGTGAGCTCCTGCCAGACTCCAAGAGCCCAGCCTGTGGTGCTGGGGCTGTAAATACAGTTGCATGTGCTCTCCTGGGAGGAAGCCTCCAGGGCTGCTCATGCTTTATCAGAGGAAAACAAAGGAAATGGTGTGAAATCACCTCTGAAAGGCATTGTGGTGCTTTTGCATCTGAGAGGCATGGTGTGAATGAGCCAAACCTGAGCACAGCTACACAGCAGCCGTGATGAGCAGTTCATAGGATTCTTATGACATACTTGTGGACCGTGCAAAGGTTTTGGTCTCACCTTGGCAACAGAATGAGAATGGGTTTAGAGACATTTCAGATCTTGCAGAGGGTCCCTAAATGCGACATGAAGCACAAGTGACTCCTTCTCTGGAGTTGCTGATATCCGTCTGTGAAGCCTTGCAGGCCCAGTTTTCCATCTCCAGTGGGATTATCCACATATAGTGTCTGGATGTCCAACACCTGAGCTGGTGCTTTAGGGTTTCCACTGTATTCAAGGGTGAGAAATGGGCATTTGAGGCATTAATGAATTGTCCCAGGGTGAACTAATAGGCCTTTATCCCCCTGAGCAGCCTCAGCTGGGGCTCCATCCCCACTCTCTGCCCATTTGTCCCCCACCTCTGTTAGCCCAGGGATGTTAGGCTATGTTTGTGTTTTGGTTTCCAGTTTAGGAGGAGTTGTGCACATCTATGGAATCCTTTGATGGTGACCAAAGCTTGCTCATGTATCTTCCTAGCAATTGCTGGACCTGACCCTGATCAGGGCATTGATTTGACCTGTGTTGGCTTGGTTTGGCTTGGTCTTGGATCTGCCTCATAATCCCCCACTTGCTTGATGCTCTGCAGTCTTGGCTGAATTTAGCCCAGGTCTCTGTTCCTGCCCTATTGCTCTTGCTCAGGTACTGTGGGATGGGTCCTGCACCCCATGGTGTTCTCCTTCGGTTCTGTTTAGATAGATTTAGGAGACAAACCCCTGTGGCAGTCTCCGGGATCCTGCAGACTAGAATCTGTCACCCTCTGCACCCAACAGCCCAGCCAGTGCTCACTGTTCTGCCAGTCCCTCTCCATCCAGACCATATCACTACATGGGCAACTTAGGAGATAGTCTATTCAGGGAGGGAAATTAGAGTGAGAAATTGAACATTGCATTCAAGTGCTATTTCCTGGTTCGATTTCAAAGGCCTCTGTCCTTCCTAACTTTTCAACATTTAATTGCATTGATCGTGGCTCCTTCATTGACAACAAGTAAAAGACACTTTTGCCCCAGACCTAAGTCACCATCAACAGGCTTAATTAGTAAGTGATATAGACAGTTTGGTTTCCCCTGGGGTGCTTTAGCATGAGCTGGGCATGGACATGGGATGTGGGTGCTTATTGCCAGCTGATTTCCATTTATCTCACCATGTAAGTAAACAGGAATTAGGATGAATGTAAAACTCCCCTTAAAATGAATGGGATGAGCCCTTGATGTGCCCAAATTCTCTTTACCAGTGGGTGGTCTCAGCACAGTTCATCATCCTGTATTAAGAATTGTGCTGTCTCCAATTCCATTCTTTGAAGTGAAATCTCTTGTGAAGCTGCATCCTGGGGAGGCATTCCCCTCGATATTCGAATATGCAGCTTGAGACCTTGATTCCCACCAGCTTCTGCTCTTTGAAAGGCACAAACAAATGCAATGAATCTTTTGAAACCTTTTCTCTGACTCTTTTTCAGCAAGCAAATGTAAAACTGCACTTCCTCTTCCCTCCCACCCCAGCAGCTTTAATAAAGAGCTCGCAGGTAAGAGTGAGGAATTTTCTTGGAGCTGAGGGACAAGGTCAGGAATCTTGCAAGAATAATAGATATTTATCAGTGACCAAGGCTATAACTCAATAAAGTTAATTGGTGTTTGCTGTGAGGGAAAGAGGCCTGGGATAATTGAGAGTAATTTCTTCCTCCAGGTTGGTGACTGTGAATTGCAATGAAGTTTGAGGCTCCTTCTCCTCTTGGTTTCCTTACAAGGAAGGAAGATGTGATGTCATACATCTGATCGAAGGGACATAGGGGTTGCTGTCGCCCCCTCCCCTGGTCAAAGGCCTTCTGGATACCATCAGCTCAGCCATCAACACTTTATCTTAAAAAGCACAGGGAGGTGTTGAAGCATCCACAGTGTTGTGGCTGCTCATGCAAATCTTGTATAGCTAAGGAATAGGGAAAAGAAATGTGGAATGTGGTCTCCTTTCCCTTGCACCCATCCCAAATGCTGGTCCTGTCTCTGTGCTGGCACCAGGAAGCTCTAATCTTGTCCCACACGTCCCATCTCCATGCTCAATCCCAGCCTGACAGCAAGAGATGGATGGGGAGAAGCTGTCACCTCCGGAACAAGGGATGTGTGCAGGGAGGTCATTGACACAGGGATAAAGGCTGGGGGGGGGCAGAGAGCAAAGGGGCTGCTCCATAGTCCCCTTCAAACTGCAAACTCCACCACCTCACTGCACACCATGGGGCAGGATGAAGGATCCTGGGGCTCTGCAGAAAACAGGGGACATTCTCATGGGGATGCTGGTGGCTTCTGCCACTGCTGGTACCCTGGTGATGGAGGCACTGGACTGAAATCCCTCCCTGCTCTGCGTGGAGCTGGCTCCAAACTGGGACTCAGCTTTCACTTCTTAGGGATCAGTGCTTAAATCCCTCCTATGGCCATCATAGCAGACAGGTGACCCTCAGTCCCCCATGTGCTGCAGGGTGGCCATGGGGGCTGTGTGAGCACTACAAGGATTTGGGACCAGGACTCACGCAAAGCAAGGAGGGATCATCCCTGTGCACACCCAGCTGTGTCCATCACATATCCCATGCCTTGCAGAGCCAGCTCGTTTCCGTCCATCTCCTGCTGTAAGCATGCACTTTGCTTTCATATTTGGCTGTAGAAGGAGGTTCCTCACAACCCCCATGAAGGCTTGAACCTGCCAGAGGGGAGACTGAGATGTGCTCTTAGGCAGAAGCTCTTCCCTATGAGGGTGCTGAGGCACTGCCACAGGGTGCCCAGAGAAGCTGTGGCTGCCCCATCCCTGGCAGTGCTCAAGGCCAGGTTGGACACAGGGGCTTGGAGCAAGCTGCTCCAGTGGAAGGGGTCCCTGCCCGTGGCAGGGGTTGGGGCTGGAGGAGCTTTAAGGTCCCTTCCAACACAACCCTGACTGGGATTCTGTGATGGGCTTGGGAGCATCCATCAGAGCCACCAGTGACAGGGGAACCCTAAAGCATCCCTTCAGAAGGGCCCTTTTCCCCTGTTGCTGCCCATTTCACTCCTTCACCACACTCCTCATCTCTTCCTTCCCATCTCCTTCATTCCACTTTTGGGCACCTCTCCCTCAGGCTCTCCTTTGTCACTTGTGCTTCCAGCATGATGGGTGGAAGAAGGTGAATGTCATCATCAAGGAGAGCTCAAGGACTGGGGCTGCCTCGGTCCCCTATGGGATTAAGAGCCAAATTCCTCAGGGAGCCGTCTCCAGGCAGAGGAAGGACAGGAGGGTGACCATGAGTAACCAGTATGGATGTACTAAGGGTAAGTTAAGCCTGGCCAACCTGAGTGCCTTGGGTGATGTGAGCATTGATGGCTGCCTGGACAAGAAGCAGTGACCAGCATTTACCTCACTGTTAGCAAGGTCACCACGATCTTCTGTTGGCTCTTTGCAGCCAAACTTGTGAGCTATGCTTTGAGTACAAGGAACTGAAGACAGGTGGAAAGCTGACTCGTTGCCTGCAGTGCCTGACATTGCTGATGACTCTGGTACCAGCTACCATTGGTGAGGTCCCCCCTCAGCTCCCTGCCATGATGATGTCAACCATGCCCCTTGTGCAGCTGTGACTGCCTCAGAAATGCTCCAGAAGTGGATGTGAAAGGTGGGGTTGTTCTGTGGTTTGCTCTAAGGGAGCCCAAAGCCCTGTTGCTCACTCAAGCTGAGGTCATCTCCTCTGGGTACACTTCTTCTCCAAACCAAGCAGCACAGAGAAGAGATAATGACCTGCTGTGGGCTTTGTCACCTCCTGGGGCCCAAAGACATTCACAGTCCCACATCCCCACATCCCATGAAATAGGAAGGGGGTTTGCTGATGCTGGTTCATTCCCAGGCTCCCTGCACAGCTCCAGGCACGTTCATCTTCACATCCATCTCCGAGAGCATCAGGAGGGCAGCAGAGACAGAGCTGAGAGGTAAGTGAGGGGCAGCATCTTTCAGCCCATCATTCTGCTGTGGTTCTCTCTTGCCAACAAGCAGCAGCTCCTGTCTCCATCTCCTGCCCTACTGCAGGGTCCTGGGCTTCTTGATGATGCTCTGGGCTTTCCAGGGAGCTGCTTGTGCTGTGTCCTCCCCAAGCTGCTGCTGAGAAGGCAGCTTTGGAGATCACCCTCGTGGAGAACACCCTCCTGTACAGAGCTTTTCTGTACAGGTCATTCAGGGTGCTCCCCTTTGCTGAGATGAGCAGGTCCAAAAGATGACTTTTTTCCCCCAAAACATGTGTTCAGGAAAAGACTGGGGAGCTCAGGGGTTTGCCCATTTCTATTGGAGACTTCAGGAACAGGTTGAAGAACCATGAAAAGGTTTTAGATCTGAAAGAGTGTGTCAGGAGGGAGGGGAAACCAATATTAACCATTGTGTAAGGTTGCATAGGATCATAGTATGGCTCGTGTTGGAAGGGACCTTACATCTCCAACAGTTCCAACCCCCTGTGATGGGCAGGAACACCTTCCACCAGAGCAGGTTGCCCTGTCCAACCTGGGCTTTCCAAAAGGTCAGGAATTCATTCCCATTCGGAAGAAACTCAAGCAGAGTGGGAAGGAGCGCGTGGTTGGTAAATGCCCACAGAGGGATGAAGGATGAACTCTGCACTGTGAAAGCACCACATTTCTCTGTGTTCCACATTGAGACAGATGAACTCCAAGCCCCAGGCTGAGCACTAGTGCAATGAAGTGCAGCATTAAGGTAAAGATACTCGAGTGTGCAACTTCCCACTGCTTTCCACAGAGGTCATTGCTCAGCATCTCAAGGGGAGCCAGAGCAGCAGGCACCACGTTGTGCCATGGTGTTTAACTGCTCAAGCACCCCTTTGTTCTACCTGTGCTGGAACAGGACTTTCACCAAGCTCTTCCCCATTGATCTGTGCCTGAACTCTCCCTTTACATCCTGCAGGACTGTCTCTGAGCAGCTCCCACCACACAGAGGCTTTTCCACCTGGGACATCCCTGCCTGTTGGAGAAGAAACCTGCAGGCAGGAGCTCACACAGAAAGCACCATCCAGCCCATGGCACAAAGCAATTGCACCCAAGTGACCGAGTTCAGCCTGGCGGGCTTCACAGAGGACCCAGTGACTCAGGGCTACTTGTTCCTGCTCTTCCTGCTCACCTACCTTGTCACCATTGTGGGCAACCTGGGCATCATCATCTTAATCAGGGCCAGCCCCCACCTCCACTCCCCCATGTATTATTTCCTGGGCAACCTGGCCTTTGTAGACCTCTGTTCTTCCACCATCGTCACCCCCAAGATGTTGGTTGACTTGATGTCGGAGAGGAAGAGCATTGCTTATGCTGGGTGCGTGGCTCAGGTCTTCCTCTTTCAACATTTTGGGATAACTGAATGCTTCCTGCTGTCTTCGATGGCCTATGACCGTTACGTGGCCATTTGCCATCCCCTGCTCTACCCCCTTGTCATGTCCCCAAAGTGCTGTTTCCAGCTGGTGTCTGGCTCGTACCTCATGGGGCTGACCAATGGCGTGGGACAGACCATCAGCATGTCCACCCTGTCCTTCTGCAGCTCCAGCACCATCGACCTCTTCTTCTGTGACATTTCCCCTCTCATCTCGCTCTCCACCTCCAACACCACCCTCAGCCGCATCATCCTGACCACTGCAGCATCTCTCTTAGGTGTGTCCAGCATCCTGGTTATCCTGCTCTCCTACGTGGCCATCATCCCCACCATCCTCAGGATCAATTCAGCAGAGGGCAAGGGCAAAGCCTTCTCCACCTGCACCTCCCACCTCACCACCGTCAGCATCTTCTATGGGGCGTGCTTTTTTATGTATTTATTCCCCACCTCAGACAGCACAAGAGGAGCAGATAAATGGGCCGTGGTGCTCTACACCGTGGTGACTCCTATGCTGAACCCCTTGATCTACAGCCTGAGGAATAAGGAGGTGAAGGAGGCATTGAGGAGACTCTTGAAAATAAAATGATCTTGCATGATGTAAGTTTAGGGCCAGATAGAATGGAGATGTGGGGGAGATGCTCAGGGTTTTGTTAAGTATGTACAACATGTTGGTGGTCTTCTGCCCCCAGACTTACATGATTCACTGGTTGATGTGATTGAGAATGCAAATAATTTCACTCTCCAAACTTTGATAATTATATTTAGTAGTTAATTTCACATAACGAAGAGACAGGCAGACAACTACAAGCATGCATTTCTCTTCATCTGAGGATGAGGGGGGACGTTATCACTCCCTCCAACTGCCTGACAGGAGGATGGAGCCAGGAGGGGCTGGGCTCTGCTCCCAAGGAACAAGGGATGGGACAAGAGGAACCGGCCTCAAGCTGCCCCAGGGCAGGTTTAGATGGAGCTGAGGAACAATTCCTGCCCCAGAGGGTGCTCGGGCATTGGAACAGGCTGCCCAGGGCAGGGCTGTAGGCACCGGCCCTGCGGGTGCCGTGGGTTAGGGGTGGCCTTGGCAGTGATGGAGAACGGTTGGACTAAATGAGCTTGAAGGGCTTTTTCTTTTTGCTCTCCATTTTGCATGGCAAATGAGAATAGACAGAGAGTGAATTCTACCATTCCACTAAATCAAAGTCCGTTTCTAGACAGTGTTGTTAAATTCATTAAGGGCCTTAAGAAAAGGACAAAAACACCTTTAGCAAGAGAAATAGAGATGACAGTAAATCAGTGTGATGCCATGCAGGAAGTATTTTTAGGTTTTGATGTACAAACCTCATTCAATGATTTCCAGCACCGTTCACCTCATTTCATTTCAGACAGCAAAGAAATTAAGTGAAATATGTTAATTGTGTGACCTTTATTATGAATGAAGACGCTTTGAAAGCTTTTTAAGATGTGGAAGTGATGAATCCCCACCAAAGGGCAGATACTATCCAGGAACCCCTGTCCACTGCTCCACACCTTTGCTTGCCATCCCCCTATTGACAGCAATAAAAGCCATGATCTCCATGGCAGCCTGACCAGAACAGAGTATAGGAGCTATGGTGTTGTTCAGAAGCCTTCAGACCTGATACATGGCAGTCCATGGCAGCCTGGAGCAATGACTTTGCCTGCCCTCAGTTCTCTCCTGCTGCCTTCCTGCACAGAGAGATGCTGCGTGACGGGCAATCATTGTATACATAAAATACCCCAAAATACTCCAATGTGTGCATTACCTGAGCCCATAGAGCTGCAGCCTCTGCCAGGACCATGGTGAAACCTGGAGCCATGGCTGAGCCTGAGGGCTCTCCTAGAGACATGAAATAACTTGGGCTGCAGGGAGAAGCTCCATGGCTGGATTCAGGTAAGTTAGGATCTAAGTGGTTTGCTCATTTCTTAACAGCACACAACTAACAGGCACCCAGGGTCAATCACATGAACCCTGCTTTGTTCCCTGGTTATTATTTAAGCCAAACGATGGTTGATTCCCTGCTGAGCCTTGGAGACAAACAAGGACAGAGGTCTCACACCCTCCTTGGCCCCTATTTCAGTGTTTGACTGCTCTTACAGTGGGGTTTTCCCCCTCCCGCTGTTTCTAACTGGAATTTCCCATGCTGCAAATTCCCAATAGCAAATCTCAGATTTACCCTCATCTGCACGATAAAGCACATGGAGAATTTGCTGGTGGCATCAAGTCAAAAAGAATGTGACACCATTAATTCTTTCATGCATCCTTTCTCTGTCCCTGAAATCATAGAATCATGGAATGGTTTGGGATGAAGGGACCTTAAAGCTCCTCCAGCTCCAAGCCCTGCCACGGGCAGGGACCCCTTCCACTGGAGCAGCTTGCTCCAAGCCCCTGTGTCCAACCTGGCCTTGAGCACTGCCAGGGATGGGGCAGCCACAGCTTCTCTGGGCACCCTGTGCCAGCGCCTCAGCACCCTCACAGGGAAGAGCTTCTGCCTAAGAGCTCATCTCAGTCTCCCGTCTGGCAGGTTAAAGCCATTCCCCTTGGCCTGTCCCTACAGGCCCTTGTCCAAAGCTCCTCTCCATCTTCCTTGTAGCCCATTTAGACACTGGTCAGATATCATGGTGCTTTTGGTATGTTTAAGGAGCCTTGGAGAAGTAGAGAGGAGAAAACTCCCAAGGAAAGATTGACCCAGCCACTGACCCTGAAATAGTGATATTCACTTTAAAATGTGAAGAATATTTCTACAAAGAAATATTCTGCTGATGGAGAATGGACCTTCACTGAGGCTTCTGGTCCTGACACTCATCTGGTGGGGTAAGATTTTTTTCTCATCTTTAATCCTGTAAAGATTTAGTTGTTTTATTCTGAACCTCCATGTTATCAGGGACAGAAACCTGTAATTCACACTTTCATGGGGGTGAGCATCTTAACTTAGTGTCTAACTTAGACAACCAGAGTTGAGTGAGTTTGGTTTAGTACAGCTCAATGCTTTCATCATGGTGTTGACTCCTCTTAATTGTATATTCTCTCAATTGTATCCAGGGAATAACATCTTCAGACCCAAATTTTGCTCATGGTCTCCTGGCTTTAGATTCTCAAGGTTTCCAAGACTGCAATATTAAACTCTTTATGTACTGAATGAGTGTTAGGGTCATGCAGCACCCCTTCCCTTCTCCTTCCTTAATTCCCAGCAAATTAAAGGCTCTTTTTCCTTCATCTCAATGACTTTTCCAAAACCACCAAAGGAAAGCTACAGTACTTTTAGGCTTATATGAGTTATAGCCAGAAGCTGCTGCCAAAATCAGAGCTGTCTTCAGAGAAAATCACAGGAGATCAAGGGCAGAGCTGATGGCTTGGTCTGCGTCACATCAATCCCTCTCTGCTGCTGTAGCCATTGGTCTCATCAAACTGTAGGTACCAAAACGGGATCCAGTGGTGCAAAGGAACCTGCTCCAAGGTGTCTGGGGAAGCTGGGATGCTCTCACTTCAGAAGGGGCCTTCTCTTTCCTTGGGCTGTGTAGGAGGGCAAGCTTGGAGCAGATGGCCACAGAGCAGTCCATTCCACTGTAGCTCCCTGGAAATGAATAGTGGGGATGCCCTTGATGCACAGGCTGTTAATTGTCAAGTTATCCCATTCCAGTTCAAATAAAGGCATGGTTTCCACTGTCCTGTATTTTCCAGACTTTTTCCTTCCTTGGCAGATATAAAAGCCCTGAATGGCAGAGCAGAATCACACCTCAGCAGCAGAGTTCATCCTCAAGGGTCTCAGAGACCAAGCGGAGATGAAAGCAGCCCTTTTTGTGCTGTTGCTGCTCATCTACACAACCACCCTTCTGGGCAATGCAGGGATAATTGTAGCCATCCAAGGTCACCCACAGCTCCACACATCCATGTACTTCTTCCTGGGCAGCCTCTCCATTGTTGACATCTGCTTCTCCTCTGTGGTAGCCCCCAGGACTTTGCTGAACTTTGTATTGGAGAAGAAGACCATTTCCTTTGCTGGCTGTATGAGTCAAGCTTTCTTCTACATTGTGTTTGTGACAACTGAGTGTTTCCTGCTGGCTGTCATGGCCTATGACCGGTACATGGCCATCTGCAACCCCCTGCTCTACTCGTCTGTCATGACTCGGAGGTTATGTGTGGGGCTGGTGGCAGGGTGCTACATTGGGGGTGTCCTGAACTCCATCATTCAGATGACCTCCATCATCAGGCTGCCCTTCTGCAGCTCCAATATCATCAACCACTTCTTCTGTGATGTTCCTCCTCTCCTGGCTCTGTCCTGTGCCAGCACGTACATCAAGGAGATGATCCTCTTCTCCTTGGCTGGTGTCATTGAGCTCAGCACCATCTCTGCCATTCTGGTCTCCTACGTCTTCATCTTCTTTGCCATCCTGAGGATCCATTCTGCTGAGGGCAGGCAAAAAGCTTTCTCCACCTGCGTGTCCCACCTGATCGTGGTGACCATGTTGTACGGAACAACCATCTTCATGTATTTACGCCCTAGCTCTAGTTACTCCCTGAACACTGACAAAGTGGTCTCCGTCTTCTACACGGTGGTGATCCCCATGCTCAACCCCCCCATCTACAGCTTGAGGAACAAAGAGATGAAGGATGCTCTGAGGAGAACAGCAGAAAGAATCACAGTCAGGCTTTGAAAACCCTGATCCAGGGATATGGGTAACATGAGGATTTGTCCCAGAGGCTGTGGAGCCTCCACCCATGGACATGTTCAGAAGTTGCCTGAATGAGGCCATGAGCAACCTGATGTGACCATGAAGTCAGCAGGACATAGTTGTTGTTCAGAAAGGACATCTAGGTGGACTCTGTTCCTATGACTTGCAAATTATACACATAAACACATAGATATGTGTGTATATATATAAAAACACAATATTAAATGCATCCTAAACTACATATTTATATATAACACAATATATTCTTGTGTTAAATGTGAACACCAACACACACGATACGGACTTTCCTTGCCTCAGTTTAGTTGGGGTCTCAGTGATTTATGGGCTGGGTGGAGGAGGCAGCTCCTATGAAAAGGTTTTCCAGAAAGGATGGAATCCCATGATCTAAACGGGTGAACTGATGTTTTAATGCAGTTATGGAGCAGTGGGATATTGTGTGTGAGCCAGGTGAGTGAAATGCAAATTCTTCAACAGGTCTGTGTTTGGAACCAGGCTGCTGAGTTAAATCACAGTCAAAATGGGCTTTGCCACCTCTTTTCAGGCAGCTGTAGAACTTCGGCCTTTCATTTTTCCTCCTCAAGTTCTGCCTTTCTCAAAGCCTTTAAGTGAAGCTCTAAGGAGTTTTCTAATTTATACCCGCAGTGGTTTGTTAAAAACAAAGGCAAGAATGTTAGCAGTGGAGTTGGCCGCAGGAGAGTTGCACTTTGGTTTGAGGCAATGGGGATTAAAGAAACCCAAAGCAAACATGGAAACGCACAAACAGCCTGAAACAACAGGAACATTGAAGGGAATGAAAAAAACCCAACCAAAAGTCTTTCTTTCCTATGCAAGAAGTAATTCCTGGCACAAATTGCAGCTCCCCCATATCCTGGTTGCTATAAAATCGCGATGCCACCAGGGGGAACAGTACCACAGGGTTTCCCCACGCCCCCAGAACTTCCCTATTTCTTTAGCAGCTCATCACTCAAAGGTGAGAGATGATCCAATTGTGTTAACAAGCTCCTCCGGGAGGGGAGTTGGAGACAATGGGCTGACAGGAAGGAGAAGGCTTGGCTAGGTCCTGGATGGGGATTTTCCACCTGTGGTCACTTGAGCTGTGGCATCACCAGTGGGAAAAACACTCTTTAATACAGGGGAAAATAACCCAAACAGGGATGTGACCCTGGCCAGCACTAAGTCTTTATTCTTTATTTATACTTTATTCTTTAGTTATACTTTATTCTTTATCCTTTAATTTTTATTCTTTATTTATACTTTATTCTTATTCTTTATTCTTACTCTTTACTAAAGTTACCATCCTGAAGCTGACTCTTACTGTTGCCAGCAGGACATGACAGTATCCACATATGCCTGCTCTTTAGATGCCCATTTTCCCTTCAAAGCTGCATTTCATCTACTTCTGAACAAAATCCATTCCTTTTCTTATGTGACTTTTGTTCCTTCTTCGTACCATTGCTCTCTCTGGCCACCTCCAAGAGGTGCAAAATGGTCATAGGAGTCCCTCTAGGTATCAAAAGGCAGAAGATTTGAAAGAAGTGACTAGAAAATCATGGGTCAGGATTTCTTATACATCACCACCACCTACTGGACATTGATGGGAATAGCCACTCCTTTTTATTTAAGATAAAACCACCTTTTTCTTGCTTGCTGGGAAGCTTTGCGTAGCCAAGTGGCTTGTTCTTGCCCAGGAAGCTGAGAAATAATAGATAAATAAACTAAGGCCATCATGTTGCCTCTACATTAGGCTGATCCTGTGTAGACAGTTTATTTTCTGACCCTGTTAAAGCAATGTCATATGGTTTAACAGCTTCAAAGTCCCCTCACATTTAGAAATGATGCTTTAAACCCCACTTTTCCTAATGCAATTCTTGGCTGAGGCTTCATACATTTTGTATGAAATGTAGATTATTGTAGATTCATAGAGTGGTTTGGGTTGGAAAGGACCTTGGTTCCAACCCCCTGCCATGGTCAGGGACACTACACACTAGACCAGGTCACCCAAGACTCTGTCCAACCTGGTCTTGAACACTGCCAGGGATGGGGCAGCCACAGCTTCTCTGGGCACCCTGTGCCAGCACCTCAGCACCCTCACAGGGAAGAGCTTCTGCTTTACATCCAACCTGAACTGCCCCTGTTTCAGTATGAACCCACCACCCCTTGTCCCATCACTCCAGTCCCTGATGAAGAGTCCCTCTCCAGCCTCCTTGTAGACCCCTTTAGACACTCAGAGCTGCTCTGAGGTCTCCACGCAGCTTCTCTTCTCCAGGCTGAAATGCCCCCATGTTCTCAGCCTGGCTCCGTACAGGAGGTGCTGCAGCCCCTGATCATCCTCGTGGCCTCCTCTGGACTTGATCCATGTCCTTCTGATGTTGAGGATAGCAAATTCACTCTGCCTTTTAAATGGTTTTCTCTTAAATAGTCTGGGCTATCCATACACACTTTGAAGTGCTAATTCATGGTGTTTTAAATGATTCCCTTCCCCATCAGTTGTTTCCTATAGATGCACAGATCCCTCTCAGAAAGTATCCCCATTGCACATCTTTACTCCTGACAAAGCCATCCCAGATTTTATAAGTGAAGCAGACAAAAACACATCAGATCTCAAAACAGGTAAGGTCTCAACCTTTATCCCATGTAGGTGAAGGATTTAATTCCTTGTTGTTGATGTATGTAAATGACACCCATCACCACCTAAATAATCCCAGGCGAGCAGCTGGGATTATTTAGGCGCTCTCTGATGCTGATTTAAATGGGTGAGGATGCCTATACAGTAACCAAGTTCCTGGGTTACTGGTGGATCTATCCTGGTAACCGGCATGGGGTAGGAAACCCACCTTTTGTTACGGAACATTGAGTGCTAGGCAGGAAAAAACAGGGTCATTCTCTACTAGGGCTTTTGGGGAGTGACGAGGTGACTTCTGTCCTTTCCTGGAAGGCCCTGCAGTCCCCTCTCATCTTTGGGAGCACAGTAATGGAAGCATTTCTGATTGAAAAGTAAATGCAGCTGCACCAAGATGAAAAGGAAATTGTGCTTTTGTATTTTCATTCAAAGTAGCAGCATAAACTGAGATAAAGGAGAGCTGGGTTTCTCCTCCACTGAGGGAGGGACGCTTCTAAGAGTCCTTCCCAGGAGGTAATCTTGTTTTTGAATACAGATACGACACACTACATACCAACATGTACTAAACCACCTTTGGGGATTTTTGAAGGCTGTATAAAACTCATAAAGGCAGCAATTTTGGGCTGCTATTGTTCAAATAACACCTGCAATTTAGCACACAGAGAAACACAGCAGGTGCCTCAGGGTGATGGGAAGACCACATGCTTTGCTCCAGTGTACAAAGCAGTCGTGCAGGTATGTGTTAACATGTCTTAGAGGCCTTCTTCTTTAAATGTATTTAATATGTTCTAACTAAAGAGCTGCTGCTTTAGACCATCTACAAACTGTCGGTATCCAGAGGAAGAAAAGAACCACAGCAACCTTATTTCACCAGTAGCAAAGTTAAGAAGAACCCAAGCAGGTCACCTGGGAAGACTATTCCAAGAACAGTAAAGAGTTTCTTGGTCCTTTGGAAGAGTATTCCCCGTTCCCACCCAGTAAGTATGTGCCATGATGTTCATTTCGTATAGAAAGAAGTTTGATCCTGTGCCTCTTCACTTTGCTGGATAATAAGCTTGCTTTAAATAACACACTTCTTTAAACAGATGGAACACTAAAATACTGAGTGGTTTGGTCACTGCTGAATCCCAGACAGGCACTTCCAAAAGACATTCACAGAAGGGCACTGCACTCCTGGGACATCAGGTTCCCAGTTAAGTACTACCTTTTCTTTAAGGGCTCCCCAACCACAACCCTACATCTGCAGGTAGTCAGTAGCTGTGACCCAGCTCTAGAACCAGGTCATGCTTGAAGATTCTAGATGAACATAAGTTTTTAATCAAGGGCCCTGTAGATGCGAGAGCAGCAGGCAAGAAGGAAACCCAAAGACGAGCCCTGACATGGGGAGGTGATCAATATTAAAGATGAAAAGCTGCAACCTCCATTCCATGCCAATCCATTCCCTCCCATCCCATGCCATTCCATTCCCTACACCCACCCCGACCTGAATAACAGTGGCACTGCTATTCCCCTGCAATGCCAGGGCTTTTCAGCTCCAAAACCACTTTCAAGGACACGAAACACAAAGCTTACAGTGCAAAAAAGGTTTTATTTCAGGATTCCGTTTGATTTTAGTTTGGTTTCTTATCTTTTGCCGTACGTTATCTTCTTTTTACCGAATATCGAATGATGTCATGGGGTCTTGTTTTGGGTTGGTTTCAGAGCCGATGCTCACGAGCATCAAGCCCTTCAAGCACAGGCTGCTGTGCCCCTGGGGACATGGAGCCGAGGGAAGAGCAGAAGTGGCTCCCTCTGCGAGCTTGAGCAGCGGGCAAGAAGCGAGCCCAAAGGGGAGCCCTGTCAAGGGGCTGTGCTCAGTGCTACAGAGGACAAGCAGCAACGTCCAGGGGCTACCCCGGGAGTCGTGAGAGCTTCCTCCCCCCGCATGGGGGCATGAGGGGCCACCTGCGTGGAGCAGGAGCAGCAGGCTTTGGGCCACAAGAGCCCGAAGGAGCCCTGTCAAGGGGCTGGCTCACCGCTGCTGAGGAAGGCAAAAAACCTGCGGGGACACTGGCAGGCCCTCCATGGGGGAAAAAAGGCCTTCCCCCCCCAGCTGCAGGACACAAGGGGCCACCTTCATGGTGCATGAGCAGCAGGCAGTACCGCAGCCAGAATGGAGCAGAGGAGCCCTGGCAAGTGGTCCTGCTCCATGCTCAGAGGAAGGCAAAAATACCCCGGCACCAGTGCCAATGTGGCCCGGGGGAAAATTCCTTCTGACCCCAGCACTGGCAATCGGCTATCCCTGAGCATGGCAGCAGGACCTGCTCCTGCTCCACAGGCTGCTCATACCTCCCACCAGATGCCCAAGCCGTATTCTCCCTCGATCTGGAGCCACCTCAGGGGCTGCTGAGAGTGGCCAAAGGCCCCCGGCCCCATCCAGCCTGGGGGTGAGAATCCATCCTTCCTACACGTGGCAGGGCATCAGTGGCTGCTCCAAAGCGCTGGCATCTCTGGAAGCACTTCTGCATCCCATTGCTTATGGATGCTGCCCCCGGCTCCGTGGGGGATGAGAATGGGGAGCTCTGCGGTGCTCCTCAAAAAGGCATTCCTAGCATCTAGCCCTGCCTATCCAGCTGAAAAGGACTGCTATCCCTGCCGCAAGCTAAGAAGCTGGCCCTGCCAGGAGCTGGCCTTGCAGCGCACAACTCTGAAGCTCTTCTCTGCCCAGCCTCTAGCTCTGCCTGCATTTCAGGGCCGTCTGCCTGCGATATCTGTCACCCTGTTGATCGCTGGGCTTGATTCAGCTCATCTGGCGGGCTACGCACGTGTCCCCTTCCTCCCTTGGCACTCCACACGCGTCCCTCCCCAGACTGCATGCTCGGCAAGAGGACAACCTTCCCCGACACAGGCGCTCCCCTTCCTCACTCACGGCTATACAGTAGCTGCGCTCCCCTTCCTCACTCACGGCTATACAGTAGCTGCGCTCTCCTGCTAGAACCTCCAAACAAGGAACTGCAGCAGCTCCTCAAGGACTTCCTGTAGGAAGTCCTGGGCTTCCCTGACCCAGTAGGGCACAGGAGGCCAGAGGACACAGGAGCCTGCTCCCTTTTATACTGTCCCGGGACATTGTGACTGCTGCGTTGCCAGGTGACGGCATGGAATGGAACAGAATGGAATGGAATGGAATGGAACGGAATGGAATTGAACGGAACGGAATGGAGTGGAGTGGAATATGTCTGAGCATGCGTTAAAAAAGCTGGGGGAGCTCTTCACAGCATTCCAGTCCTTAAAGGGTAGCTACAAGGAGGGCAGAGGCTCTCTCTTCAGCAGGTTCCAGTCCCGCAGGCAGGAGCAGGCACACCTCCCACTAGAGCAGCTTGCTCCAAGCCCCATCCGACCCGCCCCCTTCGGCTAGCTTCGGCTCCGCTGGGCTCCATTCCGGCGGCACAGTCCCCTTCGGGGGGGACAAAAGGAGGAGTCTGCGCAAATGGGCTGTCTGTGATTCGCAACAGGATGAATTCAGTCTCGGTGTGATTTCCTCTCATGACCAGGTGTTCCCTGCTGAGGGAAAAAGAGGAGAAACATCAAACTGATAAAAAATACTCACTTTCGGACTGTATCTAACTCCAATCAATGACCATTTTAACTGCCACTTTTTAGAACATTCCAAGATATTTTCTTACCTAAATTATATGTATTTCATGTTTTTCCAATGAGGTATTTAGAGAAGATCAGGCAGTTTGGTGAAGCAGCAAATGGCATTATTTTTTTCTATGCTGGGACAATTAAAACTCTGTATTTAGTCAAGCACGCGTGTTTTCGGGTTTGAGCAAAGAGTCAAATCTTTATTCACTTCCAGTTTGAAGGAAATTTGTGTCAGAAGACACCTCAGAGGAACCTCATAAGATAGCACATAAACATGGAGCAAGAGAAAGTCCCAGTCCCAGTAAAACCACAGCTTACAGATGAATGACCTCCAGGCATTTTCCCTTGGGGTTTGATTCTCATTCGGTCACCAAACCACATTTATCAAACTGTTTGAGCTTATTCACAATAGATAGCACTCACACTGGTAAATTAATGATTTCTAGCTTTTTTGAGCTACAGCAAGCTGAAGCATCCTAAACCCATGAGCTTTAAGTTGCTTGCTCTACAAAGGAGTTGATGTTATACCAGCCTAATTCCAAAGGCCAATTTGTTAGTGACTATATTCTTCTGACAATCTGGAATGTTGAATTTCTTTATAACAATGTAAGATTCGTGCTCATTTACCTCTTGAGTAAATCAGTGCATCTTGCTTTAGCTGCCTATGTAAAAGAAACACAACCTGCATCAGACATTGCTGCCTCTTACTATAAAGAAAACCCATGTTGGTAAGGCTGTTTTCTGGTACACCTTTACCAAAGAGTACACTAGAACCTGAAGACAAAAGCCCACTGCCTCAGTGCAGGTGAGGCTCTGCTTTGTGTTGGTGTTACCTCCTGCACCTTCCCTCTCTCACCGAGTGATGGGAGCCAAAGATTTATCCACAATGCAGCAGAGATCATCTGTGTGCCGACATCACCTCTGTGAAGCACCTGATGTGAAGAGAGGTGAGCTTCTGCCAGACTCCAAGAGCCCAGCTTGTGGTGCTGGGGCTGTAAATACAGTTGCATGTGCTCTCCTGGGAGGAAGCCTCCAGGGCTGCTCATGCTTTACCAGAAGAAAACAAAGAGAAGAAACAGCAAAGGGTGTGAAATCACCTCTGAAAGGCACTGTGGTGCTTGGGCATCTGAGAGACATGGAGTGGATGAGCCATGCCTGAGCACAGCTACACAGCAGCAGTGATGAGCAGCTCACAGGATGCTTCTGACATACTTGTGGACTATGCCAAGCATTCTGTTTGTCATTGCCAACAGAATGAGAATGGGTTTAGAGCCATTTCAGATCTTGCAGAGGTTCTCCAAATGGGACATGAAAGACAGGTGACTCATTCTCTGGAGCTGCTGCTGTCCTTCAATGGACACTTGAGAGCCCAGTTTTCCATCCCCAGTGGGGTTATCCACTTGTAGTGCCTGGATGTCCAACACCTGAGCTGGTGACTCTGGGCTTCCACTGTATTCAAGGGTGAGAAATGAGCATTTTGAGGCAGGGATGAATTGTCTCATGGTGAACTAATAGGTTTTTGTACCACTGATCAGCCTCAGCTGTGGCTCCATCCCCACCCTCTGCCCATTGGTCCCCCATCTCTATTTAAGTTCAGCCCACGGTGCTTGTGCTTTATTAGAGCAGTTGTGGTTTTCAGTTTAGTAGGAGTTCTGCGCATCTGAGGTATCCATTGATGGTGACCTAAGTTTTGTTGTGGATCTGTTTAGCAATTTTTAGACTGGATGCTGACCAGGGGATTGACTTGGCTTGGACTTGTATCTGCCTCCTCACCACCAACTTTTCTGTTGCTCTGGAATCTTGGTTGAACTTGTCCTTGGTCTCTGTTCCTGCCCTGCTTCTCTTGCTCAGGTACTGTGGGATGGGCCCTGCACACGGTGGTGTTCTCCTTTGTCTCTGTTTAAAGATATTAAGGAATCAAAGCCCTGTGGCAGCCCCCAGGCTCCTGCAGAGTAGAACCCATCACCCTCTGCACCCAACAGCCCAGCCAGTGCTCACTGCTCTGGCAGTCCCTGTCTGTACAGACCATGTCCCTGCATGGGTAAAAATAGAGTTATTCTTCTCAGTGGCAGAAATAGAGTAGTAAGGGGAACTTTATTTCCCAGTATTTTTCTCTGGTTATCAGTTAATTCTGTTTTACCAAGTATGATATTAAACTTCTATGGCAGGACCTCTGTTATTCACCTGATATGGGAATTTTGTGTCTCTTCTCTCGCTGCTGTTTTCCAGAGCACACAGGGCACTGTTCATGACCCATATACTTCCCAAATAGAAGTTAATTCTCCTCCACAACAGGTAAAGGAAAGATATTTTCCCACATGTCGTGGTTTAAGCCTAGGCCATAAATCAGAACCACGCAGTCTACTCCCTCCCCACCACTTTCTTCCCCCAGCTCCTGGAAGGATGGGAAGGAGAATGGAAAGAAGGCAGCTCCTATGGGTTGAGATAAGAACAGTTTAGTAACTAAGGTATAACACAAACCACTGCTGCTACCACCAATAATAATAATGATAAAGGAAATTGTAAGGGAAGACAATACAACACCTCACCACCTGCAGACTCATACCTTGCCCCACCCCGCAGTGAATTAGCCCTTCCAGGTAACTCCCAGTTAACCTCCTGGGCATGATGTGCTGTGCTATGGAATACCTCTTTGGTCAGTTTGGGTCAGGTGTCCTGTCTCTGCTTCCTCCCGGCTTCCCCTCCTCCCTGGCAGAGCATGAGGCTCAGAAAGTCCTTGGTCAGAGTAAGCATTACTGAGCAGCAACTAAAACCATCGGTGTTATCAGGGCTGTTCCCAGTCTGAAAGTCAAAACCACAGCACTGCACCAGCTACTAAGAAGGAGAAAAAATGACTGCAACTGCTGAACCCAGGACACCACAGCAGTGGGGTTTTTTTTTTACGTTTTTCTGACCCAGACAGCTCTCAGTTACCATTGGTTCTGGGTTCAGGAGTATCTTTCACCTATGGAAACTTGCCTCCTACTGTATTTATAAGTGCAATGCACCACTTGGTGTTTCCTGGTGTGCTTTGGTGTGAGCTGGGCATGGACATGGGATGTGGGTGCTTATCTCCAGCTGGAATTCCATTTATCTCACCGTTTGAGTAAATGGCACTTAAAAAGAGTGTAAAACACACTTAAAATAAATGCAAGGATCCCTTGAAGTGCCTAAATTGTCCTTAACACTGGGTAATCTCAGCACAGTTCATCAATCTGTATTAGGTAGTATATTTTCTACAGTTCTTTACTTGAAGGTAAATCTAGTCCGAAGCTGAAGCCTGGGGAAGGATTTTCCTTGATATTCAAAGTTGCAGCTTGAGACCTTGATTCCCACCAGCTTCTGCTCTTTGAAAGGCACAAACAAATGCAATGAATCTTTTGAAACCTTTGCTCTGACTCTTTTTCAGCAAGCAAATGTAAAACTGCACTTCCTCTTCCCTCCCACCCCAGCAGCTTTAATAAAGAGCTCACAGGTAAGAGTGAGGAATTTTATTGGAGCTGAGGGACAAGGTCAAGAATCTTGCAAGAAAAATACATATTTTTCAGTGGCAAAAGTTGTAAATGAATAAAGGTGATGGTTGTTTCCTGTGAGGAAAAGAGGCTTGGGATAATTGTGGGTAATTTCTTCCTCCAGGCTGGGGACTGGGAACTGAAATGCAGTTTGAGGCTCAATCTCCTCTTGTTTTCTTCCAAGAATGGTGTGATTTTGGGGGTCTGTTTCTCATTCAGTACTGTCAAAGACTTTTGTGCAGAAACTGTGGAAGAACTTCCATGAAGTCATGAGTATCAGTGGAAAATCTCAATATTTCAGTGCCCCATAGGCTTTCACACTGGACATGAACTGTTCATACACAATGTACATACCTGAAGGAACTCACTTGGTGTGAGAACAGCTTAGAAAAACGGAAGGATAAAACCTGACCATTGCTCTAATGACACTGATCTCTTACAGAGTTTGGGTTTGTGCTTAATGTCTGCCATCTGTAGCAATGGCCCTGTCCTGAAGTGGGACAGACCTCCAGGTGCTGGGCATATGGGATTTCTAGTTTAAATGCCCATGAATTCAAGCAGAATGAGGCCCTGCTCACCTCTTTGCCACTTCTTTTAAGCCTCTCGTCTGTCTAGAAATACGTAACGGGGTCGGTATTGCTGTAGACATGAGTTCCCTGCTTCTTCACAGCAGCAGTGTTACAGCCTGATGTACTTCCGCTGGGAGTCAACCTTAAATTAGTCACACACCGCACTCTTCCACAGAGATTTTGTTCTTTATCTAGCATTAAATAGATCTTCAGTAGCCATTAAATAGCAGAAACTGTCTCGACTCAGGAGCCTGCAGGGAAATGCTGGTGTGCTCTTTATGGGGCTGTAGTCCAAAGGTAAGACAACCCAATAGGAAGATCAAACATTTGAGACCTGTTGCTCTGTCTTTGTTCTGTACAGGGGGAAGGTAAATAAGTAGGTTCTCTATGACCCAGGTTCCAGCTTTAGCATCAGACCGGGTTCTGGAAAAGAACCTTCTCCACGCAGGAAAAGCTTGAACAGGGCACTGCTGTAAACCTGTAAACCTGCAAAGCTGTGCTGACTGTAGAAACCTGGGTTGAGCGACAAACGGGAAAAGGGCACTAACAAACAGCTGCCTGAAGGAGGAAGAGCCCAGAGCACAGGGAGTGCTTGTTTGAGGCTTCACATCTAGTGATGCCAACATCTGCTGGCCTTCAGCAAACTGCTGCAGCCCCACATGTGCCAGAGGAACAGACAAGGTAGCACCAATTGCAGGCAGTGCAGGGACATTAAGTGACATTTATCCTGCTCTGCTGTTAACACTGTTGTAGGATTTTCCTGTGACTGAGTCCAGGAGAAATATTTGCCCTGCAAATATGACTGAACACCTGAAAAATAACCAGGTTCTGTCGGATATTACTGCAAAGTGAGACACTGATTTCAAACTAATATTCAGATGGGAGGATTTAAATAAATACATTTCAATTGAAGGCTACAGTGGCACATGAAAAATCAGCAAGCGCTTACTGTGTATTAGCCTGATACCAAATCAAACTCATTTCCCCCAGTCATAAAAGTTTATGCTACACCTGCACCAAAAAGAGCTGCAAAACCCCAGCTTTTTGCAATTTAGCACACAGAGAAACACAGCAGGTGCCTCAGGGTGATGGGAAGACCACATGCTTTGCTCCAGTGTACAAAGCAGTCCTGCAGGTATGTGTTAACATGTCTTAGAGGCCTTCTTCTTTAAATGTATTTAATATGTTCTAACTAAAGAGCTGCTGCTTTAGACCATCTACAAACTGTAGGTATCCAGAGGAAGAAAAGAACCACAGCAACCTTATTTCACCAGTAGCAAAGTTAAGAAGCACCCAAGGAGGTCACCTGGGAAGACTATTACAAGAACAGTAAAGAGTTTCTTGGTCCTTTGGAAGAGTATTCCCCATTCCCACCCAGTAAGTATGTGCCATGATGTTCATTTCGTATAGAAAGAAGTTTGATCCTGTGCCTTTTCACTTTGCTGGATAATAAGCTTGCTTTAAATAACACACGTCTTTAAACAGATGGAACACTAACATACTGAGTGGTTTGGTCACTGCTGACATGGTGAAAAGGGGCATCTCGCCCAGAAGCTGCTGAATCCCAGACAGGCACTTCCAAAAGACATTCACAGAAGGGCACTGCACTCCTGGGACATCAGGTTCCCAGTTAAGTACTACCTTTTCTTTAAGGGCTCCCCAACCACAACCCTACATCTGCAGGTAGTCAGTAGCTGTGACCCAGCTCTAGAACCAGGTCATGCTTGAAGATTCTAGATGAACATAAGTTTTCTAATCAAGAGCCCTGTAGATGTGAGAGCAGCAGGCAAGAAGGAAACCCAAAGACGAGCCCTGACATGGGGAGGTGATCAATACTAAAGATGAAAAGCAGCAACCTCCATTCCATGCCAATCCATTCCCTCCCATCCCATGCCATTCCATTCCCTACACCCACCCCGACCTGAATAACAATGGCACTGCTATTCCCCTGCAAAGCCAGGGCTTTTCAGCTCCAAAACCACTTTCAAGGACACGAAACACAAAGCTTACAGTGCAAAAAAGGTTTTATTTCAGGATTCCGTTTGATTTTAGTTTGGTTTCTTATCTTTTGCCTTACGTTATCTTCTTTTTACCGAATATCGAATGATGTCATGGGGTCTTGTTTTGGGTTGGTTTCAGAGCCGATGCTCACGAGCATCAAGCCCTTCAAGCACAGGCTGCTGTGCAGAAGCCAGAGCCCCTGGGGACATGGAGCCGAGGGAAGAGCAGAGGTGGCTCCCTCTGCGAGCTTGAGCAGCGGGCAAGAAGCGAGCCCAAAGGGGAGCCCTGTCAAGGGGCTGTGCTCAGTGCTACAGAGGACAAGCAGCAACGTCCAGGGGCTACCCCGGGAGTCGTGAGAGCTTCCTCCCCCCGCATGGGGGCATGAGGGGCCACCTGCGTGGAGCAGGAGCAGCAGCCTTTGGGCCACAAGAGCCCAAAGGAGCCCTGTCAAGGGGCTGGCTCACCGCTGCTGAGGAAGGCAAAAAACCTGCGGGGACACTGGCAGGCCCTCCATGGGGGAAAAAAGGCCTTCCCCCCCCAGCTGCAGGACACAAGGGGCCACCTTCATGGTGCATGAGCAGCAGGCAGTACCGCAGCCAGAATGGAGCAGAGGAGCCCTGGCAAGTGGTCCTGCTCCATGCTCAGAGGAAGGCAAAAAACCCCCGGCACCAGTGCCAATGTGGCCCGGGGGAAAATTCCTTCTGACCCCAGCACTGGCGATCGGCTATCCCTGAGCATGGGAGCAGGACCTGCTCCTGGTCCACAGGCTGCTCGCGCCTCCCCGCAGATGCCCAAGCCGTATTCTCCCTCGATCTGGAGCCACCTCAGGGGCTGCTGAGAGTGGCCAAAGGCCCCCGGCCCCATCCAGCCTGGGGGCGAGAATCCATCCTTCCTACACGTGGCAGGGCATCAGTGGCTGCTCCAAAGCGCTGGCTTCTCCGGAAGCACCTCTGCATCCCATTGCTTATGGCTGCTGCCCCCGGCTCCGTGGGGGATGAGAATGGGGAGCTCTGCGGTGCTCCTCAAAAAGGCGTTCCCAGCATCTAGCCCTGCCTATCCAGCTGAAAAGGACTGCTATCCCTGCTGCGAGCTAAGAAGCTGGCCCTGCCAGGAGCTGGCCTTGCAGCGCACAACTCTGAAGCTCTTCTCTGCCCAGCCTCTAGCTCTGCCTGCATTTCAGGGCCGTCTGCCTGCGATATCTGTCACCTTGTTGATCGCTGGGCTTGATTCAGCTCATCTGGAGGGCTACACACGTGTCCCCTTCCTCCCTTGCCACTCCACACGCGTCCCTCCCCAGACTGCATGCTTGGCAAGAGGACAACCTTCCCCGACACAGGCGCTCCCCTTCCTCACTCACGGCTATACAGTAGCCGCGCTCTCCTGCTAGAACCTCCAAACAAGGAACTGCAGCAGCTCCTCAAGGACTTCCTGTAGGAAGTCCTGGGCTTCCCTGACCCAGTAGGGCACAGGAGGCCAGAGGACACAGGAGCCTGCTCCCTCCCGGGACATTGTGACTGCTGCGTTGCCAAGTGACGGCATGGAATGGAATGGAACGGAACGGAATGGAGTGGAGCGGAATATGTCTGAGCATGCGTTAAAAAAGCTGGGGGAGCTCTTCACAGCATTCCAGTCCTTAAAGGGTAGCTACAAGGGGGGCAGAGGCTCTCTCTTCAGCAAGTTCCCGTCCCGCAGGCAGGGGCAGGCACACCTCCCACTAGAGCAGCTTGCTCAAAGCCCCATCCGACCCGCCCCCTTCGGCTAGCTTCGGCTCCGCTGGGCTCCATTCCGGCGGCACAGTCCCCTTCGGGGGGGACAAAAGGAGGAGTCTGCGCAAATGGGCTGTCTGTAATTCCCAACAGGAAGAATTCAGTCTGGGTGTGATTTCCTCTCATGACCAGGTGTTCCCTGCTGAGGGAAAAAGAGGAGAAACATCAAACTGATAAAAAAATATTCACTTTCGGACTGTATCTAACTCCAATCAATGACCATTTTAACTGCCACTTTTTAGAACATTCCAAGATATTTTCTTACCTAAATTATATGTATTTCATGTTTTTCCAATGAGGTATTTAGAGAAGATCAGGCAGTTTGGTGAAGCAGCAAATGGCATTATTTTTTTCTATGCTGGGACAATTAAAACTCTGTATTTAGTCAAGCACGCGTGTTTTCGGGTTTGAGCAAAGAGTCAAATCTTTATTCACTTCCAGTTTGAAGGAAATTTGTGTCAGAAGACACCTCAGAGGAACCTCATAAGATAGCACATAAACATGGAGCAAGAGAAAGTCCCAGTCCCAGTAAAACCACAGCTTACAGATGAATGACCTCCAGGCATTTTCCCTTGGGGTTTGATTCTCATTCGGTCACCAAACCACATTTATCAAACTGTTTGAGCTTATTCACAATAGATAGCACTCACACTGGTAAATTAATGATTTCTAACTTTTTTGAGCTACAGCACGCTGAAGCATCCTAAACCCATGAGCTTTAAGTTGCTTGCTCTACAAAGGAGTTGATGTTATACCAGCCTAATTCCAAAGGCCAATTTGTTAGTGACTATATTCTTCTGACAATCTGGAATGTTGAATTTCTTTATAACAATGTAAGATTCGTGCTCATTTACCTCTTGAGTAAATCAGTGCATCTTGCTTTAGCTGCCTATGTAAAAGAAACACAATCTGCATCAGACATTGCTCCCCCTTCTTACAAAGAAAACGCACGTTGATAAGGCTGTTCTCTGACAAAGACAGAAAAAAGACGTCCTGAGGACATGGACAATAAAGCCGACTGCTTCAATGCAGTTGAGGCTCTGCTTTTTTGTTGTGTTACCTCCTGTGCCTTCCTTCCGTCACCGAGTGATGGGATCCAAAGGTTTATCCCCAGTGCAGCAGAGAACATCTATGTGTCGGCATCACCTCTGTTAAGCACCTGATGTGAAGAGAGGTGAGCTCCTGCCAGACTCCAAGAGCCCAGCTTGTGGTGCTGGGGCTGTAAATACAGTTGCATGTGCTCTCCTGGGAGGAAGCCTCCAGGGCTGCTCATGCTTTGCCAGAGAAAAACAAAGAGAAGAAACAGCAAAGGGTGTGAAATCACCTCTGAAATGCACTGTGGTGTCTGGACATCTGAAAATCGTGGCCTGAATGAGCCATCCTTGAGCACAGCTACACAGCAGCAGTGATGAGCAGCTCATAGGATGCTTCTGACATACTTGTGGATCATGCAAAGGTTTTTGTCTGTCCTTGCAAACAGAATGAGAATGGTTTTAGAGACATTTCAGATCTCACAGAGGGTCCCCAAATGGGACATGAAGCACAAGTGACTCCATCACTGGAGCTGCTGATGTTCCTCCATAGACACTTGAGAGCCCAGTTTTCCATCCTCAGTGAGGTTATCCACATGTAGTGCCTGGATGTCCAACAGCACTGTATTCCTGGCTTCCACTGTACTCAAGGGTGAGAAATGGGCTTTTCCAGGCAATGATGAGTTGTCCAAGGGTGAACTAATAGGCCTCTCTTCTCCTGAGCAGCCTCAGCTGGGGATCCATCCCCACTCTCTGCCTATTTGTCCTTCATCTCTATTTCAGCCCAGGATGCTGGAGTTCTGGTTTCTAGTTTAGCAGTAGGTGTGCACATCTATTTAATCCTTTGATGGTGATCTAGGCTTTCTCATTTACTTGCCTGACATTTGCCAGATCTGAGTGGGGACCTGACCAGGGAATTGACTTGTCTTCATCTTGGACCCACCTTATTGTCACCGTCTTGTCTGATGCTCTGGAGTCTTGGCTGCACTTGGCTCAGGTCTCTGTTCCTGCCCTACTTCTGTTGCTCAGCTGCTGTGAGATGGTCCCTGCACACCAGGGTGCTCTTCTTTGCCTCTGTTTAAAAAGATTTAAAGTACTAACCCCTGTGGCAATATTTAGGCTCCTGCAGAGTAGAGCCCATCACTCTCTGCATGCAACAGCCCAGCCAGTGCTCACTGCTCTGGCAGTCATTCTCCATCCAGACCATGTCCTTGCATGGGTAATATAGGAGATAGTCTTCTGAATGAGGAAAATAGTGTAGTAAAGTGCACATTTTATACAACTGTTATTCTCTGATCTATAGTGTCTTCTTTTTTGCCAAGTATGATGTTAGAGTTTTATGGAGAAGACCTCTATTATGTGTTTGATGTGGAAAGTTTGTGTCTTCAGCCAGGGGATTCTGAATTTTGTAGATCCCTTCTCTGCAAAGATTGAAGCAGAATCAGGCAATGATGCTCTCAGTATAAAATGTATTTCCAAAACCTCAAGCCTGTTTCTTGTATTGCTGGAATTGACACTTGTGCCTCCCCCACACGTTAGACTGAGGTTCCTCTGGGCAGTTCCCTGAGTTGAATCCACCACATACACGACTATGGCAATCCAGAGCTCTCTTAGGAGCGTAGCACCAAGTCTGGATAAATGTTTGAGCATTTCAGTTGTCTCTGCTTTGAGAACTTTATCAAAGCCAAGAGGAAATAAGGACACCAGAGTGGGGCAATTTATCAAGCAGCGATGAGCCCAGCACGTGACACTTCTCTTCTAGGCTCCCTTTCCCTTGAAAGCTTGAAACAAATGATCTTTTGAGGTCCAGCTTATGCTGTCTGGTGCTCCATGATTCTGTATGTATAGTCAAAGCAAAGATATCCATCTCACTAGAAGTGAGGAAAGAAGGTTTGGTGACGGATTTAAAGGAAGTTCTCTGATACCAAAGATCTCTGTCCTGCAAACTCTTTGGCATTTAATTATACCAAGCCTTGCTCCTTCATTCTCTGCAGGAAAAGCCACTGTTCTCCCGGATCTGAGACAATGTCTGCTCTCTAGCAGCTGTTTCCCAGAGCACATGAAAGAGTGTTCACTGTCCATATACTTTCCCAATATAAGTTAATTCCCACTCACAGCAGGTAAAGGAAAGGCGTTTTCCCCCATCAGTGTGTTTTGGCTTCTTTGAGACCCAGACAGCTCTCAGTTACCATTGATTCTGTATTTAGGATTGTCTTTCCCCTATGGAAGATTGCTACATTTTAAATGGAAGTGCAATATACCATTTTGTTTTCCTGGTGTATTTTAGCCTGAGCTGGGCAGAGACACGTGGGTATTCATCCCCAGGTGGAATTCCATTTATCTCTCCATTTGAGTAAACAGCATCTAAGATGAATGTAAAGCACCACTTAAATTGAATGGGAGGAAGCCTTAATATGCCCAGCTTGCCTTTAACACTGGGCAGCCTCAGCACAGTTCATCACCCTGTATTATGAATGATATTGTCTACAGTTTCTTCCTTGAAGTGAAATCTATTGTGAAGCTACAGCCTCGGGACAGATTCCCCTTTATATTCAAAATGCAGCTTGAGATCTCGATTCCCACCAGCTTCTGCTCTTTGAAAGGCACGAACAAATGCAGCGAATCTTCTGAAACCTTTTCTGTGACTCTTTTTCAGCAAGCAAATGTAAAACTACACTTCCTCTTCCCTCCAACCCCAGCAGCTCTAATGAAGAGCTCGCAGGTAAGAGTGAGGAATTTTATTGGAGCTGATGGACAAGGTCAAAATTCTTTCAAGAAAAAGACATCTTTATCAGTGACAAAAGTTACGACTGAATAAAGGTGATTGGTGTTTTCTGTGAGTGAAAGAGGCCTGGGATAATTCAGGTAATTTCTTACTACAGACAGGTGACTGTGAAGTAAATTGAAGTTTGAGGTTCCTTCTCCTTTTGATTTCTTACAGGGAAGATGTGATGGCTGGGTCCACATAAAATCATGAGGGTTAGTGGAAAAATCCCTTTATTTTAATGTCTTATAGGCTTTCTCACTTGACATGAAATGTTCATGTCCCGGATGATACAGCTCTTCTATGTTGCCAGTGGCTAAAAATCCTTCTCCCACACTTCAGCAGAGCCCCTTTCACTTCCTTGTTCCTCAGGCTGTAGGTGAATGGGTTGAGCATGGGGATGAGCAGAGCATAGAAGATGGAGGCCACCTTATCCAGGCTCCTGTGGCTAGATGGAGGTTGCAGGTACATGAATAATGCTGTCCCAAAGTACATGGAAACAGCCATCAAATGGGAGGCGCAGGTGTGGAAGGCTCTGGCCCTGCTCTGTGCTGAGCACATCCTCAGCACCGTGCAAATGATAGAGATGTAGGAGAACAAAATGATCACGCTCATGCCCACCAGGTTGATGGTGACGAAGGCAAAGATGACCATCTCACTGCTGTGGGTGTCAGAGCACACGAGCTTTAGCAAAGGAACTTCCTCACAGAAGAAGTGGTCAATGTGGCTGGGACCACAAAAGAAACCTCCAAACACGCACCATGTGTAGATGATGGCACTGAGGAAGGCGAACAGGTAGGATGCTGCTACCAGCTGCCGGCAGACATGGCTGGAGATGATGGTCACATAAAGCAGGGGCTGGCAGATAGCAACGTGCCGGTCGTAGGCCATCATGGCCAGCAGGTGACACTCAACAGTAGCAAAGAAAACAAAGGTGAGGAACTGCATCATGCAGCCAGTGAAAGAAATGGTTTTGTCCTCTGATAACAGGTCTGCCAGCATCCTGGGGGAGATGTCTGTGGAACAGCAGATATCAATGAAGGCAAAATGGGTGAGGAAGAAGTACATGGGGGTGCGGAGACTGGGAGACACCCGCACCAATGTGATAATGCCAATGTTCCCCACCAAAGTCACAATGTAAATCAACAGAAACAAGAGAAAAAGAGGAGTCTGTGCACCTGGGCTGTCTGTAAGTCCCAACAGGATGAATTCTATCTGGGTATGATTTCCTCCCATGACCTGGTGTTACCTGCTGAGGCAAAAGGAAGAGAAACATCAAAGTGATCATAAATGGAGATTCAGATCTGGCCCGTATCTATCTACAGTCAATGACCACTATACCTGCCACATTTTAGATTATGGCAATATATTTTCTAAAAAAAAAAAAAAAAAAAAAAATTTTCAGATGAGGTATTCAGAAAAGAACAGGGAGTTTGTTGAAGAAGGAAATGGCATTTTTATTTTTCTGTGCTGGGACAGTTAAAATTATGGGTTTAGTCCAGCACGTGTATTTTCGGGTTTGAGCAAAGAATCGCATCTTTAATCACTTTCTGTTTGAAGCAAATTTGTGTCAGAAGACACCTCAGAGGATCCTCATAGAATTGCACATAAACATGGAGCAAGAGAATTTCTCAGTCCCAGTGAAAGCCCAGCTTACACACACATTACCTACAGACATTTTCTCTTGGCTTTTGATTATCATTCCAGTCACCAAGTCACATTTAACAAACTCTATGAGATCATTTACAACAAATAACAATGACATTGTTGAATTCATGATTTATACCTTCCTGAGCTTCAGCACGCTGAAACATCCTAAACCTATGGGCATTCAATTTCTCGCTTTAAAAATGAGTTGATGCTATAACAGGCTGATTCCAAAGGCTGATCTGTTAGTGACCATATTCTGCTGACAATCTGAACTGTTGCATTTCTGTATAATAGAATAAGATTCATCCTCTTTTAAGTCTTGACTAGATCAGTGTATCTGGCTTAAGCCGCCTATGTAAAAGAAATACAACCTGCATCAGACACTGCTCCCTCTTATCATAAAGAAAACCCATGCCGGTAAGGCTGTTTTCTGACACACCTTTACCAAGGAGGACACAAGGACATGCAGAACCTAAGTGTAGGTGAGACTGTGCTTTTTTTTGTTGTTACCTCCCATGCCTTCCTTCTGTTACAGAGTGATGGGAGCCAAGGCTTTATCCCGAACGCAGCAGAAAACATCTGTGTGCCGGCATCACCTCTGTGAAGCTCCTGATGTGAAGAGAGGGGAGCTCCTGCCAGACTCCAAGAGCCCTGCTTGTGGTGCTGGGGCTGTAAATACAGTTGTATGTGCTCTCCTGGGTGGAAGCCTCCAGGGCTGCTCATGATTTACCAAAGGAAAACGAAGGAAAGGAAAAGCAAAGGGTGTAAAATCACCTCTGAAAGGCATTGTGGTGCTTGGGCATCTGAGAGACATGGTGTGGATGAGCCATCCCTGAGCTCATCAGCTGAGAACATCTCAGCTACACAGCAGCAGTGATGAGCAGCTCAAAGGATGCTTGTGACATACTTGTGAACTATTCAAAGGCTTCAGTTTGACTCTGGCAACAGAATAAGAATGGGTTTAGAGACATTTATGATCTTGCAGTGGATCCCTAAATGGGACATGAAGCACAAGTGACTCCTCTGAAGCTGATAATGTCCCTCTGTGCACACTTGAGATCCCAGTTTTCCAGCCCCAGTGGGGTTATCCACATTTATTGCCTGGATGTCCAACACTTGAGCTAGTGTCTCTGGGCTTCCACTGTACTGAAGGGTGAGAAACGGGCATTTTGAGGCAGTGATGAAGTGTTCCCGGGTGAACTAATAGGCCTTTATCACCCTGACCAGCCACAGCTGTGGCTCCATCTCCACCCTCTGCCCATTTGCCCCCCATCTCTGTTGAAATTCAGCCCAGGGAGGTTGGGCTTTAGTAGAGGTGTTCTTGTTTCCTGTTTAGCAGGAGTTGTGCATATCTTTGGAGTCCTTTGGTGGTGACATAGGCTTCATCATGGATCTGTTTAGCAATTGTTGGACAGGATGTTGACAAGGAGATTGACTTGCCTTAGTCTTGTCTCTGCTTCATGATTACCAGCTTTCCTGATGCTCTGGAGTCTTGGCTGCAGTTGGTGTAGGTCTGTGTTCTTTCTCTACTTCTCTTGCTCAGGTACTGTGGGATGGTCCCTGCACACGGTGGTGTTCTCCTTTCTCTCTGTTTTAAGAGATTAAGGAAACCCCTGTGGCAGTCCCCGTGCTCCTGCAGAGTAGAACCCATCACCCTTGGCACCCAACAGCCCAGCCAGTGCTCACTGCTCTGGTAGTCCCCCTCCATTCAGACCATATCCCTGTATGGGTAAAAAAGCAGTTATTCTTCTCAGGGACAGAAATAGAGTAGTAAGGGGAACTTTATGTCCCAGTATTTTTCTCTGGTCATTATTTAATTTTCTTTTACCAAGTATGTTGTTATATTTCTATGGCAGGACCGCTGTTACCTACCTGATACGGGAATTTTGTTTCTACAGCCAGGAGTTTCTGCATTATGTAGACCCTTTGTCTGCAAAGATTGAAGCAGAATCATGCAATGATGCTCTCAGTATAAAATGTATTTCCAAAACTTCAGGACTCTTTCCTGTATTGCTGGAATTCACAATTCCGCTGCTGCTGCACATTAGATTGAGGTTCCTCTTGGACATTCAAAAAGTTGAATCCATTGCATACAAACCTACGGCAATCCAGACCTCTCTTAGGAACGTAGCACCATGTGTGGGTAAATGTTTGAGCATTTCAGTTGTCTCTGCCACGGAAACTTTATTACAGCCAAGAGAATATAAGTACACCAGAGTGGGGTAATTCTTTCAAGTAGTGATGAGCCCTACACATGACACTGCTCATCTAGACTCCCTTTCCCGCAAAAGCTTGGACCCAACTTGGGCTTTTTGTGGCTCTAGGATTCTGTATGTACAGTCTAAGCAGAAATATCCAACAAAATAGAAGGAAGAATACAAGGTGTGGTGAAGTTTTTCAAGGCAGCTCTCTGATATCAAAGGTCTCTGTCCTGCTGAGCTCTCCATCATTTAACTATATTGATTCTGGCTCTTTCATTCACCAAAGGTTGAAGCCACTTTCCCAGAGACAAAGGACAACATCTCCTCTCTTGCTGCTGTTCGCCAGAGCCCACAAAAAACACTGTTCGCCGTCCATATACTTTTCCAATGTAAGTTAATTCCCACTCACAGCAGGTAAAGGAAAGATTTTCTCACATCAGTGTGTTTTAACTTCTTTCAGACCCAGATGCTTCTCAGATACCATCAATTCTGTGTTCAGGATTGTGTTTCATCTGGGGAAACTTGCCATGCTTAAGTTATACGTGCAACACACCGTTTGGTTTTCATAGTGTATTTTAGCATGAGCTGGGTATGGACATGGGATGTGGGGGCCTACCTCCAGGTGGAATTCCATGTATCACAACTTTTAAGTAAATGGCAATTCATGTGAACGTAAAACACCCCTTAAAATGAATGGGAAGAGGGCTTGATGTGACCAAATTGTCCTTAACACTGTGTAGCCTTAGCACAATTCGTCATCATTTATTATGAATTATATTGTCTACACATTCTTTTGTTAAGTGAAATCTCTTCTGAAGCTGCAGCCTGGGGAGGGTTTCCCCACGATATACAAAGGTGCAGCTTGAGACCTTGATTCCCACCAGACCTTGATTCCCACCAGCTTCTTGTCTTTGAAAGGCGCGAACAAATGCAATGAATCTTTTTAAACCTTTTCTCTTACTTTTTTCAGCAAGCAAATGAAAAACTACACTTCCTCTTCCCTCCCACCCCAGCAGCTTCAATAAAGAATTCGCAGGTAAGAGTGAGGAATTTTATTGGAGCTGAATGACAAGGTCAAGAAGCTTGAAAGAAAAATAGGTATTTATCAGTGATGAAGGCTATAACTGGGTAAAGCTGATTGGTGTTTTCTGTGAGGAAAACAGGCCTGGGATAATGGAGGGTGATTTGCTCCTCCAGGTTGGTGACTGTGAATTGCAATGAAGTTTAACGTTCCTTCTGCTCTTGGTTTCCTTACAAGGAAGGAAGATGTGATGTCATGCACCTGATTGAAGGGACATAGGGATTACTCTGACTCCCTCCCCTGGTCAAAGCCCCTCTGGGTACCATCAGCTCAGCCATCAACACCCGATATTAAAAAGCACAGGGAGGTGTTGAAGCATTCACAGAGTTGTGGCTGCTCATGCGAAGCCTCTACAGCTCTGGAATAGGGAAGAGAAATGTGGAATGCAGTCCCCTCTCCCCTTGCATCCATCCCAAATGCTCGTCCTGTCTCTGTGCTGGCACCTGGAACCTCCCATCTTGTCCCACACCTCCCATCTCCGTGCTCAGTCCCAGCCATTCATAGATAGGTTTTCCATCAGATAATTCATATGCAGATGTATTTAACGGGGTACATGAGAAATCCAAGCTAAAGCCTGAAAATTTTGGTTTATATATCATATACTCAACACCTTTAGGTGGATATTTGGGTTGGTCATAGGAAACTCACTGCAATCACAGCAAAGCTCTGCTGGAGCCAAGACCACTGCTTTCCCTTAACCTTATGCAGGGTGAGGGTTCTTCAGAAGCAAATAAGCTTAGAACCTTAAGCAAATTTTCTGATGAAAAGGATGCACCACATCTAAGGAGGGTACAGATGAGCATTGATTCGGTTTGAAAAAGCTTCACACGCAATGCTGGATGGAAGCACTGTAGAATTTAGCAGCATCCAGTGATCTTGCCCCTTTGCTGTTAGCGATTATTTGTATAATATATACCCTTCAATAAATGCATTGTAGAGATGAGAGGCTACGGAAGGGAACAGCCATGCTTTGCATGCTTTGCTGTGCCTGGCTTTTCCTCCCCGGCAGTCTGTGGGTGTTTGGAAAATGGTGTCATGCATGTGTAGCCTCATATATAAGGATGGCCTGTATAGCCATACGGGGACACACGTTAGGAGGAGCTATGCCCCGTGTCTCCCGGCACCACAAGAAAGAATACCTGCTTGTCAACTTGAAACTCTGTTGGCGAGTTTGTTCCTGGAGTTTTCTCCAAATCAAGGCTTATCTAGTAATGGTCTCATTGCAACTGCCTCTGCTGAGGAAGAAAAGCAAGAGCAAATAAGGAGCAAGCAGATCCTTTCCCTGGAGAGCAACTTGCCGAGCCTCACGGTTGGGCTCCCAGTCCTGGCTCCCCTCACAGCTGCTGCAGCTGCTGCAGCAGCATAGAAGAAGGAGCCTTTGGTAGGGGCAGAGCAGAGCAGAGCGAGTTCTGCTCCTGCCTCCCCGAGGGCTTTGCTTACCCCTGCAAACTGCTTATTGCCTTGGTGCTCTTTCGGACAACAGAGCTGCGGTGTTGCACGTACCCCCTCACCTGCAGCATCAGTAGAAGCATCTAGGAGCTGATAACGTTGTCCCTGTGGGCGTTGAGGTCCTGGTAGGCACTGCCCGTTCTTATGGCCGCTTGCAGCCCTGTAATAAATGTGTTCTAGGCAGCCCAGGTAAAGCTGTGACTACAGCAAGTCTGGCAAGAAGAGCTGGCCCCGTGCAGTCAGGCATAGGAGTGGTCCTCTCCTGTAGATCTCTCCTGTTTCCCTGAGGGTTTTCAGCTCCATAGTGGTACCTCCCATACCAACAGTTGCCTAAAGCTCTCAATTTCTTTTGAGCAACTCCCTGGTGTTGCTGTCCACATTTCTGAGATCTGTGCTGTACCTACAGATGGTGTCAGGCCTGCAGCTCTTTACCGTTACACGTCTCCCACTTTGTATTGTTCTTGCTGATCCATGGGGCTTTAAGTGCTGCGAGACCCAGTCAGCCCCCCGCAGCCTTCTGGCACCCGCAATGTTTCTCAGAGGCTTTGAAGAAAGAAGCCTGTGGCAACCCAAGCAAAGGCAGCCCAGCGGTTTGTGCTTGCACACCTTCTGCAGGCTGGTGTGAGCTCTGCATGCTGCCCTCCGCGAGCTCTTCTTTAGCAATGCAACAGCTACCTACCTCCTGCCACTGCTCCTAAATCCTGAGGCCTCTCTCACCTGGTTCTTGCAGGTGTAACTGGGGGGAATGATGATAGTGACAGATCACTTTGACACCCCAGAGGCTCTTTCACCCTGAATTCATTAAAAGTCTGTTCAACTCTACCCCGTTTTACCAGCTTTCGGCTATACTTTAGAGACCTACAGCCGCTAGTGATCACTTTGCTCCAGAGCTGATTGATTAGAGGAACTTGCTGCGGAGTACTGTTACGGACAGAAAAGAAGAGCTTTGAATCAGGGCTGCTCATTAGCAGCAGCAATCAGTCTGGCAGATCCCAGCCACATGTAGCCTTTTGTTCCAGAATAGTCAAAGGATTTGGAGAGAGAGTCAGGTGGCTGTAATATAGTAGGGATAGAACAAGCCCAGCAGCCCTGGACAAACTGAATAACTTCATAAAAGATGCCTTTTAAAGTACCATTTTTCTAGTGCTAACTTGTTAAAGAAGTATTTATGAGCAGACTTTCTATGTACTTGGTGTGGTGCTTTGTACTGACTACGTAGACCTGTTACACGTTTACACCTCTTAATGATTGTCTTCGAGGCGTATGTAGTAATTTAATGACGTTTACGACAGAAAACCGATGCAGTTCTGTGTAGTAGCAAGTGATTTCATTTCCGATGAAACTGTAGGCTTTTGTAGTGCTTGTGTATTTTTCTGGTTGGCAGTTACGAGTTGTATTCTTCCTGCGCTGAGGCTTGTCCGCTTGATTGTAGAGAGGGGCAATAGGATGGTAGATACCACACTTCTTTAATAAAAGAAAACCCTAAATCTTGGTCCCTTATCCATGATAAAATCAGGTGAGTTTTGTGGCATAGGCCTGAAATTCAGCTTTTGCACCGGAATAAACTATCAAATACATCTAGGGCAGGTTCAAAGTATGCGATGAGGGATCTGTTTCTATAATTAAGTAAGACATGGGGACCTTACATGTGCTGGATAGCAACATATAAATGGACAGGCCAAGAGACTGGAACAAACCTGGTTTTTTCCCTCAAGACTTCCCGAGCTCTGGATATGTTAAAAGGAAAGATCTGCTTTGCCGAGTTAGCGAGAAAAATTGCATTGAGATCAATGCTCTGGTTTAGCACAGCTCTGCACTTTAAAGTGTGTGATGAACAGCACACCGCTCTCAAGGCGGCAGCGTAAGCTGGTAGGATATTCATTCTCCCTGTTGTAGGAACCTAGCTTAGGCATGTAGTTCGCCAAGACTTCGTTTGTAGGCCGTGGAGTATGAGACTCTGAAAGTGAGTTATTCACATGATTTAGGCTTGGCTCTTGCTCTTTGGAAAAGAAAGGTAGAGAATTACTGGCTGCTGTGATAGAACTGACCTGTTGGGCGCAGCTATACCAGAAACCCCTGCCCTGCCCTAGCCTTCCTTTCCCATCACTTGTGCTTTCCCTGGTACTTGCCTGTCCCATAACGAGTCACAGAATCACAGAATCACAGAATCCCAAGGGTTGGAAGGGACCTAAAAAGATCATCTAGTCCAACCCCCCTGCAAGAGCAGGGTAACCTACAGTACATCACACAGGAACTTGTCCAGGCGGGCCTTGAATATCTCCAGTGTAGGAGACTCCACAACCCCCCTGGGCAGCCTGTTCCAGTGCTCTGTCACTCTTACAGTAAAGAAGTTCTTCCTGATGTTAACGTGGAACTTCCTATGCTCCAGTTTACACCCATTGCCCCTTGTCCTATCACTGGATATCACTGAAAAAAGCCTAGCTCCATCATCCTGACACCTACCCTTCACATATTTGTAAACATTGATGAGGTCACCCCTCAGTCTCCTCTTTTGCAAGCTAAAGAGACCCAGCTCCCTCAGCCTCTCCTCATAAGGGAGATGTTCCACTCCCTTAATCATCTTTGTGGCTCTGCGCTGGACTCCTTCAAGCAATTCCCTGTCCTTCTTGAACAGAGGGGCCCAGAACTGGACGCAATATTCCAGATGCGGCCTCACCAAGGCTGAGTAGAGGGGGAGGAGAACCTCTCTTGACCTACTAACCACTCCCTTTCTAATGCACCCTAAGATGCCATTTGCCTTCATGGCCACAAGAGCACATTGCTGGCTCATGGTCATCCTCCTATCCACCAGGACCCCCAGGTCCCTTTCCCCTTCACTACTTTCCAGCAGGTCACCCCCCAACCTGTACTGGTACATGGGGTTGTTCTTCCCCAGATGCAAGACTCTACACTTGCCCTTGTTAAATTTCATCCAGTTTCTCCCCGCCCAACTCTCCAGCCTGTCCAGGTCTCGCTGAATGGCAGCACAGTCCTCTGGTGTGTCAGCCACTCCTCCCAGTTTTGTGTCATCAGCAAACTTGCTGAGGGTGCACTCAGTTCCCTCATCCAGGTCATTGATGAAAATATTAAACAGCACCGGTCCCAGCACCGACCCCTGAGGAACTCCACTAGTCACAGACCTCCAGCTAGATTCTGCGCCATTGACCACAACTCTCTGCCTTCTTCCTTTCAACCAGTTCTCGATCCACCTCACTACTTGATCGTCAAGCCCACACTTCCTTAGCTTATCTATGAGGATGCTGTGGGAGACAGTATCAAATGCCTTACTGAAATCAAGAAAAACTACATCTACCGCTCTACCATCATCCCTCCACCTAGTCACTTCCTCATAGAAGGCTATAAGGTTGGTCATACATGACTTCCCCCTCATAAAACCATGTTGGCTGTTCTTAATGACCCCCTCATCCTTGATATGCCTAGTGATGGAGTCAAGAATAAGTTGTTCCATCATCTTTCCAGGGATGGAGGTAAGGCTGACCGGTCTATAATTACCCGGGTCCTCCTTCTTGCCCTTCTTATAGATTGGTGTGACCTTTGCCATCCACCAATCCTCAGGCACCTCGCCCATTTCCCACGACTTACCAAAGATGATGGAAAGTGGCCTAGCAATGACCTCCGCCAGCTCCCTCAGCACCCGTGGGTGCATTCCATTCGGACCCATCGATTTACAGATGTCCAGTTTGCATAGCTGATCCCTAACCCAATCCTCATCTACCAAAGCAAACTCCTCCTTTGTCCTGACTCCTTCTGGGGCTATAGAAATCCGGGGCCCTCGGGGAGAGTCTGCAGGAGTAAAGACAGAGGCAAAGAAGGCATTCAGCACCTCTGCCTTCTTTATATCCTCTGTCTCCAGGGTACCCACTTCGTTCAGCAGTGGGCCTATATTGCCTCTTGTTTTAGTTTTATTTGCTATGTATTTGAAGAAGCCCTTTCTATTGTCTTTAACCCGACTAGCAAGATTGAGTTCCAAGGAGGCCTTAGCTGTCCTAATTGCCTCCCTACATCCTCTAACAACTGTCCTATATTCCTCCCAAGCGGCCAGCCCCTCCTTCCATAATCCATAGATTCTCCTTTTCCACTTGAGTTTGCCCAGCAGCTCCTTGTTTAACCACGCCGGTCTCCTAGATCCCTTACTTGACTTCCTACTCATTGGGACGCTCCGATCCTGAGCTTGGAAGAAGCGGTCCTTGAATGCTAACCAACTATCTTGAGCCCCTTTACCGCCTAGTACACTTTCCCATGAGACTTCCCTTAGCAGTTGACTGAAGAGGCCAAAGTTGGCCCTTCGGAAATCCAGAACTGTGGCTTTGCTAGGTATTCTATTCCTCCCACACAGGATCCTAAACTCCACCATCTCATGGTCACTGCAGCCAAGGCTGCCATTGACCGTCACCACTTCGACCAAACCCTCCTTGTTGGCGAGTACTAAATCTAGCAGCGCTGCTCCCCTAGTTGGTACGTCCACCATTTGCATTAAGAAATTATCATCAATGCACTCGAGGAACCTCCTAGACTGTGAATGACTGGCTGTGTGAGTCTTCCAGCAAATATCGGGGTAATTAAAGTCCCCCACGACGACTAAGGCATGTAGTCGCGAGGCTACTTCCAGTTGCCTGTAGAAAGCCTCATCAACTCCTTCGTGCTGATCAGGAGGTCTGTAATAGACCCCCACAACTGTATCACCTGTGCCAGTCAGCCCCTTGATTCGTACCCACAGACATTCCACTTGCTCCTCATCCGACCCCGGACAGAACTCAATACATTCTAGTTGCTCTCTCACGTAAAGAGCAACTCCACCACCTCGCTTCGCTGACCTCTTTCCTAAAAAGGACATAGCCATCCATGACCACATTCCAGTCATGTGAACTGTCCCACCATGTCTCTGTAATCGCCACTAGATCATAACCTTTAGCCCGCACACAGACTTCTAACTCCTCCTGTTTATTCCCCATGCTGCGTGCATTGGTGTACAGGCATTTCAGGGAGCCAGTCCTAGTACTCTTTTTCCCCTGCGGGACAGTGAAGAGAAGGAGCTAGGACCAATGGGAAATTTATGCAGCCACATTTCGCCCCACCCCCCACCGCCCCCCCCGGGTTTCCCTCCCCCCGCCCCCGAGGTTTTCGACTCCTTTAGTTCCCTACCTCATCCGGGGAACGCTTGTGCTGCTGCTGGGGAGTGGCTGGGAATGTGCAGATAGACAAATGAGGGAGCATGGGGCTGCGTCTTTTCCTGGCAGGGAGATGCTGGATAAGCAGAACTTAATGGCAAAGCTGCGCTGTGAGTGGTAAAAGAAGTCTTTGTCAGATGAGTACTTGCAAAAAGAGCTGCAGGCTTCATAATCAGAGTTTGGTGTTCTCAATCCAGCCCATCCCTTGTATTGCAAAAACATTATGGTACTAAAAGAGTTTGTGTGACTGTTCTTAATGATCTGTGCGACGCTCGTGCAGAGTAGAAAACTGCACAGAATAAAGCTGTTATCTCACTAGGGAACTTAGGAGGAAGATCCAGGTGGAGAAAGCTTCAAATCCACTTGCAAAGCACTTGCATGGTGTCAGAATTGTCCAGGTCTAGGTCTAGCTCTGTTCCTTCCTGGACCCTTTAAGTAGGGAAGAAATCACATAAATAGGTAAATAAATAAGGAATTGAAGTGGCATTAGTATTGCTTTTTTGCCTACAGATTTTTAAATCTTGCCAGACTGAAGCTCTCTCTTTCATCAGGTTTTTTGAGAAGAGCCCTTGCCGAGTGATGTGATAGAGCCTGTCACAGCTGGCTTGGAGCACAGCAGCTTCAAACACACGGCCCTGTTGGATACCACCTGTAGACAGGTACTCCTGTCCTGTGGCCTGTATTTAGTACAGCACCTGTTCACGTGCCTAGTATGTGCTATACGCGAATATAAGCCTTGCTAGGGAAGAAAACTGCAGGGCTTGCTGCTGGACACGCAATGCTGGATGGAAGCACTGGAGAATTTAGCAGCATCCAGTGATCTTGCCCCTTTGCTGTTAGTGATTGTTTGTATAATATATCCCCTTCAGTACTGTTTTCTTTCTGGCAGATGGGAGGGGACAGCCTGTATGCTGTTTTGACAGGCTTTCAGCCGGTCGAATGGGAAATCCAAATCCAGACTGAGAAAATGGAGGGGAGGGATAGCCGTTAATTTGCCCAATATCCAAGGGAGGAAATCTTGAGATTTGTCTCTAATGCAGAAATAATTCAATATTGACCAAGTGGGTGTCTTCAATGGGGTAGCACCTGGAAGAGGCCAATATTTAGGGGTTTTGCCCAAGGCACATTTAGTCCTGCTCTACTGTTTAGTGAAAACGCCCAGTGCAGATGCCACCAGAGCCTCATCTCGTGGAATAACGCTGTAAGAAAGAATGTGGTTTACTTGTGAAAGTCTTGACCTCTTCTTATGAAAATAACACACAACTCAGTATTTTCACAGTGTATAAGTGAAACGCAGTTATTTTATTTCTTTTCTTTTCTTTTTTTATTTTTTGTCAATAAAATACCATTTCCTTTCCCAAATGTTTGGGTTTGGGTTTTTTTTTCCTCGGTGATATGTCTCTTTCCTCAGTTAAGTGGAAGTTCCCAGGGATGGTAATTGTGGGATTGGTGTGCTGGCATTTGCCACCCTCTCACAAATACCTACAAAAAAGAGAGAAATAAAATCCTAAAATTTCCCAGAAACCAGAGAAGAAAATACAAAATCTTTTCTGTTTTCTACATTTGGGGATGTATTTATTTGATTTTATTGTCTTATGCTTGGGTGGAAATGATGTTTCTCTGTGTATCATTAGTGCAGTGGATATAAATCCAGGTTGGATACAGGGGCTTGGAGCAAGCTGCTCCAGTGGAAGGAGTCCCTGCTCGTGGCAGGGGTTGGACCTGGAGACGCTTTAAGGTCCCTTCCAACACAAACCAGGCTGGGATTCTGGACCTGGGGGTCCTGGTGGATAGGAGGATGACCACGAGCCAGCAATGTGCTCTTGTGGCCAAGAAGGCAAATGGCATCTTAGGGTGCATTAGAAAGGGAGTGGTTAGTAGGTCAAGAGAGGTTCTCCTCCCCCTCTACTCAGCCTTGGTGAGGCCGCATCTGGAATATTGCGTCCAGTTCTGGGCCCCTCTGTTCAAGAAGGACAGGGAATTGCTTGAAGGAGTCCAGCGCAGAGCCACAAAGATGATTAAGGGAGTGGAACATCTCCCTTATGAGGAGAGGCTGAGGGAGCTGGGTCTCTTTAGCTTGCAAAAGAGGAGACTGAGGGGTGACCTCATCAATGTTTACAAATATGTGAAGGGTAGGTGTCAGGATGATGGAGCTAGGCTTTTTTCAGTGATATCCAGTGATAGGACAAGGGGCAATGGGTGTAAACTGGAACATAGGAAGTTCCACGTTAACATCAGGAAGAACTTCTTTACTGTAGGAGTGACAGAGCACTGGAACAGGTTGCCCAGGGGGGTTGTGGAGTCTCCTACACTGGAGATATTCAAGGCCCGCCTGGACAAGTTCCTGTGTGATGTACTGTAGGTTACCCTGCTCTTGCAGGGGGGTTGGACTAGATGATCTTTTTAGGTCCCTTCCAACCCTTGGGATTCTGTGATTCTGTGATTCTGTGAAATAAAGCTGTGACAGTCTGTTGGTCAACAAAGCCCTTGTGGGAAATGGGGACAAGTCATATCTGAGCCTCTGCTCTGCTGTGAATTTCAGTAGGGGTGCAAAGAGCCTGAGTGCTGGTGAGAGGGAGGATTTGGGGTCCTTCTCCAGCCTGAGCAGCCAAGGTGCTGCCTGCCTGCGTCACTGATGAAGCTGATGGAGCAAGTGCAATACCCAGCTGTCTGCATCTGGGACCTCAAGCTGCATTGTTCACCCTGCACAAGCGCACCCGGGTATTCTTAGTGGCTCTTTTGGCCTTCATGTAGTTCTTTTAAATAACTTTCGAGTTACACATTTCTCTTCTTTCCGATATTTGATTGAGGGTTATTTCTCCCACTGTTACATTGATTTTCCCACTTCACAAACTTTGGGTTTCACCCAGTACCCAATGGGGAAGAAAAACATTCCAAACCACTCAGAAATCCTTTTCTACCCTCCTCCAGTGCATCTCCTGAACAGTCAGTCTGGTGCCTTCCAGCAAAAAACAAGTTTTACATTGAAAACATCTAAAGCCACCTGTATACTTCTACTTCTTCCTTCCCCACACTTTCATAGTTCAGTTTTCTCCCCTGTTTGCCCCATCCTTTCTGTTTTCTAAATGTCTGGGGCAAGGTTATCATTCAGTATTTCTCCCAAGGGTTTTATAATGTCTCCCCCTCTAGGAGAAGCATTCAGGACACGCCGGCACTCACGATTCTTCAGAGGAAGACTGGGAAATCTGACTTCATCCTGTTATATCCTCAAAGCAGCCATGTTTTGAGCCAATGCTTTTGACCAAACTGTTGTACAATCTCTAGTAAAGTGTATGGAAATAAATGCATCTGATGGAAAGGACTCCTTAACACCACCTCAAAGCATCCACACAGAGGATGCTTTGTTGTGCTTGTTTCCAGCTCCCTTCAATGCAATATTAGATGATCCTTGTGGATGTAAAGGGCTTCCTCAAGGAAACACTGAAAGGAAGAGGTATGTGATAGATGGGGAAATACAAAGCAAACTGTCCTGGGCCTCTCTTCCTGGGTAGATCTCTGCAGGAGAACTGGTCTTGGAGGTGTTGATGCAGCCAGAAAGACTTTGGGGAGAGAGGAACTGAGAGGTTGTTCTGCTGATCAAGTCAAACTAATTATCCGATGGAGGAGGGTCCTTTGGGAGAACAGTTTGCACAACACAAGCCTCTGAGGTAATGCCTCCTGTGAGATAAAACCCCTCCACCAGCCAGCCTGGAGCATCCTGCTCCCAAGCATCTCTCCTTCAACCCATCACATGGGCTCCAGAAGGAGATGCAAGCACTACATCCACCACCACCTTCCTCTTTGAAGAAGCAGGTACAAAAGGGTTTGATGGGTGATGGGTCCAGTTTGACCCTGGTCGTGCTGCCTCTCACATGCTTGATGGCATGTTGAATTTCACTCTTCTTCAAAGACTGTGGTGATAGGGCAAGGGGTGATGGGTTTAAACTAAAGCAGGGAAGTTTAGGTTGGAGATAAGGAAGAATTTCTTCCCTGTGAGGGTGCTGAGGTGCTGGCACAGGGTGCCCAGAGAAGCTGTGGCTGCCCCATCCCTGGCAGTGCTCAAGGCCAGGTTGGACACAGGGGCTTGGAGCAAGCAGCTCCAGTGGAAGGGGTCCCTGCCCATGGCAGGGGGTTGAGCCTGGATGAGCTTTAGGGTCCCTTCAGTCCAAACTGGATCTTGATGATCCAAGCCATGAAGCCAAGTGCCCTGTCATTTGGTTAGGAGTTTTGTTTCAAAAAAACTATTCTCCTGACCTCATCTACAACTGTCTTACTTACGGATATTTCACCAGATATGTAGCCATCTGTAGATAGATATTCCATCAGGTAACTCATCTGCAGCGGGGCTGAATGGGGGACATGAGAAAATCCAAGCTAAAGCCTGAAAATTTCGGTTTATATATGGTATATTTTGTATTTTAACACCTTTAGGTGGATATTTGGGTTGGTCATAGGAAACTCACTGCAATCACAGCAAAGCTCTGCTGGAGCCAAGACCACTGCTTTCCCTTCATCTTATGCAGGGTGGGGGTTCTTTAAAAGCAGATAAGCTTAGAACTTAAAGCAAATTTCAAATACATGGCTTTGTGTTGTGATGAAAAAGATGCACCACAACTAAAGAAGGTATAGAAGAGCATTGATACAGTCTGAAAAATACAAATAAGATAATAAAATCCTTAAAATACCCAGAAATCAGTGAAGAAAATGCTAAATCTTTTCTGTTTTCTAGATTTGGGGATGTGTTTATTCGATATTATTGTCTTACTCTTGGGTGGACAGGATGTTTCTCTGTGTATCATTACTGCAGTGTATATCAATCATGGTAGAATTACTCTCCTTTAATTTCAGGCTGTGTAATGACCTCCTTCACCTCTTTGACTTCAGATCTGGGGCTACAGACAGAAATGCACCACTAAAAAGACAACATTTTCTATGGCATTTACTTTATGGTTTAAAATCCGACTAAACTGACACATTATTTCTCAATCCAAATCCATCAACTTACTGAAATGATGGATGCAGGAAACCTCACTGTTCTCTCCAGCTTCATCCTCTTGGGTTTCTCTGATGCCCCAGAGCTACAAACCACCATCTTCACTATCTTCTTATCCCTGTATGTTTTAATGGTGCTGGGGAACCTGACGATGATCCTGCTGATCAACACTGAACCCCACCTCCGCATCCCCATGTACTTCTTCCTGAGCCACTTATCTTGCATGGATTTTTGCCTTTCCTCTGCTATCACCCCAAAAGCTCTGGAGACTTTCCTGCTGGGGAGAAGCCACATCTCCTTTTGGGGTTGCTTTGCCCAGATGTATATTTTCATGGCTCTGGCTGGCCGTGAGTGCTTCCTGCTTGGGGTAATGGCTTACGACCGATACACGGCCGTGTGCAAGCCCCTGCTCTACACCACTACCATGACCAGGGCGCGTTGCTATGGCATGGTGGTGCTGGTGTACACCATCGGGTTCCTCAACTCCCTGGTGCACATCACACTGGCGGGGAGGTTGTCCTTCTGTCAGGCCAGGAGCACCAACCACTTCTTCTGTGAGCTGCCCACGCTCCTGCAGCTCTCCTGCTCAGACACAAGCACAAATGAGCTCTTGCAGGTTTACCATGCAGTGTTTAACGCCATGGTCTCTCTCCTGATGATCCTGGTGTCCTACACCCACATCCTCCACACCGTCCTGCAGATCCCTTTGGCCACGAGGAGGCTGAAGGTCTTCTCTACCTGCGCCTCCCACTTGGCTGCCATCATCATCTTCTACGCACCCGGGGTCCTCACCTGTGTCCAGCCTCATGAGGCATCCTCATGGGATCAGGCAAAGCTGGTGTCGGTGTGTTACTCCATCCTCACCCCAACCCTCAACCCCCTCATCTACAGCCTGAGGAACAAGGAGGTGACGGGGGCTGTGAGGAGGCTGTGGGAGAGAAAGCTGCTGCCACATCTATCCAGGTTTTGAAAGCACATTTGGAACTCTCTGTTACTGTGGAGGTAAGGAAAGAATATGTGGAATATGTGATTATGGAACTGATCATTACTGGCCATTACTGGTCATTATTGCTCACTTTTGGTCATTCTTACAGATGAGGAGATCACACAGCAAGTGCAGAGTATGGAGAACCAGCACAATGAATGGTTCTCTCCAAATAGGTTCAGGTGGTTTTAAACGTGTTGCTTGTTTGAAAGCTGAGTTGATGTTAAAATGTGCTAATCCCAAAGGCTGATTACTTAGCGACTTTATTCTGCTAACAGTTGAACCTGTTACGTTTCTTTATAACACAGTAAGATACATCCTTATTTAACTCTTGAGTAAATCAGTGCATCTTGCTTTAGCTGCCTATGTAAAAGAAACACAATCTACATCAGTCATAGCTCCCCATTTCATAAAGAAAACCCACGTTGGTAAGGCTGTTTTCCTGACACAGCTTTCCCAAAGAGGAAACGAGGACATGAAGAAAAAAGCCGACTGCCTCAATGCAGGTGAGGCTCTGCTTCATCTTGATGTTACCTCCTGTGCCTTCCTGCTGCCACCGAGAGATGGGAGCCAACAGTTTATACCCAGTGCAGCAGAGAACATCCATGTGCCAGCATCACCTCTGTGAAGCACCTGATGTGAAGAGAGGTGAGTTCCTGCCAGACTCCAAGAGCCCAGCCTGTGGTGCTGGGGCTGTAAATACAGTTGTATGTGCTCTCCTGGGAGGAAGCCTCCAGGGCTGCTTATGCTTTCCCAGAGGAAAACAAAGGAAAGGGTGTGAAATCACCTCTGAAAGGCATTGTGGTGCTTTTGCATCTGAGAGGCACGGTGTGAATGAGCCAAACCTGAGCACAGATACACAGCAGCAGTGATGAGCAGCTCATAAGATGCTTATGACATACTTGTGGACCATGCAAAGGTTTTGGTCTCACCTTGGCAACAGAATGAGAATGGGTTCAGAGACATTTCAGATCTTGCAGAGGGTCCCTAAATGCGACATGAAGCACAAGTGACTCCTTCTCTGGACTTGCTGATATCCCTCTGTGAAGCCTTGCATGCCCAGTTTTCCATCTCCAGTGGGATTATCCACATATAGTGCCTGGATGTCCAACACCTGAGCTGGGGCTTTAGGGTTTCCACTGTATTCAAGGGTGAGAAATGGGCATTTGAGGCATTAATGAATTGTCCCAGGGTGAACTAATAGGCCTTTATCCCCCTGAGCAGCCTCAGCTGGGGCTCCATCCCAACTCTCTGCCCGTTTGTCCCCCACCTCTGTTTAATCTCAGCCCAGGGATGTTAGGCTATGTTTGTGTTTTGGTTTCCAGTTTGGGAGGTGTTGTGCACATCTATGGAATCCTTTGATGGTGACCAAAGCTTGCTCATGTATCTTCCTAGCAATTGCTGGACCTGACCCTGATCAGGGCATTGATTTGACCTGTGTTGGCTTGGTTTGGCTTGGTCTTGGATCTGCCTCATAATCCCCCACTTGCTTGATGCTCTGCAGTCTTGGCTGAACTTGGCCCAGGTCTCTGCTCCTGCCCTATTGCTCTTGCTCAGGTACTGTGGGATGGGTCCTGCACCCCATGGTGTTCTCCTTTGGTTCTGTTTACATAGATTTAGGAGACAAACCCATGTGGCAGTGTCTAGGCTCCTGCAGACTAGAATCCCTCACCCTCTGCACCCAACAGCCCAGCCAGTGCTCACTGTTCTGCCAGTCCCTCTCCATCCAGACCATATCACTACATGGGCAACTTAGGAGATAGTCTATTCAGGGAGGGAAATTAGAGTGAGAAATTGAACATTACATTCAAGTGTTATCTCCTGGTCTGATTTCAAAGGCCTCTGTCCTTCCTAACTTTTCAGCATTTAATTGCATTGATCGTGGCTCCTTCGTTGATCACAAGTAAAAGACACTTTTGCTCCAGACCTAAGTCACCATCAACAGGCTTAATTTGTAAGTGACATAGACAATTTGGTTTTCCCTGGTGTGCTTTAGCATGAGATGGGCATGGACATGGGATGTGGGTGCGTATTGCCAGTTTATTTCCATTTATCTCACCATGGAAGTAAACAGGAATTAGGATGAATGTAAAACTCCCCTTAAAATGAATGGGATGAGCCCTTGATGTGCCCAAATTCTGTTTACCACTGGGTGGTCTCAGCACAGTTCATCATCCTGTATTAAGAATTGTACTGTCTCCAATTCCATTCTTTGAAGTGAAATCCCTTGTGAAGCTGCATCCTGGGGAGGGATTCCCCTCGATATTCCAAATGCAGCTTGAGATCTTGATTCCCACCAGCTTCTGCTCTTTGAAAGGCACAAACAAATGCAATGAAGCTTTTGAAACCTTTTCTCTGACTCTTTTTCAGCAAGCAAATGTAAAACTGCACTTCCTCTTCCCTCCCACCCCAGCAGCTTTAATAAAGAGCTCGCAGGTAAGAGTGAGGAATTTTCTTGGAGCTGAGGGACAAGGTCAGGAACCTTGCAAGAATAATAGATATTTATCAGTGACCAAGGCTATAACTCAATAAAGTTAATTGGTGTTTGCTGTGAGGGAAAGAGGCCTGGGATAATGGAGGGTGATTTGTTCCTCCAGGTTGGTGACTGTGAATTGCAATGAAGTTTGAGGCTCCTTCTCCTCTTGGTTTCCTTACAAGGAAGGAAGATGTGATGTCATGCATCTGATCGAAGGGACATAGGGGTTGCTGTGGCCCCCTCCCCTGGTCAAAGCCCTTCTGGGTACCATCAGCTCAGCCATCAACACTTTATCTTAAAAAGCACAGGGAGGTGTTGAAGCATCCGCAGTGTTGTGGCTGATCGTGCAAAGCCTGTATAGGTAAGGAATAGCACCCATCCCAAATGCTGGTCCTGTCTCTGTGCTGTTCACCGTCCATATACTTTCCCAATAGAAGTTAATTCCCACTCACAGCAGGTAAAGGAAAGATATTTTCCCCCATCAGTGTGTTTTGGCTTCTTTGAGACCCAGACAGCTCTCAGTTACCATTGATTCTATATTTAGGATTGTCTTTCCTCTATGGAAGATTGCTATGCTTAAACTGCAAGTGCAATACACCATTATGTTTTCCTGGTGTATTTTAGCATGAGCTGGGCAGGGACATGGGATGTGGGTGCTCATCCCCAGGTAGAATTCCATTTATCTCTCCATTTTAGTAAACAGCATGTAAGATGAATGTAAACCACCACTTAAACTGAATGGGAGGAACCCTTTATATGCCCAGCTTGCCTTTAACACTGGGCAGCCTCAGCACAGTTCACCACCCTGTATTATGAATGATATTGTCCACAGTTTCTTCCTTTAAGTGAAATCTATTGTGAAGCTACAGCCTTGGGACAGATTACCCTTCATATTCCAAATGCAGCTTGAGACCTTGATTCCCACCAGCTTCTGCTCTTTGAAAGGCACAAACAAATGCAATGAAGCTTTTGAAACCTTTTCTCTGACTCTTTTTCAGCAAGCAAATGTAAAACTACACTGCCTCTTCCCTCCCACCCCAGCAGCTTTAATAAAGAGCTCGCAGGTAAGAGTGAGGAATTTTCTTGGAGCTGTGGGACAAGGTCAAGAATCTTGCAAGAAAAACACATCTTTATCAGTGACAAAAGTTGTAAATGAATAAAGGTGATGCTTGTTTCCTGTGAGGAAAAGAGGCCTGGGATAATTGAGGGTAATTTCTTCCTCCAGGCTGGGGATTGCGAAGTTAAATGAACTTTGAGGATCAGTCTCCTCTTGTTTTTTTCCAAGAATGGTGTGATTTTGGGGTCTGTTTCTCATTCAATACTGTCATAGACTTTTGTGCAGAAACTGTGGAAGAACTTCTATAAGGTCATGAGTATCAGTGGAAAAACTCAGTATTTCAGTGCCCCATAGGCTTTCACACTGGACATGAACTGTTCATGTCCCGAATGACAGAACTCTTCTATGTTGCCAGCAGCTGAAGAACCTACTCGTGCACTTGATCAGAGCCCCCTTCACCTCCTTGTTCCTGAGGCTGTAGATGAATGGGTTAAGCATGGGGGTGACCATTGTGTAGATGATGGAGGCCACTTTATCCAGGCTCCTGTGGCTAGATGGAGGTTGCAGGTACATGAAGAATGCTGTCCCGAAGAACAAGGCAACAGCCATCAAATGGGAGGTGCAGGTGTGGAAGGCTCTGGCCCTGCTCTGTGCTGAGCACATCCTCTGCACGGTACAGAGGACAGAGATGTAGGAGAGCAGAATGATCATGCTAGCGCCCACGACATTGATGGTGATGAAGGCAAAGATGACCATCTCGTTGCTGTGGGTGTCAGAGCACAGGAGCTTTAGCACAGGAACTTCGTCGCAGAAGAAGTGGTCAATGGAGTTGGCACCACAGAAAGAACCTCCAAACACGCACCATGTGTAGACGATGGCACTGAGGAAGGCGAATAGGTAGGATGATGCTACCAGCTGCCGGCAGATATGGCTGGAGATGATGGTCACATAAAGCAGGGGCTGGCAGATTGCAGTGTGCCGGTCATAGGCCATCATGGCCAGCAGGTGACACTCAATAGTACTGAAAAAAGCTAATGTGAAGAATTGCATCATGCAGGCAGTGAAAGAAATGGTTTTGTCCTCTGATAACAGGTCTGCCAGCATCCTGGGGGAGATGACTGTGGAATAGCAGATGTCAACGAAGGCAAAATGGGTGAGGAAGAAGTACATGGGGGTGTGGAGGCTGGGAGACACCCACACCAATGTGATAATGCCAATGTTCCCCACCAAAGTCACGATGTAAATCAACAGAAACAAGACAAAAAGAGGAGTCTGTGCACCTGGGCTGTCTGTAAGTCCCAACAGGATGAATTCAATCTGGGTGTGATTTCCTCCCATGACTAGGTGTTACCTGCTGAGGCAAAAGGAAGAGAAACATCAAACTGATCAGAAATGGAGATTCAGATCTGGCCCATATCTATCTACAGTCAATGACCACTATACCTGCCACATTTTAGATTATGGGAATATATTTTCAAAAAAAAAAAAATAAAATAAAGTTTTTCAGATGAGGTATTCAGAAAAGAACAGGCAGTTTGTTGAAGAAGGAAATGGCATTTTTATTTTTCTATGCTGGGATAGTCAAAATTATGGGTTTAGTCCAGCACGTGTATTTTCAGGTTTGAGCAAAGAATCGCATCTTTAATCACTTTCTGTTCGAAGCAAATTTGTGTCAAAAGACACCTCAGAGGATCCTCATAGAATTGCACATAAACATGGAGCAAGAGAATTTCTCAGTCCCAGTGAAAGCCCAGCTTACACACACATTACCTACAGACATTTTCTCTTGGCTTTTGATTATCATTCCAGTCACCAAGTCACATTTAACAAAATCTATGAGATCATTTACAACAAATAACAATGACATTGTTGAATTCATGATTTATACCTTCCTGAGCTCCAGCACGCTGAAACATCCTAAACTTATGGGCATTCAGTTTCTTGCTTTAAAAATGAGTTGATGCTATAACAGGCTGATTCCAAAGGCTGATCTGTTAGTGACTATATTCTGCTGACAATCTGAACTGTTGCATTTCTGTATAATAGAATAAGATCCTCTTTTAAGTCTTGACTAGATCAGTGTATCTGGCTTAAGCAGCCTATGTAATAGAAACACAACCTGCATCAGACACTGCTCCCTCTTATCATAAAGAAAACCCATGTTGGTAAGGCTGTTTTCTGACACACCTTTACCAAGGAGGACACAAGGACATGCAGAACCTAAGTGTAGGTGAGACTCTGCTTTTTTTTGTTGTTACCTCACAGAATCACAGAATCACAGAATCCCAAGGGTTGGAAGGGACCTAAAAAGATCATCTAGTCCAACCCCCCTGCAAGAGCAGGGTAACCTACAGTACATCACACAGGAACTTGTCCAGGCGGGCCTTGAATATCTCCAGTGTAGGAGACTCCACAACCCCCCTGGGCAACCTGTTCCAGTGCTCTGTCACTCTTACAGTAAAGAAGTTCTTCCTGATGTTAACGTGGAACTTCCTATGTTCCAGTTTACACCCATTGCCCCTTGTCCTATCACTGGATATCACTGAAAAAAGCCTAGCTCCATCATCCTGACACCTACCCTTCACATATTTGTAAACATTGATGAGGTCACCCCTCAGTCTCCTCTTTTGCAAGCTAAAAACCTCCCATGCCTTCCTTCTGCTACTGAGTGATGGGAGCCAAGGCTTTATCCCGAATGCAGCAGAAAACATCTGTGTGCCGGCATCACCTCTGTGGAGCACCTGATGTGAAGAGAGGTGAGCTCCTGCCAGACTCCAAGAGCCCAGCTTGTGGTGCTGGGGCTGTAAATACAGTTGTATGTGCTCTCCTGGGTGGAAGCCTCCAGGGCTGCTCATGCTTTGCCAGAGGAAAACAAAGAGAAGGAAAAGCAAAGGGTGTGAAATCACCTCTGAAAGGCACTGTGGTGCTTGGGCATCTGAGAGTCATGGTGTGGGTGAGCCACCCCTGAGCTCATCAGCTGAGAACATCTCAGCTACACAGCAGCAGTGATGAGCAGCTCATAGGATGCTTGTGACATACTTGTGAACTATTCAAAGGTTTCAGTGTGACTCTGGCAACAGAATAAGAATGGGTTTAGAGACATTTATGATCTTGCAGTGGATCCCTAAATGGGACATGAAGCACAAGTGACTCCTTCTCTGAAGCTGATAATGTCCCTCTGTGCGCATTTGAAATCCCAGTTTTCCAGCCCCAGTGGGGTTATCCACATTTATTGCCTGGATGTCCAACACTTGAGCTGGTGCCTCTGGGCTTCCACTCTATTGAAGGGTGAGAAATGGGCATTTTGAGGCAGTGATGAAGTGTCCCAGGTTGAACTAATAGGCCTTTATCACCCTGACCAGCCACAGCTGTGGCTCCATCTCCACCCTCTGCCCATTTGCCCCCCATCTCTATTGAAGTTCAGCCCAGGGAGGTTGGGCTTTGGTAGAGGAGTTCTGGTTTCCTGTTTAGCAGGAGTTGTGCATATCTTTGGAGTCCTTTGGTGGTGACATAGGCTTCATCATGGATCTGTTTAGCAATTGTTGGACAGGATGTTGACAAGGAGATTGACTTGCCTTAGTCTTGTCTCTGCTTCATGATTACCAACTTTCCTGATGCTCTGGAGTCTTGGCTGCAGTTGGTATAGGTCTGTGTTCTTTCTCTACTTCTCTTGCTCAGGTACTGTGGGATGGTCCCTGCACACGGTGGTGTTCTCCTTTCTCTCTGTTTTAAGAGATTAAGGAAACCCCTGTGGCAGTCCCCGTGCTCCTGCAGAGTAGAACCCATCACCCTTGGCACCCAACAGCCCAGCCAGTGCTCACTGCTCTGGTAGTCCCCCTCCATTCAGACCATAGCCCTGTATGGGTAAAAAAGCAGTTATTCTTCTCAGGGACAGAAATAGAGTAGGAAGGGGAACTTTATGTCCCAGTATTTTTCTCTGGTCATTATTTAATTTTCTTTTACCAAGTATGTTGTTATATTTCTATGGTAGAACCGCTGTTATCTACCTGATACGGGAATTTTGTGTCTACAGCCAGGAGTTTCTGCATTATGTAGACCCTTTGTCTGCAAAGATTGAAGCAGAATCATGCAATGATGCTCTCAGTATAAAATGTATTTCCAAAACTTCAGGACTCTTTCCTGTGTTGCTGGAATTCACAATTCTGCCGCTGCTGCACATTAGACTGAGGTTCCTCTTGGACATTTACAAAGTTGAATCCATTGCATACAAACCTACGGCAATCCAGACCTCTCTTAGGAACGTAGCACCATGTGTGGGTAAATGTTTGACCATTTCAGTTGTCTCTGCCACGGAAACTTTATTAAAGCCAAGAGAATATAAGTACACCAGAGTGGGGTAATTCATCAAGTAGTGATGAGCCCTGCACATGACACTGCTCATCTAGACTCCCTTTCCCGCAAAAGCTTGGACCCAACTTGGGCTTTTTGTGGCTCTAGGATTCTGTATGTACAGTCTAAGCAGAAATATCCAACAAAATAGAAGGAAGAATACAAGGTGTGGTGAAGTTTTTCAAGGCAGCTCTCTGATATCAAAGGTCTCTGTCCTGCTGAGCTCTCCATCATTTAACTATATTGATTCTGGCTCTTTCATTCACCAAAGGTTGAAGCCACTTTCCCAGAGACAAAGGACAACATCTCCTCTCTTGCTGCTGTTCGCCAGAGCCCACAAAAAACACTGTTCGCCGTCCATATACTTTTCCAATGTAAGTTAATTCCCACTCACAGCAGGTAAAGGAAAGATTTTCTCACATCAGTGTGTTTTAGCTTCTTTCAGACCCAGATGCTTCTCAGATACCATCAATTCTGTGTTCAGAATTGTCTTTCATCTGTGGAAACTTGCCATGCTTAAGTTATACGTGCAACACACCGTTTGGTTTTCATAGTGTATTTTAGCATGAGCTGGGTATGGACATGGGATGTGGGGGCCTACCTCTAGGTGGAATTCCATGTATCACGACTTTTAAGTAAATGGCAATTCATGTGAACGTAAAACACCCCTTAAAATGAATGGGAAGAGGGCTTGATGTGACCAAATTGTCCTTAACACTGTGTAGCCTTAGCACAATTCGTCATCCTTTATTATGAATTATATTGTCTACACATTCTTTTGTTAAGTGAAATCTCTTCTGAAGCTGCAGCCTGGGGAGGGTTTCCCCACGATATACAAAGGTGCAGCTTGACACCTTGATTCCCACCAGACCTTGATTCCCACCAGCTTCTTGTCTTTGAAAGGCGCAAACAAATGCAATGAATCTTTTTAAACCTTTTCTCTTACTTTTTTCAGCAAGCAAATGAAAAACTACACTTCCTCTTCCCTCCCACCCCAGCAGCTTTAATAAAGAACTCGCAGGTAAGAGTGAGGAATTTTATTGGAGCTGAATGACAAGGTCAAGAATCTTGAAAGAAAAAATAGGTATTTATCAGTGACGAAGGCTATAACTGGGTAAAGCTGATTGGTGTTTTCTGTGGTGAAAAGAGGCCTGGGATAATGGAGGGTGATTTGTTCCTCCAGGTTGGTGACTGTGAATTGCAATGAAGTTTGAGGCTCCTTCTCCTCTTGGTTTCCTTACAAGGAAGATGTAATGTCATACATCTGATTAAAGGGACATAGGGATTACTCTGACTCCCTCCCCTGGTCAAAGCCCCTCTGGGTACCATCAGCTCAGCCATCAACACTTTGTCTTAAAAAGCACAGGGAGGTGTTGAAGCATCCACAGTGTTGTGGCTGATCGTGCAAAGCCTCTACAGCTCTGGAATAGGGAAGAGAAATGTGGAATGCGGTCCCCTCTCCCCTTGCATCCATCCCAAACGCTGGTCCTGTCTCTCTGCTGGCACCCGGAACCTCCCATCTTGTCCCACACTTCCCATCTCCATGCTCAGACCCAGCCTGACAGCAAGAGATAGAGGGGAGAAGCCATGGCTGTGGGGATGTGGGATGTGTGGAGGGAGGTCACTGACACAGGGATAAAGGCTGGAGGGGGCAGAGAGCAAAGGGGCTGCTCCATAGTCCCCTTCAAACTGCAAACTCCACCACCTCACTGCACACCATGGGGCAGGATGAAGAATACTGGAGGTCTGCAGGAAACAGGGCACATTCTCATAGGGATGCTGGTGGTTTCTGCCCATGGTGGTACCCTGGTGATGGAGGCACTGGACAAGGGCTGAAATCCCTCCCTGCTCTGCACATGGAGCTGGTTCCAAACTGGGACTCAGCTTTCACTTCTTAGTGATCAGTTCTTAAATCCTTCCTATGGGCATCATAATGGAGAGGAGACCCTCTGCCCGCCATGTGCTGCAGGGTGGCCACAGGGGCTGTGAGCGGTGCAAGGATTTGGGACCAGGACTGATGCAAAGAAAGGAGGGACCATATCCGTTCACACCCCCCTGTGTCCATCACATCCATACACATCCATACACATATCCCATGCCCTGTGGAGCCAGCTCGGTCCCACCCATCTCCTGCTGTCAGCTGGGCTGTGGCTGCAGGGCTGGTATTGAGCAGGGAGATGAGGAGGTGCAAGAGGCAGAGCTGACAGCAGGAGCAGGATGGAGGGGGCTCATCCGCAGCATCGCACCGTGTCCTGCAGCTCCTGTGAATGGTTTTACTGCTGGAGAGAGAAAGGAAGGGGAGGATGTGGCTCTGGAAGGAGATGGAACCCCAAATGATGCTCAGATTGTGGGGGGTTGCTCCCAGTGTGCACTGCCAGGGGATCTGGCTGATCTCTGGTGGGAATCCGTGTGACATGCACTTTCCTTTCATGTTTGGGTATAGAAGGAGGTTCCCCACAACCCCCATGAAGGCTTGAACCTGCCAGAGGGGAGACTGAGATGAGCTCTTAGGCAGAAGCTCTTCCCTGGGAGGGTGCTGAGGCGCTGGCACAGGGTGCCCAGAGAAGCTGTGGCTGCCCCATCCCTGGCAGTGCTCAAGGCCAGGTTGGACACAGGGGCTTGGAGCAAGCTGCTCCAGTGGAAGGGGTCCCTGCCCGTGGCAGGGCTTGGAGCTGGAGGAGCTTTAAGGTCCCTTTCAACCGAAACCAAGCTGGGATTCTATGATCCAGGCCCATGAGATTGCCCTTAATACACAAACATGCCAACACACTGACCCTCCAACTCACTGGCTTTGGGCATGAGCCATCTCTGTCAAGCAAGGCGGCTGTAGGAGTGAACTTTGTTCACAAAGAAGAAAGTTTCTTTCTTGTTATCCCCAGCTAATGAATCTCTGATGGCTTGTTATGAACAATGAGGTAAGTCCCATCCAAGTCTTCTGAGAAGCTTTGGTGGTGATGAGGAAACTTCCTTGGTAAACCCCAGAAGCTCTTGTTAAAGCTGATGATTCCTGGAAGGGCGGTTGGTCCCCAAGGACCACTTCTTGCTTTGGCAAAGTGAGCAGCATCACTTGTGATGGAAATAGCTGTGACTGCTTGTATTGTGAAGGGCTGGATCTCGGGCCTGCTGGAGGGCTTGCTGTGCCCATACAAGCTTGGTCATGCTCTCTCTTTAAAGACACATCCTTGTCTTCATGACATGTGCAGATAATGTGGTTCTTGCTAATGGGGTGCTTTGTCCCTTCCTGCTTTTGACCCCCTAATAAAGGGAGCTGGGGAAGCTCATTGCATTTCTCCTCACATCTGGGCCTCCTCAATGAAACCTCATACTTTAAATTTCTTGTCATTATTTGCCTCGGGATGGATTTGCTTGTGCCTCTTAAGCTCTGAGGCAAGTTGAAGTCCACTACATCCATCCTCCATGCTTCACTTGCTTTCATAAATTGTGGTTTTCCTACCATTATGAATTTGGGATTGGAGAATAAGCATGGGAATGGGATCACCTGACTCAACATCTAGAATTCATTGTCTAGTTACCAGATAGTCAGGTCCCTTCTAGAATGGATGGGAATAAGAGGATGTTTTATCACATCCTAGGGCAGTTGGTGAGGATGGATGTGGTGGAGAGCAGGTCTGAACATGAGAAGGACTTGTACCATGCACCCTCTGTCCGTGGTATATGCATCTCAGAATAGCTTTCTCTGGATTAAACTAATTCCAGTCAGGATCTGAAGGCCTCCTGGAGGTCAGACTGGATCAGCTGCTCCCCTCAAACCTAATTCCAGTTTGTGTTAATCTTAAGGACAGGACAAGAGGAACCAGCCTCAAGCTGCACCAGGGCAGGTTTAGATGGAGCTGAGGAACAATTCCTGCCCCAGAGGGTGCTCAGGCATTGGAACAGGCTGCCCAGGGCAGGGCTGCAGGCACCGGCCCTGCAAGTGCTCACACACCGTGGAGACGAGGCCTCAGTGCCATGGGTTAGGGGTGGCCTTGGCAGTGCTGGGAATGGTTGGACTGGATGAGCTTAAAGGGCTTTCCAGCCTGGTTGTTTCAATGAGTCTAAAAGGAGCCCAGTTCATGCAGCCTGAGCCCAGCCTCTGATGGGGATGGGAACACAGGGAGGGGAGAAAGCTCTGTGTGTGTGTGTGTGTGTGTGTGTGTGTGTGTGTGTGTGTTCAGCCTTGAACTCTTGAAACTGCTCTCTTTATCTGAACAAATACTAGAGATATGGAAACACACCTTCATTGAGCACAGATGGAGACACAAAACTGATTTAATGACTCAAGCTTTATTTATCTAAATTTGAAGGGGGTGAAACTACTTCAGATCTCCTAATCCCTCCTCCCAACAGTCTTAAAAGCCTTATTTTAGTTTTCCTTTCAGTTGGACTAAAATTTCATATAGGAAAAAAAAAAAAGGTAATTTAAGAACCAAGAAACCCCTTTTTTTTGCATGTTTCCTTTTACGTGGTGGTGGAAACTATCGCTTAAGTTGCAGGGAAGGAGACAGATGCAGTGAAATGCCCCAGGTCAGGTTTGATTGCACTCATATAGAAATGTGGTGCAATTTGCTCTGTCCTGAAGGGCCCATGACATCACCATGCACTTGACATGTACATCATGCAACCTTCAGAAGGGTTGGGTCATTCTGGAGCAACATCTGAAAGCTCAGAGGGAGACCCAGGGGCCCCTCCAGGGTGTTAGCAGTCAATGTTCAGGCAACTGAACTCAGTCCCAGATGCCTTTATGCTTCCTGACATGGGCTCATCCAATCTGACCTGCTCTACCCATGCTCATGTTAATGTTTTGTTGAGATAATAGTCTAGGAGTATGGAATTATGTCTGTGTGGTTCAATACAGCATTGTGAAGAAATGACTGGTACAGCTCAGGAACAGGCACGTGTTACTTCATGACTTCTGGTTGCCCAAAGCAGTGCTAAGTGCTCCATCCCTGGCAGTGCTCAAGGCCAGGTTGGACACAGGGGCTTGGAGCACCCTGCTCCAGTGGAAGGGGTCCTTGCCCGTGGCAGGGGGTTGGGACTGGGTGATCTTAAGGTACTTTCCAACCCAAACCACTCTATGATTCTCTGACACATGGAGCTCCAGCTGAGCTACTGCTTTGGGCATAAGGAATGAATGTTTAATTCAGATAAAGCACAGTGTGAACGTGATGTGTAACAAACTCAGCTACTGCTAACTTCTCATTTTTTAGCAGATATAAATTGCATATGGGGAGAGGTGGGAAGGGGTTCTGTCTGCATAGTGCCATCTCCTGTCCATCATGGTGCACTTCAGGATCAGAAGAGATGCTCCTGCGCGTACTGTGAAAAGCAACAAAGGGAAACACAAGCAAGACAAGGTCAGTGCGCTTCTTGCTGTGTCCTTCCTTGGGGCCATAACCCCTGGGTTTCCTCTGTTAGGAAGCTGTCTGTCTCTTCAGCAGTGTCTTCAGTGCCTCCTTCACCTCCTGGTTCCTCAGACTGTAGATGAAGGGGTTCAGCATGGGAGTCACCACCGTGTAAAGAATAGAGACCACCTTGTCCCTCTCCAGGACATAAGAGGAGCTGGGCCGAGTGTAAATGAAGAGGATGGAGCCATAGTAAAGGGTGATGGTGGTGAGGTGGGTGGCAGAGGTGGAGAAGGCTTTGCGCTGCCCCTTGGTCGAGCACATCCTCAGGATCACAACCAGGATGGAGACGTAGGACATGAGGATGAGTGCGGAGGGGAGGATGATGTTGAAGGTCAGGATGAAGTAGAGGAGGGACTGGTAGCTGTCTGTCACATCACAGGAGAGCTTCACCAGTGGGAGCAGGTCGCAGAAGAAGTCATCGATGACGTTGGAGTCACAGAAGCTGAGGGTGAACATGTAGCTGGTA